>NC_044315.2:91706848-92006848 GCF_007474595.2 Lynx canadensis
AGCCGCCCTGCCCTCCGGGAACTTTGGTGTTCGGAGGCCGGAGGACAGGGTTTCAGCAGAAACCTCTCTGTCAGCAGGGTGGGGAGGGTTGGCATGAGGCCCCAGAAGCTACACGTGGGTAGGTTTCGTCCAGGAATGCCCAGTGGGTGCAGCATGCCAGCAGCTGGTGCAGCGGCTCCTGCCTGGCTCCCTCAGCCCCTTATCACCCCAAGAGGTGGGTGCTGGTCTCCTGGTTGAGGCTGAGCCAGACTCCAGACTCGGGAGGCTCTAGCTCCCTGTGCCCCCTACTCAGAATCTATCCTGTCTTGGGTGGTGGCCAGCACAAATGGCCATGGACAGAATGGGAGCCTGGACTGGGGACGATGGGGAGCCCCAGGGGGCCAGGAGCCTAGATCGGGGGCCGTGGGGAGCCCTGAGGTGTTGCCTGCCGGTCGCCCAGCTGCTCTGAAACGTGGACAGAGCACCTGTCCCCATGGAGGGACTCCATCCCGCAGAACCTAAGATCAGGGCAGAGAGCCCCTCTGTCCCTGCACACAGCAAGATAGTACAAGGATGCTGAGTGGGAACAGCCCCCTGGGGGGCCATCGCTGTCACTCTGGCACCAGGGCTTGCCCCCGGCGGGCCGCCCTGTGTCTGAGCCGGCTGAGAGGTCCCTTCACACGTCTGGCACCACAGCACCTTCTAGTGTTTGCGTGGGGTGCACGCCCACGCCCAGGCCTCTCTAAGTTCTCCACCACGGCAGATGGGAACCGTTCTAGAGGGCGGCCTGGTGTGCCCGTTCACGCACCGACGGCTTTCTCTCCCCAGGACCTAATCAAAGTGCATCACAGCTTCCTGCGGGCCATTGACGTGTCCATGATGGCAGGGGGCAGCACTCTGGCCAAGGTCTTCCTGGACTTCAAGGAGAGGTGAGTGACAGGCCCGCCCCTCGCTGTCCGCGGGGCCTCGGGAGCGCCCGGGGCCTCCAGTTCCGGCCTGGGGACGGTCACAGGTGCCGGTACTCAGGTGGGAATCTCACGGCGAGGCCCTCGAGGCAGGTGGCTGTGCCCCTGTGAGCCCCTGTGAACCCCTGTCCTCACTGGGACACGGAGAGAGCTGCCCACCCTTCCCGCCATCACAGCCTGGAGGGGTGACCTTCCCCAGCAGGGCCTCCCGAGGACTCCACCAGCTCCCTCTGCCTCTGTGCCTGGGGGTCTTGGTGGCTGGAGGCCGTTCTCACCATCACGGTGCACCTGCTGCCTGCCAGGCTCCCCGGGAACCTGGCACCTGAGAGACCCTGCCCCTCGAGCTGCACGGGTGGCGGGCGGCAGCTGAACGACAGGACCCGAACCGGCCCCCACAGGTCCGAGGAAGGGGCTTCCGGGCTCTGGGTGCCCAGGGGTGAGGCCAGTTCCCCGCTTCCTCGACGGTGTGTGTCACGGTGCCGGGACTTCCTAATCTGTCCCTGAGGGACGCTGATGGTGTCTGTGCCACGTGGTGCCCCGAGGGTAAACTGAGGCCAGGCCCGTATCGCCGACGCGGCTTGTCTGTGGCCATTGAAGGGCTCCGGTGGCCGGGACCCGGCGGACAGGCGGGCGGGATGGCGGGGAGGCAGCAGCAGCTGTGGGCACGGGCACCCGGCCATCCTGGCCTCCGCCGGCCGCAGCCCCCAGCGTGGGGAGACGGGGCTCCGGACAGGCACGCGCAGGCCTGGGTCCTCCGATCGTGTGTCCGCGGCGTCGGGGCAAGTGCCCGTGAAGCCCGAGGGGGCAAAGATTCTGCCCGTCAGCCTCCGAGGCAGCGTCTCTCCTCCCCTTGGCGCCCACGGGGTCAGGCGGAGTCTAGACGCACAGACGGGGCCAGCCTCCCCACTGCCAGAAACATGCAGAATGTGGCTCCTCCCACCGTCCGGGCCCCTCGTCCGGAACCGGTATCGTCGGGGCAGGAGACTGGCAACTCATTAGACACCAGCGCGGGAACCTTCTCGAAGAATTACGTGGCTGTCGGGAGGCCTCCACGAACCTGTTTGTTGTCAAGCTTCTCTGCCTGTAAAACCCAGTGGATGGAAGAGCGTGGAGATGCCTTCCGTGCCCCGAATGTCCTGCTGGAGCCCGGCAGGGGAGGACTGGGATTCTGGAAGCTTCTGTGGCTCTGCCGTCCCAGCGAAGGTCTCAGACCCCGCCTTTCTTCCTGGAGCCCGGGCAGCGGCGTCTTTAAAGCCGGGCACGAAATGAGATGATGCAAGGACTCAGCCAGATGCCCAGGGCTGCGGGAGCCCCAGAGGACTCTGTTCCAGTCTCTGAAGTCTCGGGAGGCCCATCGGGAGGCGGTGCCCTGGCTCCTGCCCCTCGGACTCTGGAGGAGGCGCCCCCAGCTTCTGTGTTCACGGCTCCTCTGCCGGCCTGTCGTCCGAGCCACCTGGGAGCTTGTTAAGAACGCCAATTCTGGGGTCCACTCTGCAGGGTCTGAGGGGGAGGCCCCAGGGCGGCTGGTGGGCACCCTGGGTCCACCTCGTCCTTATCTGCAGGGAGGTCCCCTGCAGCACCTGCCAGGTGGCGGTCAGCTCAGCTCACGTGTCCTCCTGGCCAGGCGGCCCATCCCAGGGCTGGATTCCGGGGCCTCTCCGAGCCCCTGAAGCGGCTTCCCCTGCGTGCTCTGTGGCTCCGGGCAGGGGGCTCTCTCCCCTCCGCACGGGCAGGGATCCCTGAGCCCACTTTCTAGGGGCCATGGGTGGGGCCCCAGGCAGGCACGAGGGGGAGCAGGCAGTGCCTGAGGACAGGTGGCAGATGTGGCCAGAGGGCGGGTGCGCTTCCTCCAGGCACTGGCTGATGAGGGCATGCTGGCAGGCCCCGGGGTGGGGGACAGGCGGCTCCCTTACCCGCCCCCTGCCCCCAGCAATGCTTTCTTCTCACCTGGCTACAAGCCTGGGGTGCCGGGGAAGCCAACTCAGACCCGACCCTCATCCTCACGGGTGGGGGGGGGAGGCCACGGACCTGTTGAGCCACCCCCAGGCCGAGTGGCCAAGGGACAGACTGCCCTTCCCCAGGAACCCCCTCCGGCCCAAGAGCCTGCCCCACGGTGTTTGCCCTTTACAAGGCTGCCGTCCTCTGTGCTCAGCTTTGGGCCCCACAGGGCTCTCGGGCCTTGTTTCTGCCGGGATGACCGTTGTTTCTACGGCCAGAGCGGCCGCAGGGACTGGATCGTGTTTCGGCACCGGGAGCTCGGCAGATGGGCTCTCTGTCACCGCCCAGCAAGGCTTTGGAGGCCAGGCCCTGGAGTCTGGGTAGTTTGGGGAGGGGGCTGGCTGCGTCTCATCAGAGCTCGTTTTCCAGCCCTCATGATCTGTCCCGGAATCCATCTTTTCTGCCCCTTCGCCTCCTCGTCTCTGAGTCAACACCTGAGGTCCTGACGTGCGATTCGGCGAGCATTTATAGAGTGCCTGTTGTGTCCCAGACAGGACAGGCTCTGCTCTCACTGGGCGGGGAGGTCAGGAAGCAAGTTCACAGGCAGAGGACTCGAGAGCACGGGGAAAGGGAGAGGGTGGGGGCAGTAGGGGCTCGTAGCAGAGGAGGGGGCGCTGAGGACCTGGGCGAGAGCCCACCACCCCTGAGGTGGGGGCAGGGTGGGGGCAAAGCCGCAGGGAAGGCCCCGGGAGAGGCAGGAGCGGGACTGTTTGGGACCTGGCAGAGGCCAGAGGAGCAGGACTGAAGTGAGCAAAGCAGAGACTGTCCAAGGAGTGACTTGTGGCTTCTGCAAGAGCCTAGAAGATCAAGATAGGGATTTAGGAAGAAACCCCTGAGGAATTTTAGTGGCAAGATCCTGGCAGCTCATCACGGATAAAGGACGGACTAGCGTCCAAAGTGGCAGAGGACAATCCCCTCCCTCTTTTTGGAGCGAATACTTCTGTTCATACAGCCTTAGTCCTCAGACAAAGCAGATAGATGTTCCTCTTAGCCTTGCCTTGTGGACCTGAGGGGACAAGTCCCACACGGTGGGACCTGGGCCTTGGGAAGGGTTTGCATTTTGCAGATGCGGATGGAACAGAGAGCCACATGGTTTATCTGTGGCTGGGGGTGGCCAAGCCAGGTCAGTGGGGCGGGACTACAAAGGGAACCGGCCACAGCGAGTCCGTGTCCCGGAGAGAAGGCGAGGGTCTGGCTCTTAGGAGGAACTCTCTGGAGCTTTTTGCACAAGCGCTTTTCGAAGGAGCAGCCGTCAGAGTACGACTGACGGCGTCTCCACCCGCCCAGACCCGTGGGCGCTTCGAGAGAAAGGCTGGGCCGGAGGCGGGCGCTTTGCACTCCGCGGTTTCTGGCTGTTCAGGGTGTTGGGCCGGGTCGCGCCGCTCTCTGGTTGTGGTTCCCGCCGCAGGCCTGGGTCTCGGGAGGCTGGGTGGCTCCTGTCAGTCTGTCAGCGCGTGCAGGGAGGGAGCCCGCCCAGGGCCGAGCTCCTCGAGCCCCCGCGGCAGGGCCGCCTGGGACCCTCTGACCCCGAGAGGCCTTCGCCCACCTCCTGATCCTCCTTTCCCAGGCGGGGAGGTTGAGGGCGGGAGAGCATTGGCCACCACCTGGCCGTGGTCCCGACTCGTGCCTGTGTCTCCGGGAGTGCCACCTGTGTCCGGGACCTGCTCTGGCCTTGTCCCTGGGCACTGCGTCCCTTGGGGTTCTGTGACAAGGGACGGAGTGACGCGGTCACCCGGGGGGCAGGTGAGGGTCCCCCTGATAGATGCATCTACTCCCCCTCCGTAGCGGGGTCCGAGTTGCACGTTCAGGAAGTTACGTGACGTAGCCCTCGAACAGAGAGACCCCAGCTCGTGTCAGATACCTACCGACCGGCGTGTGAGGCGCCCGTGCGCCGAGTCGGCGGGGAAAGAAGGCAGCACCGAGGCAGCGACGCCAGCCGCACACCGTTGGGGTGTCCTCTCCGACAGGGCGGCGAGCGTCTGCACCCCGGCAGTCTCCCACCAGGCCACGAGGCCCCGGTGGCCGAGGCCGGCTGCTGTTTCCAGGGGCCCCACGGAGCCCCTGAACCGTGAACGAAGCCCCCGTGTGCGTGTTGCGTGACTTCCAAGCGTCGGATGGTTTTTCTCAGCAGCAGAGAGATGCTCGTGGTTAAAAGGAAGGCCTGTCAGCTTTCACTTCCCTAAGTGACTTCCTTCTGTAGGCTCAGAGCGTAAGGTCCGCGGCCCACGCCGCCCGGCACGGGGCAGGGCATAGACGCAGGCCAGAGATCTGAGTGCGTGTGGGGCGGAAATGGACTCTCGCAGTTTCACGGGGCCCAAATCCAGATGTGGGTGGGCGGCGCTCCCTCCGGAGGCTCTGGGGGGGGCGGGGCCTTCCCCCCCTTCCAGCTGCCGGCGGCCCTGGGTGTCCCTTGGCCTGGGGCCTGCCCCTCCGGTCTCTGCTCTGTCCTCATGCGGCTTCTGGCCTATGAGGCCTCTTCTCTTCTCTCTGACAAGGACACTCTCAGCGGATTTGGGGCCCACCCGAATCTGGCGTGCTATCTTCTCCGTCCTTGCCGTAACCGCAAAGACCCGATTTCCAAATACGCTCGCTTTCTGAGGCTCCAGGGCGCCTGCATTTCGGGGTCACTCTTCAGCCTGACACGCCATCTCTGGTCGGTCAGCCGGGCCCGCCTGCGGCTCCCTTCCCATCCCAGGCCGCCCACCGGGTCGGTGGAGGTGAACGAGGGTACAGCCCCGGGGTAGCCTGGGACTCCAGGATGGGGGCCTGGAAGACTGGTCTGGGGGCCTCATGGATGCACTTTGGGGTCTTGCTGGGCACCTTGAGGAGTCACGTCACCTCTCAGAGCCTCAGGGCCGCTGTCTTACAAGTGGTGTTTCACGAGGACAGGCTGAGCTCGGGTGTCAGTGCCTCCCATGGCCCGGCCTCTTCAGGTCCTTAAAGCTTTGCTCTCTTCCCTGCAGTGGCTCCCCTGCCCCCCCGGAATCGGCTGCAGCTGCTGCACTGCCTATGGTCAGGCCCCTCGCAGCCAGGCGTAAGGCCTCTGGGCAGGCCAGGCCCCCGGGCTCAATGCTGCGGTGTGGGGACAAATGAGACCCATCTCTGGAGCTCAGAGCCGGTGCAGAGGATAGATTCTCACTCGGCTTTGGACAGGCCTCTACCCAGAGGCTCCCTACCTGTCTCCTTGCTTTTCTGTCTCACCTCCCTGGACCCGGGGACAGGGTTGGGAGGGGAAAGGTCGCAGAGCTGGAAATGATGGGGTGGGGCTTTGAGGGATGAGTAGAAGTTCACTGGCTGGAGGAGGCTGGAGGAAGTGCAGTGTGCGGTCTGGGGATGGGAGGCGTGCTGTGAAAGCAGGGTTGGGACCCGCTCTGTCCACAACCTTGGGCCGGGATGAGCCCGGGGAGTTCTGAAGTTAAGGAGGGGAACCCATAGGGCTGGCTTGGCCCACCCAGAGCTGTGAGCACCCGGTGCTTAGGAGAGGCGGCTTCACCGCCCACACAGACTTCCCTCCACGGGGGCAGCTGGGCCGTTGCCAGGTCTGCTCATTTAAAACAATCTGGCAGAAACCTTGGAGTCTCTACCCTCCCCCCCATGCTTCCAGAGATGATGCGTTTTAATCAACTTTTATACTAGAATTCTCAATTCGATAACCAGCTCACTTAAGTAGAAACCAGGGCTCAGGTCCTCATGCCAAGCGATGTCCGGTCAGCGTGTCCCAGGGCACAGCCAGGGCCGGGTGCTCTGCGGGGCTGCGGACACGGGTCCCGGCCGTGGGGCGTTCTCCTTTACAGTGGCCGGGAAGGTGAGCTCCCGTGTGAGGTCCAGGACTGGATCGGTCTCTCACTAGAGTCGCGGAATCTCCGTCTGTCGGTGCCGGAAGCTTCCCTGCAGGCTGGCACCGGCCAAAGTTCTCAGGGTGGCTTGAGAATGTGGCTGCAGCTTGGCCGAGCGTCTGCAGCTTGAGCACGGGCCGGCACGGCACGGCCCAGACGCCTGTCGGGGGCTGGGAGACGCTGCCCACCTCGGGGCCGCTCGGGGATCACGGTTCGCTGGGTTGGAAACGTGCTCCGGGCATGCAGCTTTGCCCTTCCAGAGCTGGGAGGAATGTGGGTGTCGTCTGTCCCCAGGCCCCTCCGGCCCCACAGCGGGAGCCTGGGGAGCCCCCCAGACCGGGATGCTTCTTCTCGAGTGCCAGCCGGCAACGGGCCCAGCTGCCGGCCCTGAGCGCCCGGCCAGGGGCCCCGCGGTGGAGCAGTGTCCACGGTGGACAGGCCCGTGTGTCCCAGCGTGTCTTGATGTGTCCCAGAGACTGCCCCCAGCTTCCAGAGCCCGGCCAGGAGGGGCCTCCAGCCGTTTGCTGTGGCACAGCATCTCTGGCACCTGGCAGGGCGTCACTGGAGGGCGGGGCCATCAGCCCTTATCAGCTGGTGACCTTGTAGCGAGTTCACTGAGGCCTCGGTTAAGTGGGTGAAGGGGTCCCGATGTTGTGCGTGTAGCACCGGGCAGGAGTGGCCGTCATTGCTTGTCACAACCAGCGTCGTCACCTGTGTGGTGCTCCCGGGGCCGAGCCCATAGTCGGGTGACAAGGCTTTCGGAGGTGAAGTTTCAGGCCGGTAGCCCAAGGCCCAGAGAGTGCCGGGGGCTCTGGTCTGTGAAGTGGGGGGGGGGGGGCGGTCGTGGTGTTGGAGGGTGTTCGGGGGGGGGAGGAGAGAGGGCCCGAGGCTCCTCCCAGCACCCCGAGGCCCGGCGGCCATGCCCATTTTCCAGGCGTTTGGGGCCGACGCCACTCTGCCCTGAGAAAGGGGGTGCCAAGACCCCGGCGGAGAGCGTCGGCGTCACATGGAAGCAACAAGGGTTGACCTCAGGGGCCACCACCCCGGGCAGGTGCAGAGCCAGGATGGGCCTCCGTGCTCAGACCTACAGGCAGGAGGAGTCTGAGCCTTCCTGGGGTCCCCCAGCCCTGGGCGGGGGGGAGGCAGGGGGCTTCTCTCCTGTCTGACTTTGGCCTTTCCGGGGGCAGGATTGGGGTGGCAGTGAGAACCACAGAAGGGGGCTTCCCTGGGTCCGGCGAGCGTGGGGGAGCCCCCTGTCTGCTGCGTCTTGGCAGCCCCCTGGCCTGGCAGCATTTCGGGAGGGGGAGGAGGCAGCCACGTGGGAAGAACGGAACCTCGAAGCAGGTTACCGAGTGAGGAGCTGCCTCGTGGGGGGGGACGGGTCTGCCGATCCCCTGCTGTGCCTTCCACGGGGATCCAAACCCGGGCCCCCGAGCCGCCGTGTGTCACTAACTGTGCACACGTGTGTGTGCTCATTGCCCAGGCTCCTGATCTACGGGGAATATTGCAGCCACATGGAGCACGCCCAGAACACGCTGAACCAGCTCCTCGCCAGCCGGGAGGACTTCCGACAGAAGGTCGAGGTAATGGGGGCTTGGCGGTTGGCCCCCCCCCCCGCTGTCCCTGCGTCTCCAAGGCTGCAGCTCACCGGCCCCTCGCTTGCCCGTTTTGCGGGAAGGTGGACGTGAGGGCACTGGCGGGATGGTGGTTGTAGATGTTTTTCTCGGTGATTGTTTTTCCTCGGCATTTTGCTGGGGTGGGGAGGGCAGGGGGAGGTGCAGCAGAGGCAGACCCCCGGGGCCCGATCCGGCTCGGCGAGGGGCTGTGACTGGGCCCCTGTGCTGGCCTATGCAGACCCCTCGGGGACCCCAGGTGACAGACGTTTGCTGGAAGCCAAGGAGACCCCCTCTCTCGTCACCTGTCCCCACTCCCCGCCCAGGCTCAGGGCCAGTCTCTGGCACTTGTCCACTTTCCCACGTGAGCCCCTCTCCGGGCCCCCTCCCCCTCCCCCTTGTCAGGGGCACCTGAGCTTCTCCCCGAGGCTGGGGGTCCCGTGGTGTATTCGGCCAGTCGAACCCTTTCCAGAGTGAATCCTGGCTCAGGGTCCCTTTGCTGTAGCGACACTGGGAAGGACGTCCCTTGGAGACGCATGGTGCCCCTGTGTGTCCGGGAAACCGGTGGGGAGCCCCTGGTTCCTGAGGGTGGCCCCGCGATGGTGTGAGCTGGCTTCCCTGGGAGTCTCGGGCAGACCCGGTCAGCGCCGGGGTCGCTCAGAATCCCAGAGCCCTGGCGTGGCCACTGCAGACTCCTGAGGCTACAGAGAGGGGTGGGCCCCCCGCCTGCCTGCTGTGAGCCCCACCCCTCTGCACACACTTGACTTGGGAAGGGGCTTTGGGAGACGCTGCCGGGCTGGGGACCCCGGCCAGGCCAGGACCAGACACTTGGCCCCAGTTCAGGGCTTAGTCTGCCCCCCACCGCGGCTGGGGGTGGGAGCGTTGGGATCGCGGTCCGGGCCAGGATGTCGGTCATCTCCTCGCTGCTCCCCCCGATGCCCAGGAATGCACTCTGAAGGTCCAGGACGGGAAGTTTAAGCTTCAGGACCTGCTCGTGGTCCCCATGCAGAGGGTGCTCAAGTATCACCTGCTCCTGAAGGTGAGACGGTGTGCGAGCTCCGCGGCCGCCCCCGGGGAGCGGGATTGAGGCCCGGTGGCCGGCAGGGGCGTAAATGGGGCCCGGGTGGGCCAGCGTCACGGAGAAGCCAGCAGGCAAATCTGTCCAGACGAGCCGTGCGGCTGTATTAGGAACGTTCATCACAGTAAACGTGCGAAGGGAAACTGGGATTGGAATCAGTAAGAGAACTGGGAAACCAAAACCAAAGAATGTCCTCGGACCAGGACTAGGAGATGGCCTGTCCTTGACGCCTTGACCCAGGCTCTGAGCTTCCTGGTAGGCAGGAGAGCAGTGGAAATAGGAAGCCCTTGTGCACAGACTCGCCAGAGAGACTGGTTTCTGTGCCGTGTGAGGCTCTTCAGCGAATCAGCCAGTTACCCTGCGGCCTTAAAGTCCCTGCCATTCTGCACAAGATTTGGGGACCCCTCACCCTGAGGCAGTGTGTCAACCGGGAGGGGCCTTGCTGTCTGTCTGCTGCAGCCGAGCCAGGGCAGAGCCTGGGGCCGGGGGGGGGGGGGGGCAGGGAGTCTGCCCCGAGGGTCTTGCTCTGTGCCCACACCCTGTGCCCGGTGGGAGCAGGGGCGGAGGCCGGCACCCCCGAGCGGTGACCCGTGACTCCTCTCCCACACGTCCAGGAACTCCTGAGCCACTCCGCGGATCGGCCCGAGAGGCAGCAGCTCAAAGAGGCACTGGAAGCCATGCAGGTGGGTGGGTAAACTGAGGCAGGAGAGGGGCCCGGCCAACCTGGGGCTGCAGGTACCCGGTCTGTGTCCTTTGACTGGAGTCGGGCTCACTCACAGGCCTTGTTCTGTGACCAGAGATGTGGCTTTTCCTGGAAAGACAAGAGGCAGAGCAGGGGCAGGGCGGTGGGTGGGACGCACCCATGGGCAGGGAGGGTGGGTAGAGGGAGCCTCAGGCCCTTGCCCCAAGTGTCCAGATCCCTAACCTTGTCCGGCCTGCGGTGCCTTCCCTGGGCCTGCCTTCCTCCTGCTTCCCGACCGTCCATCAGGGCCGTTGCCAGTTCCCAGGCTCTAGACTCGGTCTGGGCCATCTGGCCTGGGCTGCCCACTGCCCAGTCCTGTGGCTTTTGCTTCTGAAACGCCCATTCCACCCAGCCACGCCTCCTCTCCCCTCCTGCTTATGTCCATTGGAAGCCTACTGTGCAGTAAGTCCCCGGAAGGAGAGCTCAGTTCATGCCACGCCCTTGTTCAAGAGCCTTCTGTGGCTCCCCGGTGCCCACTGAGTCGGGCTCAGGCTCCACGTCCGGGCACACGGGCCTCCACAGACACGCACGCCTAGCTTTGCGGCTGTGTTTGCCACTAATGCCTGAAATTCCAGGTGAGCGTGCCACTCCCAGACCAAAATGACGTTCCCCATCGTTTTCTATCTCTGTTGGCTCAGGCTGGACCTTCTCCTTGTCACCTGGCTGTGGCCTGTACATCTTTAGTCTTTGCAAGGTGACATTTCCCAGGATGATTGCCCCCCCCACACGGTTCTGACCCCTGGGGATGGCTGTCACCCCTTTTGTGCCCATTGCCCCCTGATCATGCTCACCTGGGTCCCCAGGCCGGGCACAAATACCCAGCATGGGCTAGGTCCCCTCAGCACTGGGGCTGGCCAGGGTCGGGGGACAGTACCCCCAGCACCTCCCAGGGTGCACACCTGACCTCTGTCTCCTCTGGGCTTTGGGCTTCCTTTTGCCTTCTGTCTCCATCTGTGGCTTCTACCCCGTCCCCTGGCCCTTGGGTGGTCTGTGCTGGCGGGTGTCGCTGATGAGCCAGGCCTATCCTGTAACGTTTCTGCCTCGGGGTCTCAGATTCTGCCCCGCCAGTGGGGTCCTTCTAGGAGCAGGCAGGAGGTGCTGGAGGGGAGGCTGGATCCGGCTCCCCACCTCGGCCTGGCTCAGGGATTCCACCCAAGGCGGCCCGTCCCCCTGCTGGGCTTGGGTCTCTGGCCCCCAGTCAGGGCCGGCTGCCTGGACTGCAGCGGGCACCGCCCCCTGGTGGCCATTGGGAGGACAGCGGCACATGGACGGCCGGAGCTAGACCTCGGGGTCACCCAGTTCTGTGAGGCTGTGCGGGAGCTCGGGGCCTGCCGGGTGCCCACTTCCCGAGAGCTAAGAAGCGGGCTGGTCAAGTCTAGGTCGCTGACTGTTTTCCTTTTGTCCGAGCTAGAAGGGGGTCGAGTGACAGGGCAGAGAGACACTGTCCTAAGAGGCAGGGACTTGGGGTTCTTGGCCCAGGGACACGTGCCGTTTGGGGTCGGTTTTACCTCTCCTGCCTTAGTTTACTCGTGTGTCACCCCCGTGGGGTCTCGAAGGCCGCCAGCTGCGGTGGCTGGCAGCCCGCCAACCCCTCCCCCGCCTCGTTGTTTCCAGGACTTGGCGATGTACATAAACGAAGTTAAGCGGGACAAGGAGACCCTGAAGAAAATCAGTGAATTTCAGAGTTGTATAGAAAACTTGGTAAGTGTAGCTGATTCTCCAAAGCGTGGAGATTAATTACGACCGTATACACGCATTTTAGAAATTACTTTCACGATCCTGATATTCAGTAAGCAGGTGGGTGAACACACTCTGTCCGTCTGTCCGTGCACACTTCACCCACCCCACACGCTCTGTGGGGCACGAAGGTGGTCCGCTCGCTGAGGGGCAGGGTCTGGGGAGGAATGGTATTGACCCCTCCCACCACCCACCCCCCCACCCCCCACCCCCCAGCCTGGACCAAGGACTCTCTGGGGTCCAGCCTAGAGCCCGACGCGGGGCTCGAACTCACAAACCAGGAGATCGTGACCTGAGCCAAACTCGGACGCTCGCTTAACCGACTGAGCCCCCCAGGTGCCCCGAGACCTGCTGAATGTTTCAACCAGGCTCTCTACACCCCGACACTGTTGACATTTGGAAACGTTCTTTGTTTTGGGGTCTGTTCCGTGCATTGTAGGATTTCGAGCAGCACCCCTTGTCCGGGCACTCTGGATGTCAGTAGCACCCCTCCCTTGGGGGGCCCAGACGTGGCCAGATGTCCCCCGAGTACAGAGTTACTCTGGCCGAGAACCACTTTCACTGTCCAGTCCCTGAACTGGGCAGAGTCCGGGTGAGTCCATCAGGGGCAAATCAACACAGAAACTTTTGCAAGAGCAGTCCCTGGATGCCTTTGCCCCGTCTGTCACCCACCAGGCCACCTGTACACACGTGTGGCACGGGACACGTTCCTGATGTGTGGTCAGCTGAGAACAGATGTTGCCAAACAGCGTTATGAAGCAACCCCACCTTTCTGTCTTTTCAGAAAGAGAAAAATGCTGAGGGCCGAGGAGGTGAAGGGTAGATGTGCCCCAGCCCGTTGGCAGTGGTGCTAAGTGCCCGGTGGGGTCCTCCCCTGGGATCACCTGATCACCGATGTTTTGGGGTGTTTTTTTTAAAGAAGTTTTTACATGCGATTGATCGTGTTCCTTAAATAACAAAAACGAAACAGCGGTGCTGAGCAGCGTGGAGCGTCCCCTGGACCGGGCGCGTGCCCGGCCCTGCGGTTCTCCCGCGGACCCCGTCACCGGCAGGTGGACGTGGTCCGTCGGCTTCGGCACATCAGAGGTGGGACGCGGGCCGGGGCTGGCGGCCGCGTGGGTGCTTGGCCCCCCACCCCCACCCCCACCCCGGGCTCTCCGCCTCGGCCCGACAGCTCGTGCAGGATTCAGGAATCTCACAGAGAACTGGCCGTCGTAGCGCCACGGCCACGGCCCCGCCAACGTGCTGGAGCACTTCCCTCCTCCCCTCTCCGGCGTGGGTAGACCCTTCCTTTGTGAGCCACGCAGGGAACGCGTCACAACGCGCCCTCCCTGAATCGAAGCGGGGTGGAGATACAAGCCCAGCGAAATGAGATCTCGGCAGAGCGGAGAGGGCTTCCACTCGAGGCCTCTTCCTGCGGCGGACGCAGCGCTGGCCCCCGTCTGATAGGCGCCGTTTGTTCTCTTGAGCTCGGTGTCCCCGGCCCTCCCTCCCAGGGCCCTGCTCTGGGCCGCACACAACGGCAGCCTGTTCCCGTTGCCCTGACCCACGCCGTCAACGGCTCCTTGTTCCCGCCGTGCTGAAGGGAGTGCTCCACGGGGCCAGGGGAGGGCCCGGTCCTCCCCTGCCATCCCCTCCCACCCCGCCCTGCGCACCAGCCGGGAGGCACAGGCTCCCATCCCTCGGTTCTGCCTCCCGTGTCCGTGGGAAGCAGGCCCGCCTGGGCGCCCGCCCTGCTCCGGCGCTGGGGCTCACGGCCTCGCCCTCTCTTTCCAGCAGGTGAAACTGGAGGAGTTCGGGAGGCCGAAGATTGACGGGGAACTGAAGGTCCGGTCCATAGTCAACCACACGAAGCAAGATAGGTGAGCGGGCAGGGTGGCAGCCCGGGGTGGTCGGGCACCCGCTCCCCAGCGGGCTGGAAGCGGCTTTTCCCGGGGAAGGAGCGCGTGCCCGGTCAGCCCTGTGTCCTGCCTCAGTCGCTTCCTTCCCTCTCGTGAGACCGTCCACACCACACCAGCCAGTGGCCGCCCTGCCCGCAGCTGGCACTGGGCTGGGCTAGGCTAGGGGGCAGCCAGAGGCCCTGGCGTGCGAGCTCCCAGGCTCCCCGGGACTGGCATGGGCAGCGAGGCTGCGCGAGCTCCCTGCTGCGTGACTGCAGGGGAGGGCTTAGCTTCGCACGGCCCCTGCTTGCTCAGAGCCCTCCACACCACCTACTCTGTGCGAGGCCTGGGGCTGTGGCTGGGGTCACGGTAGATAGGGATCCTGCCCCCACAAGGCTTCCAGTCTGGTGGAGGATGGAGCGTGGGGGCCTCAGGACCCATATGATCCTTGGGCCGTGGGGGCAGGTAGCCAAGGAGGGCTTCCTGGGGGAGTTGTATGGAGAAGCTGAGACCTGCCGGTGGGGGAGCCGGGGGCAGGGGGGCGGTCAGAGATGGCAGGTGAGCCAGGCGTAGGGGTGCGGCTCCGGGTCGGTGAGGGATCAGCCCTCCTGCTGCCCGCCCCGGCCGCACGCTGGCGGTCGGGGGCCTCGGAGCCCGGGGCGCTGGCCGCACTGACGGGCCCCCTGGCCTCACTGCTGGGCCAGGTACTTGTTCCTGTTTGACAAGGTGGTCATCGTCTGCAAGAGGAGGGGCTACAGCTATGAGCTGAAGGAGGTCATCGAGCTGCTCTTCCACAAGATGACCGACGACCCCATGAACAACAAGGACGTCAAGAAGGTGGGCCCTGGGCCGCCTGGTGGCCGGCAGCCTTCTGGGCCGAGGGAGGAGTCGTGGGGAGGCCTTGAGAACGGCGTGAGCCGGGCCGGAGGTCAGCACGGACGCCGACTGGGTGGCTCCGCAGTGCGGACAGGGCCTTCCCTTCTGTCACCCTCTTGTCCTTCTGACTTGTGAGGACAGCACGCTCACTCCGTGCCACGTCCGGCGCTTCCCTGGCCCTTTGACTTTTCTCGGGGCGGGGACGCCCCTGGGATCATGGTTCCCGGGTGAGGGGAATGCAGAGGGGCTCTGGAGAGAGCCAAGCTGAGACCACGGCCATCTGACTCCAGCCCACCTTCCCCCTGCAGCAAGCAGCCCTTCCCTTTGGAGGAGGGGTCCGAGTGGGCCTCACTGTGGGTCCTCAGACACGAAGACGAGCCGGGGGGGGCTGTGGTAGCTGAGGCGGGGCTGTGGCTATGGGGGGTGGGGGTATGGCTTCTGGAGGGTGGGGCCGTGGCTGCTGGGGGTGGGGCTTTGGCAGCTGGGGGCGGGGCGGGACCGCTGGGGGTGGGGCTTTGGCAGCTAGGGGCGGGGCGGGACCGCTGGGGGCGGAGCGTGGCTGCTGAGGGGGGCCATGACTGCTGCTAGGGGCAGGGTGGGACTGCTGAGGGGTGGGGCTTTGGCAGCTAGGGCAGGGCGGGGCCGCTGGGGGCGGGGCAAGGCTGCTGAGGGAGGCCATGACTGCTGCTAGGGGCAGGGGTGTGACTGCTGGGCGTGGGGCTTGGCTTTTGGGGGTGAGGGCATGGCTGCTGGGGCGAGGGCATGGCTGCTGGAAGGTAGGGCCGTGACTGCCGGGGGTGGAGCCGTGAGTGCTGGGGTGGGGCTGTGACTCCTGGAGGGTGGAGGGGGACTGCTGCTGGGGGTGGGGGCATGACTGCTAGGGGGTGGGGCCTTGACTACTGGGGGCGGGGCCGTGACTGCTGGGGTGGGGCTGCCACCCGCCCGGGTTCGGTCTGGTTCGGAGGCTATTGCATTCAGTGTTTGAGCACCTACTGTGTGCATCCCAGGCTAGATCTGGGGACCAGGAGCCAATGTGCTGAAAATTCCAGACTCTGGAATTTCAGAGCTTGCAGTACAGAATGTAGCTACCTTCTGGAAGGGCTATTGGGGGTAAACCACTCATCCCCACCCGATGTCTGAAACAGTTCCCCAGGGTTCGGGGCTGAAGGCACGGTCCCCGGGCCCAGCCCCTGGCTCTGGGAGGCAGGACCTTGCCCTTGGCAGTGGCGGGTCCAGGGCTGCGGTGCCCAGCACAGGTCCAGGCTGAATCTCTTAACCATCTGTCTCCCCTTTTCCTCCCCTCTCCTCATGCTTCCTAGTCTCATGGGAAAATGGTAAGCACCCGGTCCCTCTTCCTTTGCCTTCCTTCCCTCAGGGCCCAGCCGGCCCTTCCTTCCTGAGCCTGAGCGGGAGTGGGGGCCCCAGGTGGGCCCGAGCAGGGCCAGGGCCAGGGCCAGGCTCCTGGCTTTCTTCTTCCTTGGTCAGGCCCTCGGTGTCTTCATCAGGAAGGTGGTGTGCATTCATGATGAAGAATGCCGTTACAGAGGGTAGGAAGGAAGGCCCACCTGCCTGCCCTGGCCCCGCCCACCCCCCCGGGTCCCTCCTGGTGAAGGATCACAGGTGGTCTTTCAGTGGGCGGGGCTTTTGTGTATTCTCACTCTGTGTCTGTCCTATTTTCTTCCCCTCTCCTCCTCCCTTCCCTGCTTCCCTCCTTCCCTTCCCTCCTCTCCCCTTTCTTCCTTCTCTCCTTCCCCATCTCCTCCCTCCCTCATTTCTTTCTTCCTCCATTTTTTCTAACACAAATGGGCTCAGACTTTCCGCACTCTTTCTGGGCCTCTTAGAAAGCCCCTAGAGATGGCCAGGCCTGGTGGGTGGTCAGGGCAGCTGTGGGCTGGCTCTGCTGCAGCCCTCCCCCCCCCCCCCCCAGCCCACGGCCTTCTCCAACCTTTTGTTTTGTTTGGTTTCTGTTCTTTTACTTCAGAGCAGTGAGTTTTTTAGCATCCCATTTAGGAACTGAAAGTGGGCAGGCCCGTTCTGAGCACAGGCTCCCTGGGGACCCAACTCCAGCCTTAGAGACGGCCCTGGCTGAACCCGCCGAGAGTTCAGTCGAGGGCACACCTCGGAGGGGGTAGGAGAGGGGTCCTGGACGTCTTGTGAGAGGGGTGTGCACGTGCGTGTGCACGTGCAGACACAGGCATGGGCGCGCCATACACGTGTACGCAGGTGCAGGAACGGGTGACCTGGACGCGCGTGCGTGTGCGTCCTCGTGCCCAAGCCCATGCCAGTTGCGAGCTGGTGCCCCGTCTCCTCCCGCAGTGGTCCTACGGCTTCTATCTAATCCACCTCCAAGGAAAGCAGGGCTTCCAGTTTTTCTGCAAGACCGAGGACATGAAGCGGAAATGGATGGAACAGTTTGAGATGGCCATGTGAGTTCAAGGGCGGCCGCGGCGGAGCCCCAGGGGGGCTTTATCCAGGACCCCCGCAGACCGGGGTATTGCAAACACCCAGAGACTGGGGCAGGCTCTGTCACACCAAGACCCCAGGCGCACCTCGGTGGCACCCCAGCTGTGTTAAACTCTGCCTGGGGCAGGAGAGCCTCCCTCTGGGACAGCCTGAGGCCCCTGAGGCCCAGCCTGGCACAGGTGCCCAGCAGAGCAGTGGGCGGCCAGGGAGGGCTTCCGTGCCCAATGGACTCCCGGTAACCCGGGTCCTCAGGGCCTTACAGGCTGGTGGATGGTCACTTTTTTGTGAAGGCACGGGGCTCTTTCTCCATGAAATCAAGAAGGAGCCTCCATACGTCCAACAGAGAGAGGTGATCAGGGGGTCCCCAGACACAGCAGACCCGGAGGCCAGAGTGGCAGGGTCCTTCTGCACGTGGGTCCTGCCGCCAGGCAGGCTGGGGGCCCCCGGGCAGGTGCGCTCCCCTCCCTGTAAACAACTTCGGGCTCCGTCTCGAGCACCTGGCCTTACTGTGTCACGTCCCGTCGTCCATCTGTGCTTAGGTCAGTACACCGTTTAGACTTTCAGTTTCAGGTCTGCGTCCAGCGAGGCCCCTGAGTGTACGTCGGCTGAGCTGTGACAAACCCCGCACCTGCCTACAAACCCTCGCCTAGACACAGCCCCTTACCATCCTCCCAGAAGGCTCTCGTGCCGGCGCGGCCCCGTTTTAAAGCCCCCACTCGGATCCTCACTCTGCCCGGGGTGTCGGGGCCCATCCGGGCCGTGAGTCCTGGCCTCCCGCTCCGGAGCCTGGCTGGTCCCCAGGTAGGCACTGCTGCCTCGGTGGAGCTCAGGGAGCCCGGCCCTCTTTCCCTCCCGTCAGGTCAAACATCAAGCCGGACAAAGCCAATGCCAACCACCACAGCTTCCAGATGTACACTTTTGACAAGACCACCAACTGCAAAGCTTGCAGGATGTTCCTCAGGTGAGGCCCCTGGCCCGGCCCCTCCCCCCCCCCAACCCCAGCCCGCCTTCAGGGGAGCCTTGTGCTGTGTCTGTCCTATGTCCCGTCACCCCGACCACCTACCACCCACCAGGCCGGTGCTGTGCTGGGCCCAGAGGCGCTGGGAAGTAGTGGGGGGGTCACTAGACCTTCAGTGTCTCTAGATCCATCCGGCGGGTGTTCCGGATCGAGCCAGGAGGGAACATGGCTGTCCCTGCGGGTGCCCAGGGCCTGCTCTGCGGCGTGGCAGGAACAGGGCCGGGAGCAGTCTGGGCGGAGAGCCAGCACCAGGGTCGTGGGGGCCTGGGGTTTTGAGGGACGACGCGTCGTGCGAGGGGCAGATTGCAAGGCGGGCAAGGCAGGCCTGGTGGACTTCGGGCCTTGCCCTCGGCACTGTGTCTGACTCACGTCCCACCCTCCCCCTGCGCAGGGGTACCTTCTACCAGGGCTACCTGTGCACCAAGTGTGGTGTCGGGGCGCACAAGGAATGTCTGGAAGTGACCCCTCCCTGCAAGATCAGTGAGTACCGGCTCCTGCCCTGCCCCGGGGGCTGGTCCTCGGGGCCCCCTGCCCGCTCCCAGCGAAGGGCCCCATGGCTCACAGCTGCCCTGGTACCTCGGCTGCCTTCACGCTCTCCTTTCCTCCCGCGGGGACCCCCTGGGGCCGGGACCAGATGAGAAAACCGGGGGCCCAGAGAGGAGAGGACACCTGCCCCGGGTCACACAGTACAAAGAGGCCCAGCCACTGGGCTGTCCCCTGCCGGGGCCTTCCCTCCTGGGGCGCTCCAGCATTTCTCTCCGCCTCTTTGCCTCCCCCACCCCACTGCCCCACTCGTTTACAACTTGGAGACTCTCTACCCCAAACGGGCACAGAACATTCGTGGCAGGTGCGTGCAAGTTTCCTATCACAGAGAAACATCGGTCATGACTGTGCCTTGTCCCCGGTTCTCCTGTACCCGGAGAGGACTGGCATTCCGTAGCCACAGGGACAGCCCCCTCAGCAGACGGTTTACGTGCACACGTGTGCACACACAGGCACGGCACCTGCAGCACTCTCGTTCTCTCTGTGCCCGTTGGTCAGGGGGGAGCCTGAGGCTCAGGGAGGAGAAAGGACCAGAACCTGCCCAGATATCAGCCGGACTCCTGCGGGGGGTGAATTCTGGGGAGTTCCCAGCCTGCAACCGCTGTGGCCGGAGTCCACAGGCGCAAACTACAGCTTTTTAGCTTTGCTTCTCGATACTGCCCTCTGGTGGCAGCGTGCCCATCATATTAGTCGACGGGGCAGTTCATGTGTTCTGGCATTTTTTTTTTTTTTTCTGATCCTAAAAGTAACATATTTACTTACCAAAGATTTGGGGCGGGGGGGGGGGGGGGGAAAAAACATAAAAAAGAAGAAAGTAAATATCGCCCTTGAACTTACCAAGAAATAACCAAAGGTAGTATCTTGATCGATTATTTCCTTCTAACTTTTCTGATTTAAAATGAATCTTTCTGGGTTTTTAGTCTCCTGGTTATTAAACAGTCATTCCCCATAGAAAACGTGGGAAAAGTAGAGAAGTATGAAGCAGAAGATGACCTCCTCACGACCCCACCAGACAGACTCACCGCCGTTCACGGACCCCTTTTCCCTCTGCAGACACGCGCCCGCCCACCTGCCCAGTCTCTTCTTACGTTTGTGTGTTTTTCATAACGCCTATAGTTGGGGTGTCACCAGATGGACAGTTTCGTATCTTTTGCAAGCCCAAGTTCTCATGACCAGCCGCCCCATGTCATTAAAAGCCTGCGGTGGGTGCCTGGTTTTATTCCGGAGAGTTCCGAGCTGGGCTGGTCCTCGGGCCTTTCGTGCCGGGCCTGGGCTCTGGACAGGACTCCTTGGCCTTCGTCAGCTCTGGCTCCGGGCTGGGCCCCTGACCCGAGGAAAGGCAGATTAACTCTTTGTTGCCCCAGGGGCCAGCATGTCCCAGAACGGTGCCGGCCACTCCCAGAGGGCCTCTCCCGTGGGAAGCCTTGCTGGCTCCTCCTGTGTGGGTGCCAGCTACGCATCACCCGCTCCTCCCCGCCCGATGCCCACGGGGTCTGTAGCCTCTGCTCTGCAGAGGCTGTCGGCGACCGTCCACAGCAGTCGGCCACGTGCGTGTCGGATGGCGTTGAGGTCACCATAGCCACGCACTTTAGGCATCGTGGTCCCTGCTTTGTCCGGTGGCGGACTGGTGGCCCAGCTTGTCAGATGGCTGGGGCCCAGCCTGGGACTGTTCCTCCCCTGGGGTCACCCCGAGGCAGGCAGAAAGGATCTTGGGAACACCCGCCTTCCGTCTGACATGCCCGTGAGCGAGCACACCGGCCACTAGGTAGCACGTGTCCTGACATCTCTTGTCACTCGGCCGTGGCGGGCATCACTAATCGGTGGTGGGAGCTTTGCCTCTGAGCCCACGTGGGCCCCAGTGGTTCAGGCAGCTTCGGCCGTCGGAGCAGACCTGGCCCACGCAGGGAACCTGTGTGCCAGGCTGGGGTCCCCCGCGGGGCCCCTAAAGCCAGAGCTCAGAATTTGCCAGCAGAAGGAATTGAGAGACTTTTGTAGTCACCTGCCGTGTGTGCCTGTGACCCATGTCTGCAACCAGCGGCCTTGACCTTTGCCTTGCTTACCCACCTAGGCACCCCGGGCAGCTCCTGCTATGCGGGCGGGAGCCACCTGGGTCCCCAGGGCTGGTGGCTTGCCTGCCAATGTGTCTCCCGCTTCCTTTTCAGGTTCTCCTGCAGACCTGGTGAGTCTTCCAGACTGTTCTCCCGCTGCTCCATGCCCCACACGGCCCGTGTGCCTGAGCCCACAACACCCTGCGGTTCCTGATATCATCCCTCCCCCACCCCGGGGCCACACTGTTGGTCACCGGGGGCCTTTGATTTCCTTCGTGGGTCCCCGGGCACAGCCAGCTGGTGGCCCCTGACAGCCATCGCCCTGGCCGGGCAGCCCCCCCCCCCACTCTGCTTGCCTGGTGGCTTATGGGTGCCCAGCTCTGTGACATGCGTCTGCCCACCTGCCCCCCATCCTGGCTTAGAGCCCTCTGTTCAGCTGACTTAAGGATGACGTCCCTGAATTCACTTACGGGGTGTGGACATCACGTCTCGCCCCAGTTGTGGGATCTGGTCAAATTAACTAGCACTTAGAGGGTGCTTACTAGGCCTTGTGGGGGGTACAAAACACCCTCATGGGGGAGGAAAGACATAGCATTTAGTCTCACGCAGCAGGACATGTCCCAGAGAGAGATGACAAGCTCCAGGCTCAGAGCAGGGAGGTCCCACGGCTGGTGTGGTCAGGGCAGGCTTCCTGGAGGAGGTGGGAATTAATGCGAAGGGATGGGAGAGGAAGGGATGGATGTCCCAGGGCTGTGGAGGGGCACAATGGTGGAGGGTGTAAGTGAGAATGGGGGGGGGGGTGTCCTAGTGAACCAGTGTCACATCTACCTGTGGGTGTCTGGATGTGTCCCTCACCTCCCCCCCGCTTCCTGCCTCAACCCTTCTCTCTGGGGGTGTGGGGGGCAGGGAGTGGCGATGCTTGGCCGCCCTCCCTGATCACCGTGGTTTGTCCTTGCCCTCACAGGACGCCTCTGGAGCAGGACCGGGTGAGTCTGTGGGACCCGGGCCCTCTCAGCTACTGTCCCTACCAGCGGTCACTCTGGGAGGCGGGCCTGGCCACAGTGACCTGCCAGCCTCCCCCAGCCTGGCCCGGCCTTCCGGACTCCAGGCTCCCAGGGAGTGTGCTCCCTCTACAGCCCGGTCTCCGTATATAACTATATCCCTCCGATCAGGTTCCGATGAGCCACAGAGCTGCAGAGAAGGGTCGGGTCCTTTCAGGAGGGAGGGGCTGTAGCCGGAGACCCCCTCCTCCTCCCCCTCCCTGTGCAGGGTGGGCCTCACAGCACCTCCACTGTCACTTGGCCATGTTCCCCATGTGCCCCGTGTCCTCATTCCCCCTGCTTTGCGCTGCGTGATAGGAACGTGGCTTTTAGCCGTTGAGGACGGGAGGCCTCACGAGCGGTGCGGCCGGAGCTGTGATGGGCCGGCAGCCGGCCGGGACCAAGTTGCTGAGCGAGGGTCCCCCTCCTGCCCCGTATCCTCAGGTCCCAAGATGGTGGCCGTGCAGAATTACCATGGCAACCCTGCTCCCCCTGGGAAGCCAGTGCTGACCTTCCAGACGGGTGATGTGATCGAGCTGCTGAGGGGCGACCCCGAGTCTCAATGGTGGGAGGTGGGTCCTGGGGACCCGGAGGGGGTTGAAGCCCCTTGGGGCAGATGCACAGAGTCCTGTCGCCCGGGAGGGGCAGGTGTGGGGGTGAAGGACCGTCCCGGGGAGAGGGAAGTAGGCTGTTGGCAGGACTGCGGTTGCCTCTTGGCCGTCATCGTTGTTTTGTGATGGTCCTTGTCACTAGATACTTACTTATGAATTTGTTGTACTAGACCGTGCCTTCACAGAACTGGAGATTCGGAAGGTGCAGAAGGGTGTCTGTGATATAAAGTCTCTGTCCCACTCTGACCCCAGCTGCCCGGTTCCCTGCCCCGTGTGTCACCAGAGCCATCGGTTCTGGGTGGCCTTGCAGACGGGCTTTGCTGAGGTGATGGGGGGGGGGGGGGGGGGCGGAGCTGCCTGGAGGACCATGGGAGGCTGTCCCGGGCAGAGGGGAGAGCGAAGGCCGAGCCCCGGCCCCTGTAGACCCTCCCAGGCAGCGTCTGCCTTCCACCGGTCCACACGCCCCTTCCGTGTAGAAACACCCTTGTAGAGCAGAGAGCTGGGGGTGGGGCTCTAGCCCCAACCCCGGGCCTCAGCGTTCCCATCTGTGAAGTGGGGACACCACGTGCCTTCCTGCCTGACGGTCATAAGGTCAGCTGAGGCTACGGCAGGAAGTGGTACCAACGCACGGTCTTCTTGGGAACTGTCCTCGCCCAGTCCTTAGGCTAAGCCGCTCACCCCATGCACTCCCGCCGGCCAGGCCCGGCCCCCATCATCTGTCTCCTTCCAGGGTCGGCTGGTGCAGACCAGAAAGTCAGGCTACTTTCCTAGCTCGTCCGTGAAGCCCTGCCCCGTGGATGGAAGGGTGAGCACTTTGCACAGAAGCTTCTGGAACTCAGTGGCCGGAAGGAAGCCTGGGGGCTCTGCGGGCTGTCTCCTCACTCGGAGCGTCTGGGCTCGTTCAGGACGCCCTTGCTAAGTGGCTGTTGTGAACTGGCCCCAGAGCTGAGGACTGGTCCCGGAGAGCAGATGGATGGATGGGGGGCGGGGGGGCAGGGGCAGGGGGCTGGGTGCTGCATTTCTCGTGGTTTTAGAAACACAGAAACGGGCATTTCACCAGCAGTCGTGATGGACAGAAGACCCAGAAGGTTGCCTTTCTCCGAAGTTTGGGGACTCTGTACGTCTCCTGGGACCATGGCACAGCCCCCAGGGAGCAGAAGACTCCCGCAGATGTCAGAATTCAGAGCCAGACTTTAGGGTGTTTAGAAAAAAGGCAGTATGGCCTTTCTTTCGGCCAGTAGCGTGGACCAAGCCTTCCTCTGCTACAGAAGGCATCACACAGTCAGCCTTGAATAATTTAATTACCTCCACCCACCCCCCAAGAGGGCATTGTATTCATTCATTCGTTCATTCATTTTATTTATTTTGAGAGAGAGAGAGAGAGAGAGAGAGAGAGAGAGAGAGAGAGAGCAAGTGGGGGAGGGGGCAGAGAATCTTGGGCAGGTTCCAGGCTCAGCATGGAGCCGGACGCGGGGCTCGATCCCACAACCCTGGGATCGTGACCTGAGCTGAAATCAGGAGTCGGACACTGAACTGACTGAGCCCCCCCAGACGCCCCCCCCCGGGCCCCCGCCAAAGGCATTTAAAAGTACAAGAGGGAACTTTCTCCAGAGGGAGCAGGAGGCGGGTCCCAGACCGCACAGGAGCCCTGCTACAGCCTTCAGGCCCTGCCCGGGGCCTCAGTTTCCCCATCTGCATGGTGAAGGGCCTTGCCCAGCCTGTGGCACGGTGAGGGGAGGCCAGGCGTGGGGTCTCGGGCTGCCCGGCCTGCGTGTGGCCTGCCGCCTGGATGCCTTTGGGGCTGTGAACCCATCTGTGGCAGAGAACTCGGCTGTAGGCTGTACCCCCTGTCACTGCTCTGAAATTCCCGCGGTCTTTGGTCACCCCTTCCCTGGGGGATAAGTGCCTTGTCGGTTGATTGCCGTTCGTTCAGTCTCATCAGTCAGTCAAACCCCCTGAGCATCTACTCAGGGACAGCGAGTCCCGGCTGCTGCCCTTAGGGACGTCCCCATCCAGTGGCTCCGGGGCTGAGTCCACAGACGCCCTGGTAGCCAGTGCTGGGCTCGAGGGTCGGGTCACTGATGACAAGCCCCCTCTGGCCCCACTCGGGGCAGCCCCTGGGGGGACGTTAACGTGTATGTCCTCTCCTGCCAGCCGCCCGCCAGCCGCCCGCCCTCCCGGGAGATCGACTACACGGAATACCCCTGGTGAGTGGGTCAGCCGCGGTGCCCTCCCCCCTGCCCGCGAGCAGGCTGGGACGCGGGGCCCCAGGGTGGCTGAGCCCTCTCTGGCTGTGTGTCTCTGGGAGCCTGGCGGAAGGGGGGGTCTTCTGTTCCCCAGGACAGGTGTTCCTATCGGCTAAAAGAGGTCACGGGGAGAACGAAGCTTTTTTTTTTTTTTTTTTTTTTTAACGTGAGTTTAATGGCGCTTCGTCGTAGAAACTCTACGAAAGCGGTGTATTTAAGGCCATTGACAATTGCACACTGACCCATGTTGTCGCTCCAGGAGAACAGTGGGGCCGTCTGGACGGACAAACGGACAAAAGCACGAAGCCGGGTTTTCTAGGATTGGGGCACAGACCCCAGTCGCACTCGGGGTCCAGCTTTTATCGCTCTGCCCACTGGGCGCCCCGGGGCGGCCTCGGTGGTAGTAGGTGCCTGTGCTTTGCGCCCTGTGGTGGCCCCAGAGCGGCGGGCAAACTCCTACCCCGGGAGCATCTGGCCTTGGGATTTGCATTCGGGGCTCGCCCCACGGGCCCGGCGGCGTGACGCTTGCGTGCTTGGTGTCGCGGCCTCTGCACGTGGGCTTGGCCTCCCCCTCCACGTCGGAGATGCCGCGGGGTCCACCCCACACGTGAGCTTTTTTGTGTTACCGCGTTTTCAACGGCGAATACCCAGAAATGCGCTCCAACGCACGTGTTGCGTCGGGCGCCTCTCGCAGGCCGGGTTCTGCAGCAAAGCCCTTGGGGCCGGGCTGAGGTCTGGGGTCCGGAGACCCCCCCCCTCGCCAGCCCCTCCTGCAGGGGCTCAGCCTCGTCCCCGGACGGCTCCTTATGCAGGTCAGCGCGGTCGCCGAGGCCTGGGCATCCTCGGCTGTCCCGGTGTTAACCATCTACTTCCTCCCACCCACCAGGTTCGCAGGCAACATGGAGAGACAGCAGACAGACAACCTGCTGAAATCGCACGCCAGCGGGACCTACCTGATCAGGGAGCGGCCGGCCGAGGCGGAGCGCTTTGCCATAAGCATCAAGTACGCGGTGGCCCCACTCAGGGACACCCCCCGCCCCGGGGCCACTCTGGACCACGGAGCCCACGTCCCTCTAGGTCCTGTGCTCTTGGGTTTGGGAGTGGCCATGGACCGTATTGCCCAAAGCAGGACACTTTGGAGACGGGAGAGTGTCTGCGGGTCTGCACAACGTGGCTGGCCCGGGACGTGGGTGAAAACGTCCCGCCCAAAGCCACCCCGTGGGCTCAGTCCCCCGTTGTTCGGGTTGCAGGAACCACGCGGGCTCAGGTGCAGAGTGGGACGGGGCCGGGGCAGGGATGCCATACGAGGTCAGGGACTTCCCGGCACCAGTGGGCTTCGGGGGAAGGGGAAGGTCACACCGCTGCGACCTGTGGCCTCGGCCTTTGGCCTGGGTGTCCTCCTGCCCAGCGGCCGCCCCCTCGTGCACTGTGCCACCGCCCCCTCAACAGATGGAATCTGACCGGTGGGCGGCCACCTTCGGCCTAGGACGCCCACGAGATGGGCATCTTGGGTCAGGCTCCCGACAGCCCACAGGCCAGCAAATAGAGGGGTCTGTCTGCCGTGGTGACCCCCAAGGTCCAGTCTGCTTTGTGTGCTGCCCCAGAGGGTGGCCTGTGTCCAGGGGCAGGCCCCTCCCGGCCTCACACCCCAGCGTTAGCAAGCCCCTTCCTCTGCACCTGGACCCAGTGGGGGCCGAGAGCCCGGCCTGAGGGCACAGCCCTCACATGCGGTCGGCCACCACGCCTGTGTGCATGTGCATGTGCGAGAATGCCCCTCCCCTGCTCCAAATCCAAGAGAGGACGGTGGGTGGGGACCCGTGCTCATCCGGGGCCGGGGTCCCCCTGTGCAGACGGGCACTGAGGGCCCCCAGAGGTGGGATTGCTGGAGGTCGGAATCTGCCCCAGCCTTTCCACAAATGCTTGGAGCCAGAAACCAGCACGCTGGCTCTACAGTACAGAGAACAAGGAAGACCAGCGTGGGGAGGGACAGACGTCCGGTGAAACAGGCGGACACGGCCCAGGCCACCCGCTAGGCAGGGCCTGCTCCCCAGCTGAGGTTGCCGTGCACCGCGGTGGCCAAGGGGAGCCTCGCGAGGTGTGACCGTGCAGTGGGGCTGTGACGGCCTCAGCAGGGCCCTGGGAGGAAGTGGGGTGTGGACCGTGTGGCAGGTCTGTGGTGGAGGTGACAGAGATATCACTCGCCAG
The DNA here is from genome assembly GCF_007474595.2 of Lynx canadensis. Classification (NCBI taxonomy): domain Eukaryota; kingdom Metazoa; phylum Chordata; class Mammalia; order Carnivora; family Felidae; genus Lynx; species Lynx canadensis. The sequence goes on from NC_044315.2 coordinate 91,733,727, forward strand.
ATAGGAGTGATAGGAGTTCACCTGGCACCTCTGTGTGGCCGGCCTGCAGGGCTCCCCCTGGGGCTGAGACCGGCCCAAGGAGTTGGGGTGCGGTGAGCGTGCACGGCCGACTTTGAACCCTTGAGAAACAGTGGGCAGCGGACGGAGGCCCCTCGGGAGAGGATGCTGGGCAGCCGGCACCTGATTATTTGCCGGTTGTTTATGCCACTCACTGATTTCCGGTTGTGAACCCGGCCGTGCATTCTTGGAGTGTCCCACTTGGCTGTGGTGTGAGGTCCTTTTAACTGTCCGGGTTAGATAGACGTACGCGTGGGGAGAGATTCAGTTTGCCGAGGACTTTTGCATCTGTAGAGGTGTTGGTGTGTTTCCTTTTCCCGTGATGTCTTCGTCTGGAGTGGCGTTTGGGGGGGAAGGGAGGCTCTCCGACAGGGTCACATTGGAACGGAGACCTGAGGACTCGAGCTCAGGAGGGGAGGATGGCGGGGGGGTGGGCCTTCCCGGCAGAGGGGCAGCTCTGGTGGGCGTGCGTGTGGCCTGTCTGGGGATGCCCGTCGGCTGGAGTGGAGGGTGCAGAGGACAATGTTAGGCGGCATCGGAGCTGGGCGGGCTGCTCCCCTGGGGCCTCAGGGGGCCACGGTCAGACCTTTGACTTTATAAACCAAGCTGTGAAGGCCTCGCCAGGCGACGGGGAAACAGGGAGAAGGATGACGTCCCCCGTGCAGAGAGGGGGATGAGCAGAATCCCAGGACAGGAGGCCCCCGTGGGCTGGATGGGGCCTGAGACCCTGCTGGCTGATGGAGAGGCCCAGGAGGGGGTGGGCCAGAAGGGCCGGGGGCTGGGGGTGAGAAGGCGAGGGCAGACAGGTAATAAGCCTGGACCCCTGGGGGCCGGGGGCCACGTGGCCCGAGTGGTGACCCCAAGGCCCACGCGTTTGCCCAGGTTCAACGATGAAGTGAAGCACATCAAGGTGGTCGAGAAAGACAGTTGGATCCACATTACAGAAGCGAAGAAGTTTGAAAGCCTCTTGGTAGGTGATCTCGTGGCTCCCTCGGGAGGGAGGCCTGGCCTGCAGGGTCGTGGGAGGGCCCGGGTGCCCCACTGCCGCCATGGCCTCTGTAGGCTGCACTTTCCCGCCACCAGGGAAGATCCAGGGAAGTGGGTTTGGAGGGCACCTTGGGACAGTTAGGTCACAGCCCCTGCGTTGAGGCTTCTGCCCCCAGAGGGCCCGGTGGGTTCACCACGGTGCACAGTGAGGGGAGGGCCTGGCCTGGCCTGCCGTGCGTCACTGCAGCCACCCCCCACCCCCACCCCAGCGCCTAGCCCCGCAGCCCGGCCCCCAGGCGCCCCAAGGCACAGTTCTTAGCGATTTTTAAATTAGGCCTATTGTGTCTTTCCTAAATGACCTGAGGTCTTAGACAAGGCCTCTGTGGCCACAGAAAAGCACAGAGTAGAGAAACGTATCCCCGGTTGCCCCGCCCAAAACCCCGTGTTCGCATTCAGGGGAGGCCCCTCGACCTGTCACCATGGCTGGGGTGTGGCTCGTATCTACGGTTTTGAAACAGAACTGTTGCCCATGACGTTCGCATACTTTCCGCGAGGTAGACTTCCCCGTTGGCACAGCCCTCTCCTCCCCACGCCGGTAATCGTAGGGCATTCGGTCTCTGGCGCGTGCTGTTCTTTCTGGAAGCCCTTCCCCGCTGTCGGGGCATCCCGGCGCCATCCTCCGCGTCGGCCCCTGGCTTTTCTGTAGCAACAGCTGGAGGGAAGCTACTGGCTCAGGGGCCCCTCGGATTCTGACCGCCCACCCTGGGCGGCGTGCTGGGCCGAGAGCAGGAGTGGGGAGCCCTCAGGGGCCCAGAACACAGGTCCCCCAAGTGAAACCGAGGCGGGAGAGGGAGGCCAGGGCGCCTGGGAGGACTGCCTGGAGGCGGTGACAGCGGCAGTGAGCACGTGTGTCCCGTAGGAGCTGGTGGAGTACTATCAGTGCCACTCGCTCAAGGAGAGCTTCAAGCAGCTGGACACCACGCTCAAGTACCCCTACAAGTCACGGGAGCGCGCGGCCTCCAGGGCCTCCAGCCGGTCCCCAGGTAACGCCCGCACCCGCCCGGCACACCGGTGCTCACCCGGAGGTGTCCGTTCTGCCCGCTTCCCACGGCCCTGGCTTTCGCTGCCCACCTGCCCTCGAGGAAGGCTTTCCTGGGGGACCCAAGCCACTGGCCCAGGCGCCCCCCCGCCCCAGCCCATCACAAGCACCCCCCCGAGCCAGGGTGTCCTCCTGGTCCCTGTGACGGGTACCCTGTCCTGGCGCCCTTGCCCGGGGGTCGGCAGGGGGTGAGAACGGGGCAGGTCCCCCCTGCGCTCAGATCCCTCCCTGACCCCCAGCGCCCCCGGGGTCCTCACTGGGAGGGAGCGAGATCTGGCACCTCGTTTGCGGGCAGGACTCCACGGGGACAGGGCAGCGTCTTGCTTGAGGCCACCTGGAGTTAGAGGCAGGGTGGGCCCAGCGTGTTTGAAGTCCCGCCCGTGACGGGCCCTTGAGTGCGCACCTAGTGAGTGTGGACAGGTGGCTTCAGACACGCCGGAGCCCGCCCGCCCGCCGGGAGGGGGTCCCGTGTTGTCCAGGCAACAGGCACGGAGAGGTGGCGGGAGGGGCAGCCCCGCCCGGCAGGCCTGGCCCCGCACCCCTGCGCTCTGCCTGCGCGCCCCTTTCACGTTCTCTCTCGCCTCTTTGCAGCTTCCTGCGCCTCCTACAACTTTTCTTTTCTCAGTCCTCAGGGCCTCAGCTTTGCCTCCCAGGGCTCCTCCGCTCCCTTCTGGTCAGGTACCGCTGGTGCCCGGGGCGTGGGGGGGCCCGGCCTGCCGCCCGCCGGCCCGCGGCCCCCGCCGGAAGGCGTCCGCAGCTGCCCGTAGCCCGGCACGGGACAGGGCCGAGGGCACAGGCACAGGGAAGGGACGGCCTGGCCGGCGGGGACAGGGCGGAGGACGCGGTCAGGCTCGGTGCCACCCTCCTCACCGCCGTCACCTCTCTCACGCGCTCACCCCGACGGCCACCCCCCAGCTTGTCACCCCCTAGCCCCCCTCGCTCGCTGAGGGCTTTGCCTCTGGTAGCGGCGGAGAGCCGGGTGGCCGCCCCCAGGGTGACAGAGGGATCACACCGGCGGACCCCCCCGGGCGGGCCCTGGAGACAGGGGGACTGGGTCTCAGCTGGGCCCGACTGCTTGGCCCTCCGCTGCCAGAGTCAGAGCCCTTCCCTGGCCGCTGCGTCTGTCCCCTCCACCGCGGTCATTGTCCCCTGCCCACCAGGACTCCTGGGTCCCCAGACGAGCTGGCCCAGCCCCGTGTCCAGTTTGGTCTGGGGACCTGGAAGCCAGGCACTGGCACCCCGGGGTCTGGCCCCAGGTGCTCCGTCGGCACGCAGGCTGGGTCAGCTGAGTGACCACTGGGCAGGTGACACTCGTGCACCGGGCTTGCAGGGGTGGGGCCCACGCGAGTCGTAGTGATCAGAACCTGAGCACCTGCTCTGAGCCCACGATCACATTTGTTGGCTGTGACTCGGTGTGAGTGCCTTCGCGGGAGGGTCGCGTGGGCCATGGCCTGCAGGTCTGGGTGGAACTGGAGAATAGCCTGTCCCTTCAGAGCCTTTCTGCAGGACAGCCCTCCTCTCTGGGCACGGGGCCGGGCACCGGGGGGACCAAGCTGGGCCCCCTCCCCCACCGGCTGTGTGACCCTGCCCATCTCCCCCAACAGTGTTCACACCCCGCGTCATCGGCACGGCCGTGGCCAGGTACAACTTTGCTGCCCGGGATATGCGTGAGCTCTCACTGCGGGAAGGTGACCTGGTGAAGATATATAGCCGCATTGGCGGGGACCAGGGCTGGTGGAAGGGCGAGGCCAACGGACGGGTAAGCGGCTCAGCCCGGGCCAGGCACTGTGACGCCCCCTCTGAGCCATAGACCCGAGCTGCCCGGGTTGGAGCCGGATGCTCGGTCCCGTTCTGTGGTTGTGGCCACTGCAGGGGAACGTGTTTTACACACACGCTCCACATTACCTGCATGTACTCAAGCCCTCTTTGCAGGCAGAGAGGCCGCAGGACCACAGCAGGGCGCTCAGGTGTCCTCACTGGCCTCCCTTACACGCTGGGGAGACGGGAAGGGGCACACTGTGTTCCCACCCCACTCTGCCTGAGGACGCCCTTCCCTGTCTACCCCATGACCTTGCAGCATTCCATGGCCCCTTATTCCCGTACCCCTTCTGGACCCCGTGGCTTCGACTGGGTTTGTCAACACTCACCCAGCAGGGTCCTGGAGCTCGCGTGGGGCAGCTGCCCTTGGCAGGCACACCGGGCTGTGCAGGGTCGCCTGCCTTGGCTCCCATGGCTCGTCATTCCATTGTCAGGTGGTGGAGCTGGCCTGCTTCCACCCAGCGTGTTGTCTGCCCCTCGGAGGCCTCGGGTCAGATCCATTTTCCACCCGACAGCCCTTCAGAAGCATGAGGCCACCGAGTCCTAGGTGCTGGCCTGGAGGGCCGAACCACTGGTTTTCAAAGTGGCCCTAGAGGCACCAACATTGGAGGCTCCTGGGGCTGTATACTGAGGTCCTCCTCACCCAGATCATGGGTAAAGCAGTTTCCCGGGTGATTCAGAACTACCGGTTTAGAGTGTGACTAGATGGTCCTGTTGCTTTGGCCCCATTATGAAGTGATTCTTTTTGTCCCTGGCAGTCCTTGCTTCCAAGTCTACTTCGTCCGCTCTTTGAGCAGCCCAGCTTGTTTGGAAGGAGTTAATGTTTTGCGTGGCAGACTTCACTCTCTCATGCCTTACTTTCAACTTTTCTGTATTCTTAAACTCAAGGTAGAGATAAGATAAGATGTTATGTTACACATATTTTATTTATTTTTTTTTTTTCAACGTTTATTTATTTTTGGGACAGAGAGAGACAGAGCATGAACGGGGGAGGGGCAGAGAGAGAGGGAGACACAGAATCGGAAACAGGCTCCAGGCTCTGAGCAGTCAGCACAGAGCCCGACGCGGGGCTCGAACTCACGGACCGCGAGATCGTGACCTGGCTGAAGTCGGACGCTTAACCGACTGCGCCACCCAGGCGCCCCCTGTTACACATATTTTAAAGCCAGTCTGATCTGACCATCTCTGCCTTTTAATAAGAGCATTAGCCCATTTACATTTAATGTAATTACTGAGCGAAGATTTAAATCCATCATCTTTCTGTTTATTTTCTATTTGTCACATCCATTTCTTCTTCTTTTTCTTTTTTTTTTTCTTCTTCTGCCTCCTCCTCCTCCTCCTTCTCCTCCTTTTTTGCCTACTTTTGAATTGTCAGCAATTTTTTTTTTTTTTCTATTCCACTTCCTGCCTCCTTGGTTGGTGAGTTACACATTCTTTTCCTATTACTTGAATGGTTACTCAGGGATTACAGCGTGCACTCTGACTTCTGAGAGACTATTTTAAATTAGTACTTTTACTGCTTCCCAGATAATGCAAGGACCTTACGACTTCTGACTGTCCTCATCCCCTCCCAAATTTGGTACAGGTGTTGTCGTGTATCTTAATTCTACGTATTTTTTTAGTCCCATTAGACGTTATTTTTGTTTTAAGCAGTTAGTTTCGTTTAGAGTTCCCACCTGTTTACCTTGCCCCAGGCTCCCCATTCTTTCCTGCTTTGTTGTATTTCCACCTGAAAGCATATTCCTGCTGCCTGAAATTCCTTCTTCTAAGTATGTTTTCTAGGGTGAGTCTGCTACTAATAAATTCCCAGTTTTTGTGGAATCTGAACACCTCTTTGTTTTACTTCCTTTTTTTCAATGTTCTTATTAGGAAATGTTTACAATTTTTTTTTAAGTTTATTTATTTTAGGTGGGTGAGGGACACAGGGAGAGGGAGAAAGAAAGAAAGAAAGAGAGAATCCCAAGCAGGCTCCGAGCTATCAGCGCAGAGCCCGACGTGGGGCTTGAATTCATGAATCGTGAGATCATGACCTGAGCTGAAGTCAGACACTTAACCAACTGAGCCACCCAAGCGCCCCTCTAATTTGTTTGGATACAGTTTCAAGCTTAAAGAAAAGTTGCTGTGGCTCTTTGTGCCCAGAGTTACCAATTAAGAGTCGTTTGTGCATTTATCACTTACGTTCTCCTTCGCTCTCTGCTTGTTTTTCTCTTAACCATTCGACAGTAAATTATAGAAGTCCTATCCTTTCCCCCACTAAAGCCCTAAGTACTTCAGTGTCCTACAATCACGGACATTCCCCTTTAATAGAATATGATTCTCTAACCCACAGTCCATATTCAGATGTCACCGGTTATCCCGTGTCTCGTCTACCCAAAGGAATTGCATTTACTTGCCATGGCCCTTAACTCTCTTTCTTCTGGAACGATTCCTCAGCCTTTCTCAGTCTTATATGACTTTGACCTTTTTGAGGAGTATAGGCCAGTTATTTTTGTAGGCTATCCCTCAATTTAGGTTTGTTTGATATTTTCTTCATGATGAGGTTGAGGTCATATATGTTTGGTGGGAACATAATTTGGGTGTTGTATCCCTTTCAGTACTGTAGTGTCCCATCCAGAGGTATATGAGGTCAGTTTGTCCTGTTGTTGTGACGTTAATTTTGATGACTTGGTTAAAGCGATTATCTGTTGAGTTTCTCCACCATGAAGTTACTGTTACTCATGAGTACCTTGCAGGGTAACACTTTGAAATCAGGTAAATATCCTGTTCCCCATCAAACTTTCATCTACTAGTTCTATCACTTACTGATGAATTTTGTCTGGTCAATTCTTTCTATCATGGTTGAAAAACAGTGATTTTCTGGCCGTTGTTTCTTGAACACCCGTCGAGGGACGTTCTATGCTAAGAGACAGTTTTCCCCTCTCCTGGTCATCCCCCGAGGGATCAGTCGTACCTCCAGCGAGACCTGCTTCCTTTTTGTGAGGAATTGTGTCAAGTTCATTTTTGGATAGTATTGTCCAGGGGATTACTACTAATCCGGTAGTGATCCGTTTCCGTTACCTGCATTTTCTCCTACTTTCTGTCACCGGGTCCTGATTGAATAACGAGCCTGTGTATAGAACAGAGGCTTGGCGTGATGTTATTTTCCTCCAGGGAGGATTTAATTTTTTTCTGGCTGGCAGGTAGAGGGAGAATATGTCATCTTGAGCTGCCGGGGGCGGGCGCATTTGAGGGTCATTCCTACCCCGGGGCCGCAGCTCCCCCAGGCTCCCAGTCTTTGCCGGGGCTCCCCCTTGGGGTAAGCCTGGCTTCGAACTCCAGTCTTTTGAAGGATCCCCCATTTCCAGGAGCCTCTGCTGACCCTCACCCCGACACGTGCACATACGTGTGCAGACGCGCGCAGACCCGTGCGCACACGCTCTCTCATGTGACCCCGCCACCTTTTTCAGATCGGCTGGTTTCCTTCAACATATGTAGAAGAGGAGGGCATCCAGTGACGACGACAACACGGACAGGGCTCATGGATTTTCTTCGAAGAGTCCAGCTCTGAAGTCTGTCTCTAGCTCTGTGACTCAGAGGGGACACGCCCGCCAACCTTCCAGTCTTCAGCAGCCCATGGGGATGGGGAGGGTGTTCAAAATCCTACATGCAAACCGGCCCACCTTCAGTCTGCCCTCGGTGGCCTGTCCTGGGTACGCTACTTGTACATAGAGGAGAGCCGGGCCAGCCCTGTCGTGACGGCCACCACCAGAGCGCCGAGGGGAGGGAGCGCCTGGGGCGTCCTGAGCCAGGCTCTGGGTGACAGCTGAGGCCGGAGCTCACCTGGCCCCTGTCCTGTTGAGACGGCATTCGGGAGCCGAGGTCTGAACAGCAGGTGCTCCCGGGGAGGACTGGGACGGCAGAGGGGGCCTTCCCCCAGCCCCTTCTGCTCAGCCCTGGACGCTCAGCATGCCTGCTTCCTGCCGCGCCCGGGGGGCAGCCTGGGGCCCAGAGAGTCAGAAGGGACCGGAGCCAGGCCGTTTGCCGCAGCCCGTGCTCAGCCCCAGCTGTGCTCAGGTGTAGGCGAAGAGAGCATCGCTAGGGGTCCGCGCGGGCCCCCTTGACTCCTCGTGGCCCTCCGCGTGAGGGGTGTGCAGGCTCCGCCCGGGGAGGGGGTCCCTCTCTCGGGAGGGGGCCTGAGCGAACGATGAAGGGGCCGACCCTCCTCCCCAGCCAATGGTACTGTTCCTGCCCTGAACCCCAGGAATGCGTCTGTCCTGTCCTGCTGTCAGGTGGATACACCTTTTGTAAACCCTGATGTGGGTGAGAAGAAAACAAGAGTTTTCCCCCCCGCTCGGTCCCTGCTGTTCACATTCCTCTCCAGAAGGAGCGCCCCCCCCCCCCCCCCCCGGCCCCCCCCACCCCGGAGTCTCCTGTGTCGTGCGGGGTGGTTCCTGAGGGGCCTCCCAGCCTCCCCACTGGTGCCGGCCCTCGCGAGACTTCCTCCTGCCTCCCCGAACTGGGCCTGTGGCCAGCTCGAAATAAGTGCTCTTGGGGGTGGCCCCGCTACCCCCCGAACTCCCCCTCCTGACTCCCCCTGGCCTTTGACCTCTGGCTCTCTCATCCAGACCCTCTCCCTCCCTCGGCCTGGATGTTGCACGAGACCTAGCGGCGCCACCTCCCTGCGAGCTCCGTGCCAAAGCTGCTGGTGAAACCTGGGCTGTGTGTCCCCTGCTCCTCGGCCAGCTGCCCTGCCCCCTGCAGGGCGCGGGGACCGGGCAAGGCCGGGCGTGGGGAAGGCCAGCCCCTGCCACCGTGGCTGCTGTTGCCCCGCTGCACCCTGGGGTTCCTCTGAAGTCAGCCGTGTGGCCCCCAGGCTCAGCTCACACGCGCAGTGTCCCGGCCCGGGGAGGAGACAGGGAGGGGTCAGGGAAGGTGGTCCGCAGAGGCTTGAGGCACGAGGGTGAACAGGATCGTGTTGGGGGGCAGAGGGACACGGGGAGGGAAGCAGAGAGTTGGCCTCGGAGAGAGCAGCCCCGAGTCCCCATCGTCAGGGCACATCCAGCACTTTGCACACGCAGCCCTCTGCCGATGGCCCAGCCACGAGCCTGGGGAGTGTGGGGGTGGGGGGGGACCCAGCCGGCCCCTTTCGTGTTTACTGTTGTCAAAAGGGTTTTGTTTCTCTTGTTTCGATTGTTTTGTTTCCGGTTTGGCCTGTTTGTTTTTTAAGGGAAAAAACCGTTTGTAATTATTTCCTCCAAAGCTCCCATTATATATCTGTGAATAAGAAGGAAGATATTTTATAAGAGCAAGAAAATGATGTATATTTGAGGTTATCGTGAAACGAGGCGTCACGACAACGCAGGATACCGAGAAAACATAATTTAGAGCGCTGGTTTTTGTGAATGTTTTGTTTTTGTTTTTCGTTTGTTTTGAAACGTGTTTGGGTTTGCACTGCATGAACCCGGAGGGGAGGCAGGCCGGGGGGCAGGCTGGGAAGCGGGGGTGGGGGGTTTCGGCAGGAGACAGGACGAGCTCCGGAGGGGCTTTGGACCCGGGGCCTGACATTAGCTGTGAACACTTAGGAGCCCGGTGCATGCGGGTCAGGGGTCTGGGGGTCCCACAGCTGGTGACGACCCCCCAGTGGGACGCAAACTGTACATTTGCCAATAGGTTTTTTCAGACCACGGTTTTTACTGCAAATAAACCTAAGTTCTTTTCTGCAGGAGTGGCTGGCCTTTCATGCCAGGGAGGAGGGAGTGGCTGGATTCTTCTGTCAGCGTCCAGCAGAATCAGCCCCACCCGGACACTGTGAGCCCAGGATGCTGTGGCCTGGGTCAGATAGAGGCCTTGGGGAGGCAAGAGGCTGTGGGTCTGGAATAGATCGTGATGCCAGGGCCACTGCCCGGGCGCCTCCTCCCGGCTGGCCCCGTGCCATGGGCTTCCCACGCCGTGTCCCACAGAATCCTCCCGCGGCCATCAGAGACAGTCTTCCCACTTGGGTGGGATTCAACCCTAGCCCTGCCGCCTCTTGGGTATGTCCTTCAGGCCAGCCAGTTTCTTTGTAGGTATATGTTGGAGATAAAAAATAATCTCTCCAGAGAGTGGGTCTATGGCCTTCGACAGAAAATCAGAACAGTAAGGGAGAGATTTATTTCTCCCTCATGGAGACGTAGCCCAGACAAGGTTCCAGGGACGGTTTGGTGCCCCATCCCCAAACCCAGGCCCCTCCCCTCCTCAGCATTGTGCGTCCATCCTCGCTGTGGCCTCATGGTCCAAGGTGGCTGCTGGAGCTCCTGCCATCGAGGCCATGGGCAGAGGCAGAGGCAGAGGTTGGCACAGTGCTTCCCTTTCCCCTCCTTACCCAGAGCTGAGGCACGTGGCCACTCCTGCCTGCGGTGGAGGCTCATACTGACTGCAGGACTTGAGCGGGACACATGGCCTCCCTGGGGAGTGTTGGGGTCCTGTTACTGAGGAGACAGGGGCATAGCTGCCGGGGTGGGTGACCCGCCCCGGGACCTACCTCAAGGTGGTGAGGATCAAGTGAGACTTGGAGCCTGGTACACAGCCGGCACTCAGATTTTGTTGCAAACCAGGAGGCCGGTGCCGATGTTTGAGGTGACACAGATAGAGTGTTGGAGCTCACCCAGCCCTGGTCTCCGGGACCCACAGCCCCGGAGTGTGGCTCACTGTGATGCCCCTGAGAACCCGATGGGAGGCCCGCCTTTTCTGGACCAGCCCTCTCTCAATGAGTTTCTCAGGCCCGAGGCCCCGAGAGGCCTGGTTGTCCCAACCCCACCTCCCGAGAGAGCCGGCTGCAGTTCTGAATTCTCACGCCCACGTGGGGGATGGACAGGCACAGACGCTCCCTCAGCAGCCCTGGGGTCAGCGGTCCCCGGCTGCCCCGAGCAGGGCCGAGCGAGCTGCAGAGAGCCACGGTGGCGTGAGGGGAAGTGCAGGTGGAATTGGGGGTGCTAGGGGCAGGGAAGCTTCGAGGGAGGGCCTCAAAGCACCTGCTGTGGAGCCCAGACCCAGGAAGAGTGGGAAGCCCCAGGCCTGTTCAGGGGCCCACGCGTGGACCAGGGTGGAGGCCTGGAGGGAGGAGGAGGCTGCCGCCTGAGGTCACCCCGGGATGTAGGAAAGCTGATGGGAGCCACGCACCCCTGGTCAGAGGGCTTGCTGCCCGCAGGGCTCTCAGGGTGCCAGGGCGCCATGTCCCTTCATCTGACGGTGTGGGCACTCCTGGATGGGGCAGCCGCAGAGGCCGCCCTGTGGAGCTCTAGGAAAGCTCCCTGGACGAGATGGGAACCACCCACTTTCTGAGGTGAGGAGGACACCTCTCCCACCGCTGCACCACAAACACAGGAACGCCATATAAAAAGAGAACGCAAGACTGAGCTTGGAACAAGGTGGCCTGTCCCAGAAAGGAGAGACACAAAACCAGAGCAGATACGGGAGCCTATGCCAGGGCAGCCTCGAGGATCTCAAGCCCTCTGGGGTGGAGACCAGGGATTCCAACACTCAAGACACTGGCCCCAGGGCCTCGGAGGCCAGAGCCGGAACTGGCCTCCTGCGTAAAGCTGGGCATCTCAAGGAGCACCCCCATCGTGAAAAGGAAATTAACACACCAAATAGGACAAAGGTTTCAATCAGTTTGTTAACTTTCCAGAAGTAAAACAATGTAAAGGCATTGGTTTGCCCCAGGACAAATTAACACAGTGTAGTTAACCCTGGACTTCAAAGATGAAAAATAGAAATTCACAGTGTAGGGGTGCCTGGGTGGCTGTCGGTTGGGCATCCGACTTCGGCTCAGGACGTATCTCACGGTTTGTGAGTTCAAGCCCCGCGTTGGGCTCTGCGCTGACAGCTCGGAGCCTGTAGCCTGCTTTGGATTCCGTGTCTCCCTCTCTCTCTGCCCCTCCCCTGCTCATGCTCTGTCTCTATCTTTCGATAATGAATAAATGTTTAAAAAAAAAAAAGAAAAATTCACAGTGTAGTCAAGTTAAAAGTTAATGTCATACCAAACAGATTTTAAAGCAAACCAAACAAAAAAAGGCATCACCAGAGTTTTAAAAGGCTTGTTACCTAATGAATTAAAATTGTTTTAAAAGGCTTGTTACCTAATGAGTTAAAATTCTCATTTATTAGAAAAACATGACAGTTTTAAAGTCGTATGCTCCTTATAACATAACCTCAAAATTCATAAAGCAAAATTCACAGAAGAACAGAAAGAATGAGACAAACCCATCATCACACATGGGAAGCTCTAATACAACTTTCTCTTTCTGTCTCTAACTGAAAAGTGAAGCAGACATTGAAACAAAAACAGTAAGAGTAAAATAACCATTAGCTGTTGCATATGCAGAATGTTGTGACCCCTTGGAGAGTACACATCATCTCCACGAAGATTTACCTCGTACCGGCCCATAATGCAGATCTCAAAGGATTTCAAGTCACCTTACAGACTAGTTTCTCTCGCCACAATGAGCGAGGGTAGAAATCAGTAATAAAATATATACAAGAAATTTCCATATGTTTGCAAATTAAGAAACGTACTTCTAAATAAAAATCAAAAAGGAAATTATAAAATACTTCAAATTTATTCTTAAAGGATAGAAATATTTGATAGCACAACTTGTAATATACTACTGAAACGGGACTGGACCGGAAACCGGTGACCTTGATAGCTCGTATTGCAAAAGCCGAGGACCGGAGGTAGGCTTTCCCTCTTACGGGCTGAAACAAAACATGACTTCCTTGAACAAAACTTTTAGGTCTCCATTCAAATTATCTATGTAAAATGGGACTTTTCCAAGTAGAAAATTACGAATGTATTAAATGTGCACAAATCACAGGGTTTTATAATTGCAGCTCTCGTTTGGATGGCTCCGACTGGCCACGGGGACTGGCTGGCCCCACCGCTGGAGGAGGGGGTAGCGGCGGGGGGGAGGACCCATAAGATTTTGCATTTGTGAGTTAGACTCCTGTTCTTTAGTCGTGATTGCTGTATTTCTTTTCTTAACAATGTAGTTTTGATCCTTCAATTTCCCTAGAAAAAGAAAGCCTACACGTGCATGTGGGAGTTTTGTTCCCCTGGATTCTCTCTGGATAGTCATTCCACATCTTGACCCCTATGTGCCCTTGGGGCTGTGACGAGATGGCTGAAGCGAGACCCCCCACCCGCAATTCTCTGAAGCCGTACCCCAATGCAAGCCTTGGGCCGTTAGGGTTACAGTCTGGCCACGGTTGAGACAAGAGATGGAAATAGCCATTTCTTGCTCACCTAATAGTCTGGGTAGCGACCCAGGCTCACACTGTCAGGGACCTAGGTCTTTCCGAGTTTCCTTTTTGGTCTCCTGGGTGTGGCTTCACATGCTCCCAGATGGGACTTCAGGTCCAGCCTTGGAATCCACCTTCTAGCCAATAGGAAGGAGAAGGAGCAGGGAAGGGGCATGACCATCTTTCTTTAAGGACACCTTCTGGCCATAACTTGGCCAGATGGCCACACCTGGCTGCCTAGGGGGCTGGGAAATGCAGTCTTTATTCTGGTCTGATTACCAGAGAAAGATAAGAGAATGGGGGGAAGCAGGAGGTGACAGCAGCCTCTGCCAACGGAGACAGAGACCAGTGGCCATGAGGGGTCCGTGGGGCAAACACAGGCTGTCAGGCCCCCTCGAGGCATGTCTTGGTGGTGGATGGATAATCTTGATTCATGGGGAAAATGCACAGAATGCTGAACTTCCTCAGACGCTCCACAGTCCTTTCCCACTTCGGATATGAACAACACCCTGAATAACTCAATTCACACAAGTGAGCTACACCCGCATCGTGTAGGGAGTAAAGCACACACACTTGGGAGAGAACGTAAGGTTCTATTTCAACTGCCCCAATGGCTTTTTGGTCTGACATATTTTTTAAAAACCTTTTTTAATGTTTACTTGTGTGTGAGAGAGAGAGAGGGAGAGAGAGAGAGAGCAGGGGAGGGACAGAGAGAGAGAGGGAGACACAGAATCCAAAGCAGGTTCCAGGCTCCAAGCTGTCAGCACAGAGCCCAATGCGGGGCTTGAACTCGCAAACCACGAGATCATGACCTGAGCTGAAGTCGGATGCTCAACCGACTGAGCCGTCCAGTCGCCCCTGGTCTGATGTATTTTGTTTCTTAGAACTGTCTTCTGACACCCCCTCTAAACCCCAAACCCTAACCAACGTGCCAAGCGCATGCTTCTAGTTCTCTCCCCGATTAGGGGGCTCAGCGAGTTCAGCAGAAAAGGGACAAAGTGTGTTCCCAGGGTGGAGACCGGCAGCCGGGCCAGGTGAGAGCCTCTTGTCTGTGGGCCCCGCACTCTGCTCTGTCGGCTCCCGGGAGAAGCCGCTGTCCCCAGTGGTGGGAGGTCACAGCTTTGTGTCACACTCTAAAGTAGGAATGTGCTGGGCACCACTGAGACATCATGTCACAGAAATATTGAAAGCAGACGATGGGAAAAGATGCACCAGGCAGGTGTCAGAGCGCAGAGAACAATATTGGTATCAGACCAATATTTGCTTTGGGGCAAAAAGCGTTAACGTATAAAAACAGTGGTGGTCACAAGTGGCTCGTGCTAGGTCCTGTGGGCCTCCTTCCGGCTCTGGGTTCAGCGACTCCCCGCTGGCAGCTTGAACTTGGTGCTGGCGGGAGTATTTACACCAAAGGGATCAGCCAACGCTCCCCACCTCGAGCCAAATGTTAAATATTTAGCAGCACCCCCCCCCCCCCCCGGATAAAGAGGTTCATTATTTCATGATAAAAAGGGACAATGAAATGATAAGCTAGAACAATCCTGGAGCTTAATACACTTCACAACAGAGCCTGAAAATCTATAAGAGGAAAGCTGGCCGAATTATGGGGAGAAATGGACACATCCCACGAGGAGAGGGCGCGTCTCAAGCTGATCTCGGAAACTGAGACAAAGCCGAGAGCAATCAGGAAGGAAGCTCCCTGCCAGGGGCGTGTTCCGTGAGGACAGCGTGAGAGCCCGAAGGAGCCCAGGATGCCAGTCCCAGTGGGGGGGACCCACCTTCCAGTCTGCCTGCGGGTTCCCTCTTGGGGCAATAGTGCCCATCCTGGGGCCCGGTCCTGGTCTGGGGTCCAGCTCTCCCAGGGTGTCATGCTCACATATGGACACCAGGGGGCGGTGTTTCTGTAAAGATTCAGCCTCCTGGGGCGGGGGCGGGGGCCAAGCCCCCCATCCACGGGGAGCTGCTGCCCTCGCCTAAGCACCCAGAGGCCTTTCAGATCCCAGGGCTGAAGACAGCACTGCACAGCCCCCTCACCCTCTGCTCACTGCAAGACCCGTTTCCCTGGGTGGGTTCCTGTTTCCGGGAGCTCTGGCCCCCTGAGCCGGAGAGAGGAAGACTGTCTTTGCCTCGGGCAATACCTGGGGGCTCCCAGTCTTTGGGCAAAGCTCCCCGAGGCCAGCAGGAAATGTGAAAGGGCAAACTGGCAGGGTGGGGACAGTGGCCAACTGGACAGAACAGGCCCATCTAAGTGCATCTGGCTGGGGGGGGGGGCGGTGGCCCATGTGGCCCAGCCTCTCAACTTTTCAAGAGGAGCTTGGAAATCTGCATTTTTGTAGGAAATCTCCAGGGTAACACATACAAAGCCACAAGCACAGCCTGAATCCTGGGCGGGTGGGGGGTGGGGGAGGCCTCCTGACCCTGGGGGGGTTGTTGATGTGAGAGCCTAGAGGGTTTGGCTGACCAGCAGGGGGCCTGGCTGGGGTGTGTGTGTGTGTGTGTGTGTGTGTGTGTGTGTGTAGGGGGGGGCCTATGTGTCCGTGGTCACTGCTTTTCCATCTCCTGCTTCCAACAGCCTCTGCAGGGTCTCCCTCCGAAGCTCCGTTCTGTCCCCCTCCCCTGGGCAGTATGGTACCTGAAGCTCAGTGTGGCAGCCCCAGGTGACCCGTGAAACCCTCAGTCGGCCTGGCCCCGCAAGAAGGAGCAACCAGTCCCCCCCCCCACACACACACACACTATTTCACTCACAAATACTTTGCGGAACAAATCAGAGTGAAGCGGGAGCCTTGGGGCCCTGCACAGAGCCGCCCACACCCGCTGTGTGGGTCCCAGGGGTGTGGAGGGACCCTTCGGCCTCCCACTGCTGGGAACAGCTGTGCCCAAGTGGCCGCAGCCCTGAGCGTGCGGGGCGGGGAGGGGGCCGCCTGCCTCTAGGGGGAGGACCACCCCTTAGCCCCGGATGAAGAAACACCCTGTCGTCATGAAGGCATGGGGGGAGTTGATGTTTTTGTAGGGTCTCTATTGGAAAAAGAAAATCTTGGAAGCGTTCTAATTCCAGCCCTCAAAGTCTTTCTGGAAACTTCCCTGCTCCCTGGATTGCCCTGCCTGACACCCCTTGGCTGTGCTGTGCCTCAGTCAACGGCACCGGTCTTTTCTTTTCTCTGAGGTGACACGTGTAGAGCGCTCATGGCTCGTCCCCCAGTGAGGCCCCCGGAGCACCTCGCAGAGGCCACTGGGGCCAGGCTGGGCGCTACCTTCCTCTGGGTCGGATGGCAGTGAGTGCTGCCCTGTTGTTATTTAGTGTCCCTCTTTTGCAGGGCCACGCAGGGAGCTCTCTGGAGGAGGCTCCTCCCCCGGCCCATCCCCCTGCTCCACCTTGGCCGTCTGCCCAGTCAGAGGGCGGCCTGCAGGCGCCTCCCTCTGTCCTGGAGGCCCGGCCAGCGGGTGGGGGCGGAGGGCCGGCCAGGGCCTGTGCGGAGGGCCGCCCGGGCAAGGAGGGTGCTGGCCCAGGTGCATGCAGGCCATGCGGGCAGGGGGCAGCCCTCCAGGGTGTCGGTCCAGGGACAGGGGGAGGGCTGGCACTGGGGGTGACCCCTCACCCTCAAGGGTCAACTGTCACCCCGCTTTGCACCACGGCTCTCTTCAAAGGGCACCGAAAGTAGAAGGTAACATAGGGAAATTTACAAAACTTCCCTAAAGCTGACACTACAGGGGTTATAGTCCTTGCGCCCCAGATGGGGAAACTGAGGCTCGGCCAGAGGAGACCAGCCCTGCCTCAGCGTCCCTGGCTGGAGCCTGCCCACCTCTGGAGCTGTGCCCTCCAGCAGCCTGGGGAGACGAGGTGGCCCATCCACCTGTCCCGGACCCGAGCCGGGCCTGATCAATCACCTATCCTATAACGCTGACCCACAGCCAGGCCTGGCCCGCCAGCCACCACCCCTCGTCCAAAGTCCAGGGCAACTCTGCTGCTCGCTTGGCTTGGGACAATTTTGCAACCGCCGCTTGTCTCTGAGTGCAGGGCCAGGAGAGGCCCGGGCTGCCTCGGCCGCTGCCCTGGGGCCACAGCAACCGCTGTGTCCCCGGTGCACCTCATGTCTAGTGCTCTGAGGACGCTGTGGCCACGCTCCGTCTTCACTCCGTCTGACCTGTCCTTCGCCTCACTGAGTGATGCAGCCTGGCCCCAGGCTGCTGGCCTGGCCCACCGTGTGCTGAGTGAGCAGGCTGGGCCCCCTGCCCTTGGCCCGAGCACCATCCAGCGAAGCCTTGCACCTGTGGGGCGACCTTCCTTGGTGGGGGGCGGGGGGGGGGGAGGGGCGAGCAGGGGAGTGAGTGGTCTCTCCTCTGGGCAGACACTGAACGGCCTAGGTCCA
This sequence comes from Lynx canadensis, assembly GCF_007474595.2. Taxonomy (NCBI): domain Eukaryota; kingdom Metazoa; phylum Chordata; class Mammalia; order Carnivora; family Felidae; genus Lynx; species Lynx canadensis. Next base: position 91,751,307 of record NC_044315.2, read on the forward strand.
GAGTCAGACCGAAGGCTTCTGTGTGGCCCAAGGCAGGCTGACGCCCCTCTGTGGGTCCCAAGGTCCCCAGCAGTCACATGGAGGCAGGCATTCCTGCCCAGGGGAGCTGGGCACTGTGCAGCTGGCAAGCCGGAGGCTCAGGGACATCTCAGAAAGCGACGGAGCGGAGGGATCCAGGAGTTCTGGAGGGCAGGGTGCAGACAGCCAGCCATTCTGGCTTGCCTCTGAAGGCGGTGGGCACCCCTCCCCCGGGAGCAAGCAAGCCGGAGCTGGACAGGCAGGTGCTTGCGAAGGCCCTGGATCCCCTCCCCAGGGGCCCTCACGAGCCACGGGGCTTGGCACAACCCTGTTGCTTACCCAGCACTTTTTGCCCACCTCACCTGTGCTAGGCTCATTTGGGGGCATTGGAGAGCACAGACAGGCACGGGCAGGCAGGGGTGCACGGGGGCACCGGAGCATACCTGTAACCCCTGTTTTAGCGATGAGGAGGTGAGGTCACCCGCCCCAACACCCAGGGTTAATGGGGCCTCGGGGTCCACAGCACTGCTCTGCGGCCCACACGCTTGGCGGCCCCGGCGGCCAAGAAGCCAGAGGCGGTGGGCGGTCCCTCCCGGCGGGGTGGGGGGCGGCGACAGGGGCGGGCCGGGGGCGGGCCGGGGGGCGGGCAGCTCGGTTCCGGCTGGGCTGCTGCTGAGGGGGAAGGAAGGGACGGCACCCTGCAGCCCCTGGGCCAGGCACTGGCAGGGGGCGCCAAGCGGAGCAGTGGCCGGCTGGAGGCACCCCCCCCACCCCGGGAGGGGCAGGGCCCGGGCCCTCCCCTGGGCGGGCGGGGTTGGGACAGATCAAGACTTCTCTCCGCCTCCGGCTGCAGGAACCTTCGGGCTGCGAGGGCGCGAGCCCTCCTCCACCAGGCGGAGGCTCCGTCCACCTCCTTCACCCCACAGCCCCTGAGGAGCGCTCCTCTGGCTCCGGCTTCACAGCTCAGGTGACGTTGTCGCTCAAGTCCCCACCCCGTCCTAATGCCCCCGCGCCCTGGGCTGCGCCGCGCCCTCACCCCGGGGAACACACGGGCCACGCTGCTGACCGGGCGGGAGAGGGTCAGCGGGGCCGAAGAGCGAGTTCACGTCGAAGCAGCTGCTTCGGGTGGGGGGAGCACCGGCGGCCCCGTGGCACTGGGAGAGCCCCAGGCCCCGCCCCCGCCCCCCGGGAGTCCCCGCGGGTCACCGGAGGGTGGGGAGGGGGCACGTGGCGGCCCCCGGGGCGGGAGGCACTCGAGCTGGCAGGACGGGAGCGGGGAAGGGGCAGCGCGGGCGGGCGCGGGGGCGGATGCCCAGCCTTGAACGTGCCCCACAGCCACGTGACGCCGACCTTCCACTGGCAGGGCGCCACTGTTGGGGGTTCCTGGAAGATTAGGGCACTTTGGAGACAGAAGGTAAGTTCAGATACGTGGCCGGGGAGCCCCTCTGTGGGCAGGAGGCAGGTGGGCCTTTAGACTGGGGGGCAGAGGGACTGAGGTGCCTTGTCGCCCCCACCCCGCTGGGGGGGGGGGGTGGGGCGCCCGGGCAGCCCTGAGCAGCCGGAGAGCTGGGCCCCTCACCGGCGGCCCCACTGTTGAGGTGGAACAGGTGTGGCGGCGAGGCTCCCCTCCCGCAGACCAGGTCCCGGGAGAGCCTGCAGGCCTGGGCTGTGCTCGGCCACTCGGCCGCCCTGTGACCTTGGCCACCTTAGCCTTCCAGCACCTTGCTCTCCTCCCCTGTAAAATGGGGACAGCGGTCATACTGACCTGAGAGCGTTTCTCGGTTGCTGAAGGAGGAAGTTTGGCACCTGGCACACTCTTGGAGACAGGTCTACTGTTTATTTTATTTATTTGTTATTTATTTATTTTTAAATTTTAGTGTTTATTTATTATTGAGAGACAGAGAGACAGAGCATGAGCACGGGAGGGGCAGAGAGAGAGGGAGACACAGAATCCGAAGCAGGCTCCAGGCTGCGAGCTGTCAGCACAGAGCCCGACACGGGGCTCGAACTCACAAACCACGAGATCATGACCTGAGTTGAAGCCGGACGCTCAACCGACTGAGCCACCCAGGCGCCCCAGGGGTCGACTTTTTAAATTAAATTAACCAGGTCATAAATATCAGTCATGACTATGACTGTAGGTGGCACTCGTGCACCTCACATTCACGACTAAATCCCTCTTGCTTGTCCTACTGACCCCAGAAGGGGGCCCGGGAGGCCCCTCCCAGCGGTCCTGTCCTCCCCGTGGTGGGCAGGATACATCCCCAGGGAGACACCTCTTGGCCCCTTTGCTCCTTAGGAGGGGGGCCTCCTGTCGTGTTCTTGTAATTATGTGACTTTTCTGGTTGGGAGGGCTTCCTGAAGGAGGAGGGATTTGAGGTGAGCCCTGAAGGCCCCTGGGGGACACCGAGGAGGAGGCAGAGGGGCAGGGAGGGGGCTTCCCCTCCCCCCACGCCCCACCCCCACGCTCCCGTCTGTGTGCCCAGGTGACTCCTTCACTGCGGCCCCTGCCCCAGGCCCTCTGGGGACTGACACCTCCCTCGGTCTCCCCCCCCCCCCCCCCCCCCCGCTGCCAAACCTGTCCCATCACCACACCGTGCCGGGGGCTCTTCCTGCAGACCTGTGGGACGCGGGGCGCGGTGCTCAGGAAGATACTCTGCCCCGTGTCCTGAGCCCCCTCCCCCTGCAGCCTGCCTCTCCCCCTCCGGAGGTCATCTCTCTGGGTCCTGGATCCCCCCGACACCTGAGCTCCTGCTTGTCCTCAGCGCTCAGGTCCCCTCCCCGCTCCCTGCCCTCCCTCACCGGTGACCCTACTTCCCCAGGTCTCCTATCGGCCCCCTGCTCCCCACCTCCCCTGTGCCCCTGACACCCCCCATCCCCCAGCCCAGGGCCGGTGCTCTGTCACAGCCCGGTTCACTGTCCGTGTCCGTCCACGGAGGGTGAGGAGAGACGGACAGAAGCAGGCCACTGTCGGTGGCAGGTGGCAGGGTTAGCAAGCAAGGGGCCTCGCAACGAGGCCCGTCTCGGGGCCGGGAGACAGTGGGTCTCTGCACCCACCTACCAGATCTTAGTTTCTGCAGCGGCCTTACGGGGCCCAGTCACTTGAACTGTCCAGAGGGTCTCAGTGACGCTTTGCTCCCTCGAGCCTTCGTTCCTGAAAACGGCTCCCATTGTGGGAAGGGGGGCAGAATGTACATTCCCGGGATGTGGGAGGGGGTGAGGGGCCTCTGACTGCCTGGGTCCAGCTCGTGGGTCAACCTGCAGTCATGTCCCCTCGATGACCTACTCCAGCAGCCTGCCCCTGGGCTGGCAGGGACCTCCTGCCTCCCACCAAGGTCGCCCTGGGCTCGCCAATGCCCACAGGCCCTCAGTCCCTGAGCACTGGGCTGCAGGTGCACTCGGGGCCCCGGGGAGGCGGAGGAAGGAGGGCCTGGAGGGTATGGGAGGCTGTCCCCCCGGGTATCACCTGGTGCCGCCCCCACCCCTCCGCGCCCCAGCCAGCCCTGGCTCTCTCCCCAGCTCCCTGCGGTGCTGAGTCTGGAGTCCCCATGGCCTCGCTGAGCAGAGCCCTGCGTGTGGCCGCCACATGCCCTCGCTGGAGCCGGACGCGGGGCCTGGGGCTGCGCGCCCTGACCGGCCAGGCCGGCCCCACCGCCGAGAAGAGCGTGCCATACCGGCGGACCCTGAAGGACCCCCAGGGCCCCTCGACGGCGGCCCGGGGCCCAAGCCAGCCCCTGCCCAGCACAGCCAATGTGGTGGTCATCGGCGGGGGCAGCTTGGGCTGCCAGACCCTGTACCACCTGGCCAAGCTGGGCGTGAGCGGGGCAGTGCTGCTGGAGCGGGAGCGGCTGACCTCCGGGACCACCTGGCACACGGCAGGTAGGGGCCGGGGCAGGGGGTGCTGGAAGGGGCTGATTCCGGGTTGGCAACCCGAGGCAGCCGCGCTGGAGGAGGAGGGACACGGAAGACGCGGGCTCACCCGAAGGTGGGGGGTCCTCCTGGCCCCCCACGTCTCTGAAGAGCAGAGGCGGGGAGGAGGGAGCGGGGCTGTCACCGGAGCTGGGGCCCAGACAGCTGTCTGTTCCGAGAGCGGAAACCCCTCCCCAGACAGAGCCACCGTGGATGAGGGGGGTCCTCCGGCGGGTCTAGAGCACAGACGGGGGAGGAGCCATCGGGGTGATGCAGAGCGGTGTCCTCCGTGGGCACCAGGTGCGTCCGTGAGTCTCAACCTGCTAGCTAGCCAGTGGGCACGCATGAAGCGCCTACGGTATGCACGCAGCCGACCCTCTGCCTTAACCCCGGGTCCTGGGTTAAGTTTGCCAGTTTCTGGGGGGTAAACACCCCCACCTTGGCTAATGTCATGCTGCCAGCGTGAGGTCACTGGACGTGGAGTTGGGAAGCAGTCCGGGCCTCGCGCTCAGGCCTGCACACCGCTGCCTCTGCCTTCCCACCGTCCCGTCGCTGTGAGACCGGCCTCAGCCCTGGCCACCCACGCCCCACGCTCTGCTCTGAATGGAGCAGCTTTGCTGCTCGATAGCCTGCACCTGGGCTTGTCGGTCCTGGGTCGGGGTCCTGGCCCCATCGCCACCTGCTCTGCTGTCCCGAGAGTGGAACTGTTTGGTGCCATTTGATGTCACCGTAAGCTAATCATGCTGACCCCAGGGGCTGCTCTGTCAGCCTGTGACAGGCTGAGCCCTGGGCTTGGCACGCAGAAAGTGTTCGTAAATAGGACCTTCGATAGTGCCACACTCTGAGGTGCTCAGGGGCCAGGAGCCCGGTCCGCAAATCATCTTGGACCCTGTGATTTGTTTTTAAATTTTATTTATTCTTAGAGAGAGAGAGAGAGAGAGAGAGAGAGAGAGAGCGTGCACAGTGGTGGTGGGGTGGGGGTGGAGAGAAAGAGAGAGAATCCCAGGAAGGCCTCTCGCTGTCACCACAGAGCCCGACGTGGGGCTCAAGGTGGGGCTCGGCCTCACGAGCCACGAGATGGTGACCTGAGCCCCAGTCGGATGCTTAACCGACCGAGCCCCCCAGGCGCCCGGCGCTGTGATTTCTTGCTCATCTGCCTCTCCAATCCCCCATGGCCTTCAGAGGAAGACCCAGGCCCGCCGCCTGTTCCTTGGGAGCCCGGGGCCTGCCGGGAGGGAGGAAGGGGTGCCCCACCGCCTTGCCGGGAACTGATGGTGCCCCGCCCCTTCCCGGCCAGGCCTGCTGTGGCAGCTTCGGCCCAGCGACGTGGAGGTGGAGCTTCTGGCCCACACCCGGCGTGTGGTGAGCCACGACCTGGAGGAGGAGACGGGGCTGCACACGGGCTGGATCCAGAATGGGGGCCTGTTCATAGCATCCAACCGGCAGCGTCTGGATGAGTACAAAAGGCTCATGTCGGTGGGTGGGAGCTCGGGCCTGGCACCGGCGGGGCGGGGACGGGACGGCACGGCTCAGGGAAGGAGCCCTTGCTGGCGGGCCGCCTGGGACAGGCGAGCCTTGGCATGCTCGCCTTCAAAATGGGACCGTGTTGTGGAGCACGGTCGCCGAGCCCCGGACACGGGGGAGGCCCCACAGTGGAGCTGTTACCGTCACCGGGCTGTGCTCAGGGGAGGCAGGATCAGTAGGAGGTCGCATTCACCAGGAGGCGTCCCCGACAAGGAGAAAGCTTTATGCTGCTGAAGAGCCTTGTATTGAGGTGGGGACATGGGTGAGGCCGGCTTCTCCAGCCATCGGTCCCCTTATAGAGCACCGACTGAATGCCCGCTCAGGGCGCAGTGAGCAGTGTGGCCAGCAGGGGCTCATTGTCACAGGGATGCTGAGTCCCCTGGGACCCCAGGCTGCAGGCAGGGGCAGCTGGCTTCACCAGGGCAGGTGTGGGTTCCTGGGCAGAGGCGCTGGCCCCATTCGGCCTCACCCTGCCCCTGGGCTCGCTCGTCAGCTGGGACCGAGGCCTCCAAAGAAAGCCCCGGCCCCAGCCTTCCAGCCCAAGTTCCCAGCAGCTCCCAGAAGCCTCAGCCACTTTCATTCTGAGACAGAGAATCCGATTGGCTCAGCTTCTTTCTAGTTGGGTGGGGCGTGTCCCCTTGTGATACCTGGGGACACTTGATTGGCTGCCCGTGGGCCAATCAAATGTGCCGGTGTGGCCAGTCCTGCTAAGCCAGGGGCCTGGGACCCAGGATCGGGTTGGCCTCCTGGGAGCTGGTCCGACTGGGGAGTCTGGTCCTCAAGCCCAAAATGTTTGTTTCTGTAAGAAGCCCCTTCCTCACCAGAGACTGGTCTGAGCCCGTTAGGGGTGTCAACCACATCAGCCATTGTCACCCCATGTCCCCAGGGGAACTTCCTGGAGGAGGCAAGGTTGGAGCTGCAGCTCGGAGGCCCGGAGGCCCAGACGGGGGGGAGAGCGGCCAGAGGATATCTGCTCCCCGAGGGCTGACTTACTTGCCTTTGGGTCCCTCTAGTTGGGCAAGGCGTATGGCGTGGAGTCCCACGTGCTGAGCCCGGCCGAGACGAAGGCACTGTACCCGCTGATGAACGTGGACGACCTGTACGGGACCCTGTATGTGCCGCACGACGGTACGATGGACCCGGCCGGCACGTGTACCGCCCTCACCAGGGCTGCTGCTGCCCGGGGAGCCCAGGTACCAAAGGCCGCCTGGCCCTGTGCCCCCCGCTCCTGGCCCCAGGAACCCCAAGAGCCCAAGGAAAGGAAACAGGTGCCATTCTCTCTGCTGTGTGACCTTGGGCCGGGGACGGCCTCTCTGAGCCTTTTGATCTGCTCCCGCAAAGGTGGGCCGTGCCTCGGGGGATGTCAGCCCTCCTTCCTTCCCCAAGGCTCTGGCCGTGCTAGACAAGGGAGTCCTCTCCAGATCTCTTCTTGTGTTTCTCGTCTTTTATCCGAGATAAACACAGAGTTGTAGAACTTATTGGAAAGGACAGAAAAGCAAAAGAGAAGGAATGAAAATCACCAAGAGGGGAAAAATGTTGAGATTTTAGTTTGACCCCAAATACGTGTTTAGGAAGATACACTTGTATACAACGTGGAAGCAAGCCACACTGATCGGTGACCTTTTTACCGAAGGACTAGACCACAGACACCCGTTAGCGACTCGAGCCTTGCTTTTTAAAAGCCACTTTGTGGGGCGCCTGGGTGGCGCAGTCGGTTAAGCCTCCGACTTCAGCCAGGTCACGATCTCGCGGTCCGTGAGTTCGAGCCCCGCGTCGGGCTCTGGGCTGATGGCTCGGAGCCTGGAGCCTGTTTCCGATTCTGTGTCTCCCTCTCTCTCTGCCCCTCCCCCGTTCATGCTCTGTCTCTCTCTGTCCCAAAAATAAAATAAAACGTTGAAAAAAAAATTAAAAAAAAAAAAAAAAAAGCCACTTTGTGAGAAAGAGCCCCGGGTCTGGGATCAAGTTCCCCAAGTCAAGGAGCTCCTGGGGCTAGTTTCCAGCGCCGTGGTCTCCCCACTTCCCCGACGGTGCCCCAGGTCCCATCCAGGCGAGGCGGGGGGACATCAGGGGTGATCAGCACCCTCGGGGAGCCCTGCATGGCTCTGGAAGCAGCCCCTCTCGCTCCCAGGTCATCGAGAACTGCCCCGTGACCGGCATCCGTGTGCGGACCGACGACTTCGGGGTGCGGCGGGTCGCAGCCGTGGAGACAGAGCACGGCTCCATCCAGACGCCCTGCGTGGTCAATTGTGCAGGTGAGCAGGACTGTCCCCTGGCTCTCGGGTGGCCACGCTGGCTGCTCCCTCAGCCGGGCCTTTCTCTGGGGGGGGCGGGGAGGGGCCTGGGTGTGACGTAGAGGAATCGCCCCGGGACAGAGGTGCCTGCACAGGCGCCCCGCCCCTCCAGGCACAGCAGCGCTGACCTATCCCTGCTCTGCCCGCAGGAGTGTGGGCCAGCGCCGTGGGCCGGATGGCCGGAGTCAAGGTCCCGCTGGTGGCCATGCACCATGCCTACGTCGTCACCGAGCGCATTGAGGGGATCCAGGTACATAGACTGTGGGAGGCGCAGGGACCTGGCTCTGAGCCCTAGCACTTGGCGGGTGGCTCGCCACCCTGAGCCTCAGCCACCTCATCTGTGAAATGGGCATCATAACCCCGGGTGTTTGGGGTGGGGTGACGGTTAAATGAAGTAACACGGGTGTGACCCTGCTGGTGCGACTCCCTTGACCCTCGGGGCACAGCTCCGCACTGACGCCCAAGGTTGTCCTGCCTGGTGCAGTCAGTCAGTGCTTCGGCATGTTCTGTGCCCCAGGTACCTCTTCGGGGGACCCTCATGTGTCTGCGTCCCCCAGATATGCCCCGGGTGACAGTCCTGGCAAGGATTCCCCACCCTCGGGTCCTCCCCAGGGAGACCCCTCCACCCCTCCAGCTTCCGTCCTTCTACCCCTTCATCCCTCCCCCTCTCTTTCGCCTCTCCCTCCCTCCACCCCTTCACCCCTCCCTCCACCCCTCCCTCCAGCCCTCCAGCCCTCAGGCCGACCACCCTCCAGCCCTTGTCCTTCTACCCCTCCACCCCACCACCCTCCCTTCGCCCCTCTCTCCCTCCCTCCACCACTACACCCCTCCACCCCTCCCTCCGCCCCTCCACCCCTCCCTCCAGCCCTCCCTCCACCCCTCCCTCCACCCCTCCCTCCAGCCCTCCAGCCCTCTAGCCCTCCAGCCCTCCACCCTCCAGCCCTCCATCCTTCTACCCCTTCATCCCTCCCCCCTCCCTTTCTCTGCTCCCTCCCCCCACCCCTCCACCCTTCCCTCCACCCCTTCCTCCCTCCCTCCACCCCTCCCTCCAGCCCTCCAACCTCCAGCCCTCCACCCTCCAGCCCTCCATCCTACCCCTCCACCCCACCCCCCTCCCTTCGCCCCTCTCTCCCTCCACCCCTCCCCCCTCCCCCTCCCTCCCCCCTCCCTCCCTCCACTCCTCCACTCCTCCCCCTCCCTTCGCCCCTCCCTCCTTTCACCCCTCCACCCCTCCCTCACTCCCGCCCTCCAGCCCTCTGTCCTACCCCTTCATCTCTCCCTCCCTCCCTCATCATCCATCTGTTTATTAACCCATTTACCTACCATTCCATGTAACCCTCCCTCCTTCACCCTGCTCACACCCTGCAAACATCGCTGCGTCTCAGGCCCTATCCTAGAAACCAGGGCTGTGACGTGACGGAGAGAAGGACCCAGTTCTTGTCTGGGTGAAGCTGAGGGGAGGTACAGACAGGCAAAGGAGCAAATCCGGAGCAGGCTGATGGGGGCGCAATGGCAGTGGTGGGGCAGGGCTCTGAGGAGGCCGGCACAGGGCTTCTTCCCGGACTCCCAGCCCAGGGAGGGAGTGCAGGAAGAGGGCAGGAGGAGGGCGGTGCGGGACCCACGGGCAGTTCAGAGAGGGGCCTGACGGTGGTGGTGGGAGAGTGGGAGGTGGGACCCCGCAAAGAGGGTCTTGGGAGCCTCCTCCCTGCCCTGGAAGAGCCTGGCTTCCCTCGTCAGTGGTTGGCTGCTAGGTGGCCTCCCCACCACTCCTGCCCCTGCCCCTGTTTGTGGACGAGTTTAATGTGATCCCGCCGAGGCCTCCAAAGGGCTGCTCTGTGCCACGTGCTCCCTGATTCTGTGGGGAGGACTCCCCGGGTGGCCGCCAGGGGTCGCCCTCAGGCCACCGTGGGCTCAGACCACAGCTGGGGAAAGCTGGGGACAGCCTGTGGGCAGGACAGGGGCTGTGTCCCGGGGAGGGATCACTCTCCTTGGGTGGCCACAGGGCTGTGCTACCCTGGGCACCCCTGAGGGTCTGACCCAGGCCTGAGTCCAGGCCAAGCAGTGCCCCCAGCTCCTCTGTGACCTGGCGCCTTCCCTCTCTGGGCCTGGTGTCTGTGGCTGACAAACAGAGTGCCCAGTGCTCTCTGCTGGTCTGGCTTTCCCACCAACCTCTGCCTGCTTCTGCAGAAGCTATTCTGCCCGGGCACAGAGCGATGGGAAAGCCCAGGCTCGGGGGCTGCACTTCAGCCCCCAATAACGCAGCCAGGAAAGTCATAGTGCTGGGTGGGCCTCAGTTTCCTTTTCTGCAAAACGAGCGATAACCATATGGACTGCACAGGGCTGTGTGAGGTGAAGGGCCAAACACGGTGCTTGGCCTGTAGCCGGTGGTGAGGATGACGATGACCAGGACCAAGGGGGCACAGAGGGGTCTGGCCAGCTGGTGCTTCAGAGGAAGAGATTAGGGAAAGCTGGAACGATCCGGAAGGCTTCCCAGAGGAAGTGGCCAACAGGTTTTGGATGGATGGGGGGCAGGAGAAATAATGCAAGGGAGTGGGCTGAGGTCCGGAGGCAGGGACATCAGTGGGACAGGGTCATACCTGTGGGCGGGGGGGGGGGGGGGCTCCTGCGTGGAGATGGCAGTGAGAGTGCCCAGAGGACGCCTTGGGGCTGAACTGAGCATGTGCTGGGCACTCAAGGCAGCTCAGTGTGCTGGGGCCAGGAGCTGGGGACACTGATCCTGCTGGAGCAAAAGTCTGGGACTTCCCTGGCCACCAGGTGTCCCCACTGTCCTGCTCTATGGAGCTCCAGAGTTTCTGTTTCGCTTGTAGAGTGGTAGTGACAATGGAAGTAATGATATGATGATTACCGTTTCCGAAGTGCTCCGTTACGGAGAACTTCTTACACGTTCTTGACAACAGTCCTTCGACTGTTGTCTTCGACAACAGTCCTCCTAGTTGTCCAGCTAACTAGGAGACTGGAGCGGGAGGGAGGGGCATCCACCAGGTTATCCCTTTTGGTCTCTGCGTGGAGACGGGGCAGAGGAGTCCCACATCATGTGCCCGTCTCCAGGGTAAGTGGTCCATGAGGGAAGGCAGCTCCTCCAGAGCCAAAGAGCAGCAGGGGACATGGCATCTCCTGACTCTTGGTCACTTTCTAAAGTGATTTTGGTTTGTTTTTGGTGAAATCAGTAGGCAGTGTTCACAATATAATGACAATGTAAATATTGTTAACTCCTGAGCAAAATAGTGTCTGACTTTTGTGTTTCCTGGAGTTATTGTTTTCCAGTTGCTCAGTTTTCTATGTAACTGTCACTAATTCTATCTATCTATCTATCTATCTATCTGTCTATCAACATTACCTTCATCCCCCCAAACCCCATACCCATTTTCAGTCACTCCCCATTTCCCACCCAACCCTCAGTCTTAGATAATCACTAATCTGATTTCTATCTCTATAGGTTTTCCTATTCTGGACATTTAATAAAATGAAATCATACCATATATGACCTTTTGCGTCTGACTTCTTTCACTCAGTATGACATTTTCAAAGTTCATCCATGTGGTGCATATATCAGAATTTCATTCCTTTCAATGGCTAACTAATATTCTATCCTAGACCACCTTTTATTTGTCCAGTCATCTGTTGATGGACATTTGAGTTGTTTCCACTTTTTGGCTGTTATGAATAATGCTGCTATGAACATTCATGAACATGTTTTTGTGTTGACATATGTGTTCATTTCTCTTGAGTAGATATCATGGAGTGGAATTGCTGAGTCACATAGTAACTCTATGTTTAACTGTTTGAGGAACTGTCAGATTGTTTTCAAAGCACATGCACTGTTTTACGTTCCCACGCACAGTGGGTGAGGGTTGTGACTTCTCCAAGTCCTCGCCACCACTGGTGATTCTCTCTCTTTGATCCCAGCCATCCTAGTGGGTGTGAGGTGGGATCTCACTGGGGTTTCGAGCTGCATTTCCCTACTGGCTAATGATGGCGAGCGTCTTCCCATGTGCTTACTGGCCATTCGTGCATCTTCTTTGGAGAAATGTCTATTCAGACACCTTGCTCATTTAAATTGGGTTACTGGTCTTTGTATTGAGTTATAAGAGTTCCTGTTATATGCTGGGTACAAGTCTCTTATCAGATTTATGCCTTCCAGATACTTCCTCCCATTCTGTGGGTTGTCTTTTCCCTTTCTTGATGGAGTTGTTGGCAGCACAAAACGTCTTGATTTTGGTGAAATCCAACTTACGGATTGTTTCTTTTGTTGCTTGTACTTCTGGGGTCATATTTCAGAAGGCATCTCCTAACCCAAGGCCACAAAGACTTACTCCCATGTTTTCTTCTAAGAATCGTATAGTTTAGCTCTTACTCTTAGGTCTGGGACCCACTTTGACTATGGTTCGTGTATGGTGTGAGGTAGGGGCCCAGCCTCCTTCTCTGCGTGTGGCTGTCCAGCTGCACGGGCACCATGTGTTGACGACCGTGGCTTCCCCCTCGCCCGGCCTTGGCATCCTTGTGGAAAAGCAGTGACCATAAACATGCGGGTTTATTTCCGGACTCTCAACCCCATTCCAGTGATCTATATGCGTATCCTTGTGTTAGTGTCTTGATTACAATGGTTTTGTAGTGAGTTTTGAAATCAGGAAGCGTGAGTCTCCCAGCTTGGTCCTTCTTTTTCAAGATGGTTTTAACTATTCTGGGTCCCTTGCATTTCCATATGAATTTTAGGATCAGTTTGTCGATTTCTGCCAAGAAGCCCGCTGCGATTTTAACGGCGATCGTGTTGAATCTGGATCCGTTTGGAGAGCACATCATCTTAGCAATATCAAGTCTTCATTTTGTAATCATGGGATGTCTTTCCACTCGTTCAGGCCTTCTTTAATTTCTTTCAAAAATATTGCTGAGTTTTCAGAGTACAAGTTTTGCACTTTTGTTAAATTTGTGGGTATTGTTAAATTCTTTTTGATGACGTAGGTGGAATTATTTTCTTAATTTCATTTTTTTTTTTTTTGCTCATCATTAGTGAAGTGAAGAAATACAATAATTTTTGTCTGTTACACATTGATCTTGTATCTTGCCACCTTATTGAACTATTTTGTTAGTTGTAACAGTTTTTTAGTGGGTTCCTTAGGGGTTTCTATATGTAAGATCACGTCATCTGCAACAAGAAAGTTTTGCTCCTTCTTCCAATGTTAATGCCTCTCATTATTTTTTCTTGTCTAATTGCTGCCTCAGCTAGAACCTCCGATATGATGCTGAGTAGAAGTGGTGAGGTAGACATCCTATCATTAGGCTAACCTTAAAGGAAGAGCTGAAAATAAGTATGTTTTAGCTGTGGGTGTGTCTTAGGTACCCTTTGTCAGGAAGTTCCCTCCTATTTCTAGATTGCTGAGTGTTTTTGTCATGAAGGGTGTTGGAAATCCTTTTTCTGCATCTATTGAAATGATTGGTTTTCATCCTTTAGTCTGTTGCTATGGTGTATCGCAAGGATTTATTTTCAGATATCAAGCCAACCTTGCATTCCTGGGATAACCCCCATTAGGTCATGGCATACACTCCTCTTGTATGCTGCTGGGTTCAGTTGGCTGGTATTTTGTTGAGGTTATTTGCATGTATGTTCGTAACTGTCACATTTCCGCCCCCCCCCCCAACATTTCAACATGTCTGTCAACTAGCTCTCAATAGTATGTTCTGCACAACTCGTGCATACCAGAGAAATCACATACGGTCTCTATGTCCCATTCTCCCTGCCCCGGAGGAAGCCTTCTGCTCTTCTGAGTGGCTCTTTTCTGGGCTGTCTGCCTCTTGGCCTCTGCTCAGCTCTGACTCTGGGGCCGTCTTCACGCCTCTTCTGTTTGGATCCTTGGTGTGCATGCGCTCTGGTTGCTTACTGAGAAGGGGCACATGGGAAGTAAAATGTTTTTGTGTTCATCCATGTCTGAAATAATCCTTATTCTTTCCGGACACTTGATTGAGGGATTGACGGCGTCTAGAATTCTCCATCTAAAATTGTCTGTGGGGGCGCCTGGGTGGCGCAGTCGGTTAAGCGTCCGACTTCAGCCAGGTCACGATCTCGCGGTCCGTGAGTTCGAGCCCCGCGTCAGGCTCTGGGCTGATGGCTCAGAGCCTGGAGCCTGTTTCCGATTCTGTGTCTCCCTCTCTCTCTGCCCCTCCCCCGTTCATGCTCTGTCTCTCTCTGTCCCAAAAATAAATAAACGTTGAAATAAAAAATTATTTAAAATTGTCTGTGGATAGGGCGCCTGGGTGGCTCAGTCGGTTAAGCACCAGACTTCAGCTCCGGTCGTGATCTCACAGTTTGTGAGTTCGAGCCCCGCGTCGGGCTCTGTGCTGACAGCTCGGAGCCCAGAGCCTGCTTCGGATTCTGTGTCTCCCTCTCTCTCTGCCCCTCCCCCGTTCGTGCTCTGTCTCTCTCTGTCTCAAAAATAAATAAACGTTAAAAAAATTTTTTTAAAAATAATAAATAAAATAAAATTGTCTGTGGAATTTTGGAGACTCCACTCCAGGTCCTTCGGCCTCCAGGATGCGATTCCCATGTTTCACCCCAGCATGCCTCAGTGCCGGCCTGTCCATTCATGGGGCGTGATAGGACTCCTTTAATATGGAGATTCATGACTTTCAGTCTGAGAAGTTGTCCAGGTTCATTGCTCTGATGTTCCTCTACTCCATTTCCTCTGTCTTTCTGGAACCCCCGATAAGGTGGATGTTGGACCTTTAGGGTTGACCTTATGATTTCGTTATTTTTTCCTTTCCCGATTTCCATTTCTTCATCTTGTTTAGCTTCCTATATGGAAGATGGTCTTATCCAACCCGCCTGTTGCATTTTTCATTTTGATGATCATCTCCTGTTTCGAGACCTCTTTCTTGATCTGGGATTGTTCCTTTTCCATGGCACCTTATTTCACGGACCCAGTCTTGCCACAGCTCCAAAGTCCCCGGTTTCGCTTTTAAGTCCACAGGCCGACTGGAGGCTTGGAGAGGGAGGGCATCTCACAGGGGGTGAGGGTGAGCCATCCTTTTTGGCGAGCGGCCCTGGTGTCAGCATCTGGAGCCTTCCACGGGCCACTTCGTGTCTCCACAGTAGGGTCCCCGGGCTGCTGTCTAGGGGGAACAAGAGCCCAGTCCTCACCACCCCGAACCTGGAGACTCACTTCTCCAGCCCGTGGGGCTGTCCCCAGGCTGGGCCTTAGCTGGGGAGGATGGAGGGGATCTGGGCCCACTGCTTTGAAGAGACCCTGGCCTGTCTTCCCGTTCACACACATTCTCTTTGTCTCCCACTCACACATGTGCACACGCATGCACACATTCTCACATTCACACGTGTGTGCACACACACAATGCACTCTGCCCGTCGGCCCCTGCAGAGGGAGCTGGGTTGTCACAAGCTACGGATTGGAGGGGATGGAGGGTGGCACTGGCTCGACTTGTGCAGTCTCCCCGCCCCGAACCCGAGCTGGGGCGTGGCCTCCACTCCACACCCTCCAGCGTTGGTTCCTTTCTCCTGCGTGTGCTTGTCCCCCTGGCGCGCTTGTCCCCCCGCGGCTCTCCTAGCGTTGTGGGCTACACCTCATCCCTCCCACCTCGCTCTCCTTACGGCTGCTGTTTTATGGGGTTTGGGGAAGGGGAGACTTGAGCGGGGGTGGTTTGTCCACAGTGTAGCCTGAGACCCCGGGTCCACTCTGCCCTCCTACAAAAAGGAGGCACCATAGTCCACCGTGGGCCTGTGCCCCCTGGTGGAGGTACTGGACCCACGGCCCAGCCCTGGCTGACCCTGAGGCCTCTCTGCTCTGCCTTCCAGAACATGCCGAATGTCCGCGACCACGATGCCTCTGTCTACCTCCGCCTCCAAGGAGATGCCTTGTCTGTGGGTGGCTATGAGACCAACCCCATCTTCTGGGAGGAGGTAAGACACAGAGGGATCGGGGAGGGGGGTGGTTCAGGGCTGCGTCTCAGTGTGAAGAAGCCTTCCTCCAGGAAGCCCACCTTCCTGAAGTTCCTCGGGTGCACACCTGAGAAATGGCAGGTCCCTGGGCCCCAGAAGGGCCAACCTGGTTTTCTCTGAACGTGGCACACAGGTAGACCCAGACCTGGGGCAGGGAGAGGGCTGGCCTCAAACAGCAGTAGTTACAGGCTGTGGAGATGTCAAATCCCAGCTTTGGAAGACGACAAAAACATTAAAACCCTGTGTCCACAGCAAACAACCCTGAGCCCGGACCCACGGCAGTGGCGTCTGTCCGGGCCCCGCGGCTCTCCCGGCAGCTTCTGGGGCTGCATGGAAGTCGGGCGGCCCCCTCTGCCCCCTCGAGCACGCCTGGGCCGCCCCCGCTCCTGGGTTCATGCAGACATCGAATGATTAAGTGACAACCTTGGGTCAGATTCTGTTTTACTTCCTGGGGACAGAGGGAGAGCAGCACGAAAGCCCCTGTCCCGGGGTGCCTGTGTTTGGGCGGGGAGACCCACAGTAAACAGACAAGCAGCGGTGACCTGTGCTGAAGGAAGCCAGCGGGTTGGGAACAAGCCTCGTAAGAGTGGAGGC
Source organism: Lynx canadensis (assembly GCF_007474595.2). NCBI lineage: Eukaryota > Metazoa > Chordata > Mammalia > Carnivora > Felidae > Lynx > Lynx canadensis. Next base: position 91,767,609 of record NC_044315.2, read on the forward strand.
CTATGCTTCGTGCCGTGGTCAGGCAGGGCGCCCCGAGGAGGTGACGTCAGAGCAGAGCCCCCCTGGAGAGAGCACGGTCGGTGAGGAGCTGCCTCAGACTGAGGGTGAAGGCCCCGAGGTCTGGCCAAGCTTGTCCTTGAACTGAAGGAAGGTCAGCGTGGCCGTGGGCCAGTGGTGGACGGGGGCAGGGCCTGCCCTTGTAGGCCTCGGTGGGCCACAGAGTCACGGGGAGCCACAGGGCTCCTGGAGACCAAGAGAGGGCATGGTCTGACTTAGGAGAAGGTCGAAGGAGGGTAGGAAGGCAGGGTGACCAGGTGGAGGCCATTGCAAGAGTCCAGCGCAGAGCTGGGGGGCCTGGGTCAGCACGGGGGAAGGGAGGGAACGGGCCCCACTGATGGGTTGGTGCAGGAGACCTGAGGGGCCCAGCCCTGTCATCCCCCCTAACCCAGGGGAGACTGGCCGGGCTCGGCTCCCACTGGGCGGCTCCCCCCACCCGCCTCCCCAGGTGTCAGACAAGTTTGCCTTTGGCCTCTTTGACCTGGACTGGGACGTGTTCACCCAGCACATCGAAGGTGCCATCAACCGCGTCCCAGTGCTGGAGAAGACGGGGGTCAAGTCCACAGTCTGTGGCCCGGGTGAGTGAGGAGGCTGGAAGCAAGGGCAGGCATGCTGGGTCCTCCTGCCCGAGACCGAGGCTGGCCTGTGTCGGGCACGGACCTGGGCCGTCCCTGCCGCGAGCAGGACAGACACGACACCCCTGTTGCCGTCCCAGCAGAAGCACTGCGACTCCCACTGGGTGTCTCCCCCACCCCCTCTTTCTTCCTGGCACACACAGGGTCCCTTTAATCCTCAGTCAAGGCAAAAACACGGGTAGGGCCAGCCTTGCCCCATATCAGGCCTGGGGAGATAGGTTGGGAAAGACACAGTGTTGTCCAAAGAGGAAACTTTGTGTCTGAGGCTCTGGGTGCCTCAGTGTCCTCGTCTGTGAAATGGGTGACAGCGTACCCACTCAGCAGGAGTGGAGCAAGGAGGAGAAGCCACACGTGAGGTGCGGGGCACGGCCCGGACCAGCAGACTGCCGTCAGTCCTGAGGGGAAGGGGTGAGCCGGAGGCCGGAGAGTAACGGGTCATCCACAGGCATGCAGGGGGTGAGGGGTCGGCCAGGACAGGAGAGGGGAAGGTTCTGATGCCCAGGGGCCTGTGGCCTGCCGGGGGGGGCGGGGGGGGCCAGCCCTCTCCGCCCGGTGCCCCTGGAGCCGCTTGGATCTGTTGGGCTCGTGAGGCGGCCCAGCCGCGGTGGGCAGGATGGACGTGCCCCTGAGTGCTGGACTCGGGGTGCAGGGCGTGGGCGGGGGGCCGAAGGCTCGCTGCCCTTCCCCCCGCAGCTTCCCCGGGCTTGCGTGGGGCTGGAATGAGAAGCACAGGCCTGAAACGATCCCAGGGGCCCGAGTCACCCGGGAACATCCTCTGTTTAATTGGACTGGGGAGTCATTGCTCCCAGGGAGCCCTATCTGGGGGGGATGTGTGTGTGAAGACATCTTGTGTCTGGCTTCCGGCCTGTGGGGGAGGGTTCGCGGGGAACAGAGCACTTCCCCTTGCCAGGGAGGACGAGAGCGGTCAGTGGCCTTTGGCTTCCAGAACAGAACTGGGAAGTCCCAGGCCCCCTTGACTCCGGGGCATCCGGGGGCGGGCAGAGCTCCCATTCCGGGTCCCAGGGGTCCTGGCCAAGGTGGGGGCCCCGTCTGTGCTGCCCAAACATCCCATCATTCTGTATCCATCCCCAAGCTGCTCGGTCGTGAGTCATTGGCTGAACGTTCTCGTCCCCCCCCCCCGCCACGAAGCTCTCTCCTCAGATGCCCCGTGAGGTTGTCCTCACCTTCCTGTCTGCCTGGAAACATCCCCAGCCCTCCCGAAGCGCTCCCCGGGTGGGTGACCCAGCCACACCACTGTCACCCTCGCCCTCGCCGCCCCTGCGCCCCCTGCCACCGCCAGACACCCCCCCCCTCCTCCCCCAGGGCCCGGGAAGCTCCCGACCTTCCTCACACGGGGTCGCGTCCGTCCCCATCCCGCGCGGGACAGACCCGCGCAGAGGCTGAGAACTCCGGCTGGGGGTCAGGCAGCCCTGAGCCGGCTCCTGGCTCCCTGCTTCACTGGTAGGGTGACCCAGTTCCCGCATCTGTTCCACAGTTAGTGACCATGGTGCCTACCAGAAGGGTCACTCGCACCGCCCCTCCTCCCGTCGTCATTTCTTCCCAGACATTCTCTGTTTTGCTTATTTGCGTATTTACCGTCCCCTCTCGTCAGCTGCCTGAGGGGTGGGAGCAGTCGTGGTCGGAGCCGAGCCCTGGGCACATTCCGGGGGGCGGCAAGTATTTGTAGATGGACTGACTCAGCCCTGTGAAGTCAGTGCCATGATCCCCGTTTTACAGATGAGGACGCTGAGGCTCAGAGAGGTGAAGTGACTCGGCCAGGGTCACAGGGCTACGAAAGGGTAAAGCAGAGCTCAAGCCCAGGATTGTGGCTACAAAGCTCAGCCCTTTATAATGATTTCCCAAGGGTCCCTTGCCCTCCGTGCTCTGGGTTCCGCCTGTGACACACCTTCGGCCAACAGAGCAGAAGCCCCCGTCCCTCTCCCGGAGAACTTGGGGTCAGCCCTTCATTCAGGGACATTTATCGAACACCTGCTGTTTGCTGGGCCCCATGCTAGGCCTTGGGACACAGTACTGAGTGGAGCCCCGTCCCTGCCCTCATGCACTCGTGGTCCAGTGGGCAAGAATGACCAGCAGTGACGCGGCAGGAAGGTGGCGCCCTGTGACGGGGGCTTGAGGGAAAGGCCCCTCCTCGGCAGGAGGCAAACCTGGATGCCGCAGAGCAGAACCCGGGCCCGGCAGGGTGGTTCTGGCAGTAAATGCTGAGGAGCTCGGGAGCGTGTCAGGCGCAGTCAGGGAGGCCCCCTGGAGGAAGTGGCGTTGAGCGGAGTGGTGAGGATGGGGAAAGTCTGGGTGAAGGGGCAGCGGCAGACCCCGCTCCGATCGCTGCCCTCTCAGGAGACCCCGCCCCGGGTGCATATGGCCCGGGGAGAGCTTCAGGCCCCCCTCCCTTTCAGAGTCCTTCACACCTGACCACAAGCCCCTGATGGGGGAGGCACCTGAACTCCGAGGGTTCTTCCTGGGCTGCGGTTTCAACAGTGCAGGTGCGTGTGAGAGGCCCCTCCTTGACACCCACCGCCCTGATCTTAAAGCTTCCCCGGGCAGAGTGTGGGGGGCTCAGGAGCACAGCGGCCCCTGGCAGGGGTGAGGGCGGGGGAGGGCCGCAGGGAGGGGTGAGGTCCTGTTAGCAGCAGTGCAGCGCCCCAGGTGTGAGATCCAGGGTTCGGGGGGTGATGCTGGCTGTGGACACGGAAGGGGCATGATATTGGGGCGGGGGCTCCGGGGCGGACGGCAGACCTCTGGCCCTACTCCTTCTAGGAATGATGCTGGGCGGCGGCTGTGGGCAGGAGCTGGCCCACTGGATCGCCCACGGGCGCCCAGAGAAGGACATGTACAGCTATGACATCAGGCGAGTGTGCACCAGAGACCGTGGGCGGGGCGGCTGCTTACCGGTGCCCTGGGATTAGGTAGAGCCGGGTATACAGCGAGGGCTGTTTAGAAAGGAGCCTTCTCTGAAATCCAGAGGGCTTCTTGGAAGAGGCGCCAGTAAGGGAAGAAGGGGGAGAAGGCTGCCAGCAGGGGCGGTTCTGCAGGTGCCCGGGGTTTGGCGGATTCACGGCCCTTGGCAGTTTCCGGGATTTCTTGTCCCAGTGTCCTCCTCGACCCGCCGGGTGGCTCCAGGGTCAGCAGCGGGATCGCCTCATCCCATTTGGCAGATGGGGAGACTGAGGCCTGGGGAGCAGGAGGGACCCCACGCGTTGCCCAGGGAGCGAGGCCGAGTTGGGTGGTTATGATCAGTGCGTGCGCAGCAGCTGGGAGTCAGACGGCCCCGAGCCCAGATGCCAGCTGAACGTTCACGTCCAAGGTGGCGGGAATACATCAGACCCGGTGCCCGGCGCTCTCCTCACCGTAGCCCCGGGTAATGACGCGCGTGCTGCTAATGTCGGGGGCAGCCAGGGCGTCTGTGTAGGCACGACTCTCTGTGTCACGTCTGCAAGGAAACGCTAGACAAGCCTGAGCCGGGGGGGGGGGGGGCGCTGTCGTCAGAGCAGGGGGAGGGGGTCCTGGTCTCCATCACCCTCTGCAGGCGGGGCGAAGGCACTCACTCCCAGGCAGGGTCCGGAGGGTGGGTGTTGGTGGGGCCGGGGTGTCGTGCAGGGGGCAGTCGAGGCGACGGCTTGGAGGGGCGCCCCTGTGGGCAGGCAGCCCGTTCCGTTACTGCTCCTGGCAGACAGCCTCCCTGGGGAGACCCCAGCTGCCCGAGGTTGGGGGGGGTGTGCTGGGGTGCTGGTTCCGCTCAACATGCCCCCTGCTCCTCTGCTAACCTCACCCCTTCCTGGCCTGATGAAGACATTAGACCCGCTGGGGAAGGGTGGGGGGGATGTCTGGCCCCCACAGAGGCAGACAGACAGACACTGAGATTCCCCCACGGCCACCCCCTCCACGGCGCCTGGCACAGCTCTGCTCTGTGGCTGCCTCCGAGCCCGTCTGGGGCTGCGCCCACGCGCTCCCGAGAGAGGAATGTTCCAGAAATGATAGCTTCAAGGGGCCTCGGGGATGGGCCGGTCCAAGCCCCTCCTGCTACAAACCGCGAGAAGAGGCACCGATGCGGGAGGCCGCTTGTCTGAAGTCGCCCCGTGCGGGCGCCAGAGCGGGTAGGGACGCGGCGCCTCTCCTCCCTCGGGGGCGAGGGCTCCGGCACAGGAACAGACCGCCGCGTCGGGGCTCACCCCAGGCCTCGGCGGGCGGCCTCCCGGTGCCGCAGCGTCCACGGCTGCAGAACGGGGCTGGCATGCCTGCCCCCCTCCTGGGCTGGGGGAGGCCTGGCGGGGAGGGGGTGCACGGTCCTGGATTCAGCGGGAAGCCCCGAGGCTGCCTGTGAAACCCCTGCCCGGTTAGGAACGGGTCTGGGCCTCCCGTCGTCAGCTGCCTTGCCTGGCAGGAGTGTTTTGTGGGCTGGTTCGTGGCGGGGAGGCTGGGCCTGGGCGTCACAGGCTGGGAGGCAGATGGTATGGTGGGGGGAGGGGGGGCGGGGAGCCCCTACGAGCTGGCGCCTGGGGGGGGGGTAGAGGGAGGGCAGTGAACTAGCCCACTCACCCTTGTGGCTCCGGCAGAGGGTTTCCCCATCTGTGAAATGGGGGTGATGACTCACCTCTCGGTGGAGCGCATCTGGGACTCGCTTGTACGCGTCACGGTGCCTGGCACGGGCAGGGTCTGGGGTGTAGGCCGTGACTGTTAGTGAAAGCCCTTGGGTCCGAGTAACCGGGAGGAGGCATCATCGTTTGAGCACTGAGGGTGGCCGGACCCTAGCCCCGGCTTGGGCCCCCTGCTCCCAGGAGGAGCGCTGAAGCCAGCCTGCGTGGCCACAGGGAGGGGCCCATTCCCCTGCCGATCCCTGGTCGTGCTCGGGCTGAGCTCGAGCCCACGCCCCTGCCATGCACACGTGCGCACAGACGTGAGCCGAGGCGGCAGTCCTGGGCGACGGGGAACCTGCCGGAGGGGCCGTGGAAGGGCCCTGTCTGTGCGTGCAGGGATCACCCGGCCCCGCCCCAGATCCAGCTTCCTCTTTTGTCCTGGGGGCGTGAGGAAGGAAATCCAGGACTCCCTCTTCCCACTTCCCGCTCCCCACCCCCAGCCAGGACTCTCAAAGCAGCGAGGAAGGTCACCAGTCCGGTCCTGGGAGAACCATGCCAGCTCCTGGTGACTGGGTCTGAATCTGACCAGAGTGGCCATCAGCCTCCTAGCCCCCTTCCTGCCCGCCTCAGCCCCTCCAAAGCCGGCCAGGCATTTCCAAACCCCGCACCCCAGCACGCTTCTCCTTCAGGAACTCCCTAGACCCCTTGGCCTGGCTCCGTGGCTCCCTCCCCTGCCCTGCAGCTCGTCCCAGAAGCTCCCGGCTCAGTGCAGGCTGGATCGCCCCTCGTGTGCAAATGAGTCAAACCAGGGGGCAGCGTGAGGCCGCACTGAAGATTGAGACAGGTTCTCGCACACAGCACTCACCCCTGGGCCGACAGCAGGAAGGGGCCCCTTGGACGATCGCAGCGACTCGCGATAATATCCATAACGATAAACTCACATCCGTAGCCCCGCCCCCTGCCCCCACCAGAACATCGTGCTCGCTAGAACTGTGTGCAAACTGAGAGTCAATTAGCCCCGGTGAGGCTCCGACAGGCCTCACGGAGGATGGAACGTGGATGGGGAGGAGGGCCGGGAGGGCGCGTGAGATGCCAGCGGGTGGACAGTGAGGGAAGGGACGGATGGGGAGGCTGGTCTGGGGGTCTGAGAGGTGGGTTTGTGTGTGGGAGGGGCCGGGGGCCCGTGACCCAGGTGGGCCAGCAGCTACGCGGTCGGCTCGGGCAGCCGGGGCCATCGGAGGACAAGCCGTTGGGTGTCTCGAGCTGCTGGCTGGAGGAGAGGCCGTGTGACCTGGGGGGGGGGGGGGGGGGGGTGTCGCAGTGAGGAGGTCTAGCTGCCCAAGGCTCCAGGGCGGGAGACTAGAGCCCAGACCCCCCTCCCGAACCCATGCCCCAGGGAGGACTCTGGTGGAGGGATGAGGGTCCGGTTTGGCCCCGGGTCCTTGGCCGGCCCTTCCCTCACAGCCCCCGAGGCAGTGACCGGCCCCTCCGCCCGCCACAGGCGTTTCCATCACCTGCTCACTGACCACCGCCGCTGGATCCGCGAGCGCAGCCACGAGTCCTACGCCAAGAACTACTCTGTTGTGTTCCCCCACGACGAGCCCCTGGCGGGGCGCAACATGAGGACAGACCCCCTGCACGAGGTACCACACCCCGACGAGCGGTCACTCTCGGGGAGTCCGGGGCACTGGGGCGACGGAAAGGCGTGCTCTGGGCCGGGTGAGGTGACGCGGTGGCTCGGCCATTCCCAGCTCTCACCAACGGAGCGTGCTCGGAGCGCACACCCCGGCATCTTCCCTAACTACCGACGGCGGTCGTGGGGGGCGGGGGCACCGGCCGGTGTGTGCGGTCACCCATCGGGGACGGGCACTGACAGAGAGCAGCATAGCCCCAGAGACATGTGTCCTGCGCGTGGGGCCTGCTTGGGATGCCTTTCCTCCCCGGCAAGCTCCTACTCGTATGACGAAACCCACTGTCAGGTGCCCTCCCCGGAGCCCAGCCTTGGCACTCTCCCAAGCCCCTGACGGTCCCCTTCCTCGTGTTCCCAACCCACCTCCGTGTCCCCTCTCCCACCCCCATCTTGTGCTGCAAGCTGTGCTCATCTAGGGCCCCCGGAACAGGAGCTCTGCCCTAGTCTCTCCGGTTCTGAGCACTGAGCACGGAGCCTGACTTTTAATACGTGTTCAGGGGTGTTTGTTGAATGGAGGCAGGCAGGCTCTGAGGCTGAATAACGGAACCTCCGCACCTGGACCCCAGAGGGACCCGGCGTCCACTGCCCTGCCCCTCAGCTGAGCTTAGTGGGCCAGCTGGGATCTCGGGCCACGGTGACCCCCGGCTCCCCTCTGCCGTCCCGGGTCACCCCGTCCCGACGGCCCCAGAGCTTCCCCGACAAACACGGGGGCTGCCTGACTTGCGCTGGAAGGAGATGGGCTCAGAAGCGCCCACCTCTTGTCCGCGCTGTCAGCCCTGCTCGCGACACCCCCCCAGCCACGGCCGGTTTTATTAGAGGCGGCTACACCCCTATCTTCCCTCCCTGGGAAGGTGACCTCCTCCTCGATCCACGGGACCCCATCACTCATGCCGGGGGATTTTCTTGTGTCGAGAACTGCCCCTGTGCTGCCCCCTGGGGTGTCCGAGGAGGACATTTCTTGGTGCCACCGTTGGCAGTGTCCTCTTGGCCACTGCTCTGCCCGCTCAGGGTGTGGGTGTGTCCTTGGGAGGCAGTGGGTGGGTCGGGGGCCGCGGGCGCCTGCGCACTTGCCTGCCTCTGCCAGACCCAGCTTCCGAGGCTGCTCGGCCCGGGGCTCTGGGCCCTCCTGCCAGTCCGACAAGGCTGCCCGTGGCCACGGGGCCCTTCCAAACTTGAGGGCGGAGATGATCGTTTTTCCCCAACCCGAACTCACAGTCAAAGAAATCTGCCGTGATGTCACTTAATTGTGTCCGTGTGATATTGTGACTTATGATAAGAAATAGGAATTCAGTCTTCGTCCAGTCCATTTCTGGCGCAGCGTTCCCCCAACCCTTGGAATTTCCTAAATGGCGAGGACCACAAAGACGGAGAGGCCGGAGGTGGCCTCAGTCACCAGTGGCCACCGAGGCAATCAGCCGTGCCCGTATCACGGAGCCTCCATAAAAACCCAAAAGGAGGGGCTCAGAGAGCTTCCGGGTTGGTGAGCACAGGGAGGTTTGTGCACAGTGGCACCTGGAGGGGCACGGAAGCCACACGCCCTTTCCCCACACCAGGGGCTACTTTCCTCTTGCATCTGGCTGTCCCTGAGCTATAACCTTCTAGAAACACCAGCCATGCAGTGGGTAAAACGTTTCTCTGAGTCTTGTGAGCGGCTCGGACAAATGCATCCAGCCCGAGGAGGGGGCCTGCTCTATAGCCGGTCGGTCACCAGTCTAGGTAACCTGGAGGGACTCGAGTAGGAGACGGGGGCAGCCTTGTGGGACTGAGTCCCCAGCCTGGGGAATCTGATGCCGTCCTCGGGGAGACAGCGTCAGAGTTGAGTTGGCTTCTGGGACGTTCTGCCGGCGTCGGAGAATTGCTTGCTGCTGTGTGGCAGGTCCCCACACGCGTGCACGTGCAGACTGGGCCCAGGAAACGAACTCAGTCCGTTACGTTTTCGTATCGCGCTAAAGCACACAGCACATGAAACTTGCCATTTTAGCCGTTCTTAAAGCCTGCGATTCGGGGAGATGAAGTACATTCACGGTCCTGTGCGTCCCTCACCACTCTCTGGTGCCAGAACATTTTCATCACCCCGAAAGGAAACCCTGTGCCCACGAAGCAGTGATCCCTCATTCTCCCCAGCCTAGAAAGGCCACTGATCTGTTTTCTGTCCGGGGATTCGCCTCCTCTGGACGCTTGATGTAAGTGGGTCGTGAAGGGTCATGAGAGAAGGTCACACACGTGTTGTGTCTGAGGCTGGTCTGAGGTGCGGCACCCGTCGGAGCTCGGTTGCGTTTTAAGGCCCAGTCTCACTGCACCGTGTGGGTCCACCAGGCGTGTTCATCTGTTTTCATCGGTCGTGGGCACTGTTGCTTCCAGCTGCCGGCGGGTGTGAGCTTGGGTGTGCAGAGACCTTCCTCCCTGTTCTCTCAGGGGTGCACCTGCGGGGGGGATCGCCGGGTCTCGTGCTGGGTCAGCCTGCTCCCGCTGGAACAATAGCACAGACCGGGGGTGCGGGGGGGGGGGGGGGGAGAAGCCATAAGAAATTCCTTGCTCCCAGGTCTGGACGCTGAGCGGCTCCAGCTGGGGCCCCCTCCCCAGCTGTCTGGAAGCCTGCCTTCTCCCTGGGTCCCCTGGGTCCCCCTGTCCTGGGATCAGGGCCCCACCCCATGACCTCATTCCTCCCTAATCGCCTCTTTGAAGGCCTCACCTCCGTATTCGGTCACACTGGGGGCGTTAGGGCTTCAAGCAGGAATTTGGGGCTGGGGGTGGGGCTCTGGGGTAGGAGTTGCAGCCTGGGCTTGGGTCCTGGCTCCGAGCCTCAGGACCTCTTTGCCCTCTGCTCCTTGGGGTGTATCCCCTTGGGGGGAGTCCGGTCACTCACTGCCCTGCGTGGCGGGAGGCGGGGGGGTGTCTGGCCGGGCCTGAAGGGTGCTGGTTCCCCACCCCTACCCAGGAGCTACTGGCCCGAGGCTGCGTCTTCCAGGAGCGACAGGGCTGGGAGCGGCCGGGATGGTTCACCCCGAAAGGCACAGCTCCGGTGAGTGGCCACCCGGGCCTAGCCCACCCCCACTCCCGTCCACACCACCCGAGGTGGGGCCCGCGGGGCGGGTGAGTCACCTTGCGGGCGGGAAGGCTGAGCCCCCTGTAGATGTGCCCGTGAGCACGGGGCCGTCCTCTGCAGATGTCCCCAGGGCCGTCACTCACCGCCCACGGCAGCCAGGCCTTCCGAGGCCCAGATAAGCCCGGGGCCCCCGGGAAAGCTGGTGTTCCACAGTGAGGGGGCCGCGCGCAAGACTCCCCCGCCGTGCCGGAGAAATTAGCACATCTTCCCATAATTTTGCTCATATATTTTTGGCAAATGCCACTGTTATTTTATGTTAGTAGGAGCATTTAGCACAAAATTATGCATTCCGTGTTGGTTTGTCACTTGGGATTTCACAGCCTCCCGGCCTCTGGGTGCCCTCCTGGGGGCTCCCCAACTCCCCCAGTGCCGCCCACGGGCCCAGGTTGTCAGAGAAGAACCCAACCAGCCTGCTTGTGAAATTCGTGGGCTGGGGTCCCCTGAGCGGGCGGGGGACAGAATTTGATCCGGATTTATGCAAATTAAAACCCCTCTTCTGCTGCTGTAATTTACCAGTCCCCTTCCAGGGCAACCACCTCCCATCTCCATAGCAACTCACGGCCCAAGGCGGGTCCCAGGGCATCGTTAGGCAAGAGTGGGCTCTCTAAGACCACCAGGGGGAGCAGCCTGTCCCCAGGAGGCTGAGAGGCTGGAGCCACCAGGACAGGGTGGGGCTCGAACAGCCCCCTGCAAAGCCCTCCGTGTCCCAGCTGGCCTCTCCCAGGAAGCCCTTGGCCCCTGGGGGAGGAGAGGTCCCTGGATCAGGGATCGGGAACATTCCCTTGGTCCGGAGATGGGCAAGCTCTGTGCCCTCTCACCTGTGAAAAGAGGCTGGGCAAGTCTGGCCGTGCTGGGCAGGGACAGTTGACTGGCTCCCTCAGTAGGGGCAGGGCTGGGGAAGGGCCCAGTGGCATGTGGGCATCTCAGAGCCGCTGACAGAGGGCAGGACAGGCCATGGCCAGTGGCGGTCAAGGAGCCAGCCTCTGGGGCCCACGTGCCGCAAGGCCTGTGCCAGGCCTGTGACATCAGGCGAGTTTTCATCTCTCTGCCTCGGTTTCTCGTCTGTAGAAAGGATCTCCCTGCCTAGAAGCTCGAGGCACCGGAGCAGGGCGCGGTCCTGACTGCCGTGACAGTGCCGTCCGGCCCCCAGCTCCGTCACCCTCTTCCTCAGAGAGCTGGTTCCGGGGTCTCATCCCGCTGCCTCAGCCTTGAGTTGAAAGCCCTGACGGTGGCCCAGGGGTCCCAGGTGACCCGCCCGTCTCTCCCCAGCCCGAGCACACCCCACTTTTTCTCCATCCTTCTGGGCCCCAACGGACGCAGCCCCGCCTCCCCACCGGCCCTCAGCCGCACCACCACCACGGCAGTTAGGGTGTTATTTGTGCAAGGGTTTGTGGGCTGCCTGAACCCCTTCACCGCCCCCCAGGCCGTGCCCCCAGCACAGCCCTCCCGAGGGCGGCCGGGTGAGGCCAGATCTGCTCCACCCGGCTCCCTGCCCGCCAAGCCGTGTGCGTGCGCGTGTGCGCCCTTGTGAACGCGTGTGCGCGTGCGAGTGTAGGGCGGGGGCGGAGGGAAGGAAGGACCAGGAGGAGGGAGGAAGGGGCACAGTGACGAGCGTGTCTCCTCCCAGGTCCTGCGGTACGACTACTACGGGGCGTATGGGAACCGGATGCACGAGGACCACGCCTACGGCCGGCTGCTGGGGGACGAGTACACGTTCGACTTCCCGCCCCACCACGACGTGGTCAGTGGCTGAGTCCCCCCACCCCCCATCCCTCATGGAGGAGAAAGTCGGGCCCCCGGTAGGGCTGACTCAGTTTTGAGGAGCAAGCCGGTGATGTCTTCCTCTCTGCCCCCCTCTGTGCCGAGGCCTCGCCACGGGCGGTGGGGGCTGGGGCTGGCTGTGTGGCCGCAGGCCAGGGGCCGCCCCTCTCTGGGCCTCCTTCCCTCCTGCCCTGGATCTGTTCTGAGGCTCCTGTGACAGGCGTGAGTGACGAGCTCTTCCTTAGGGCTGCTGTCGGTGGCTCTCTCGCAGAGTAGATTCAGGACACACAGACCCAAGACGGGCCCCTCCAGAGGACGAGCAGGAGGTCTGTGGTCTGGGGTCTGCTCGCTGCCCCTCTGGCCCCAGAAGTGGGCAGATGAGGCTGGTCAGAGCCCCGGCCGGGCTGCCTGGGCCCGACTCCCGCCGGGGTGGGGGTGACGAGGCCTGGGGCCGGGCTGCCCCCCGCAGTGTGCACCGGGCAGAGGTGCTCTTGAGGGCAGCTTCGGCAGAAAGAGCGAGCGACGCCAGCCTCCACGCTGAGCGGCCCCGCCGTTTTGCAAAGGGGTCACCCAGCAGAACGGGGCTGAGCCGTGGCCTCGTGGCTGCCCCAAGAGAGCGAGAGAGGCCTCAGCTGCCCCCTGATGTGGGTGCCCAGCCCGGGGCCGCCTGGGAAGCACTGTCTCGGGGGAAAAGGCAGCTGGCCAGCTTCCTGGGTGTACGGCCTGTGAGGTCACCCAGGGCCTGGCTCAGAAGGGCCCTGAGTGGGGCTTAACGCTCCGCTGTCGCCACCTTGAAACTCTTAAGACTTTAGGAACCGGGGCCCGCGGTTTCATTTTGCACCAGGCCTCACAAATTCTGCAGCCGGTCCCCAAGGGAAAGAAACATTCCCTCCTGTGCTTTCCCCCAAAGCTGGCTCTGGTGGTAAAGGCACTGGGGGAGGGGCTTGGGCGGCGGAAGCAGGAGGCACGTGCGTCCCCAGGCTCCGGGGTCCCTGGCACCGCCTCGAGTCTGGCACCTCGGCTCCCGCGGCTCCCAGGGCCTGCAGGACGTCTGGCCCTCGGGGACGTGGGAGCCCGGAGGGGATGCCAACTTGGCTTGGTGGCTTCATCCAGCCTCCGCAAACGCGCCTGAACAGTCCCAAAGCATGAAACACACACTTGTTCTCAGCATTGGCAGCCTCCCCAGCCCGGGGAGACGGGGAGACGAGAGTCAGCCCGGAGACCGTGTCGGGTTTTGCTCTGTGGCCCCAGTGTCGGGGAAGGTCCTGCAGCGCCTGACGGGTCGCGGGAGCCCCACAGAGGACAGCGGTGTCTGCAGGGCGGTGGGGTCGCGGCATCTGGGGCTCCGGCGGGGTGCCAGCTCCCCCGGGGAAGCCCGACTGGGGCCTTGGCCGGTTTCCCCGGTGTAAATGCTCTCACCGCTCACACCGATACACCCACGCGGAGCTGGGGGTGGGGGGGTTGGGGCACCGCGACAGCACGGGCCGGATGCACGGCTCCGCGATCTTCTAGCCACCTGGCCCCCGACAGACCGCGCGTCCCCTCCCCGGGCCCCAGAGGGCAGCGTCCTCGTGGGAAGTGGTGTTGGAACCTCGGGGTGGAGGAGGTGACACAGGTCCCCGACGCACAGCCAGTGCTCGGCAAGGGGTAGCTTTGCTGCCACAATGTTTCCTTCAACGAGCAGCAAAGGTGGGGCCTCCCCTCAGCGGCTGGGTGATGTGTGTAGAACAAAGACGCAGTGGCTCGGGGACAGAAGACGGAGGAGAAAAACGGATGGACAACTCGGGACCTGGAGGGCCTGGCAGGGGCATCTGTATACCGGCCAGCAGGCATGCTGTGTTCTTTGTGTAAAAAAAAAAAAAAATATATATATATATATATATATATATATAGCTTTACTGAGATAGAATTCACGTACCACACAATGCATCCACTTAAAGTGTATAATTGGGTGCTTTTTAAAAATTTTTTTAATGTTTATTTTTGAGAGAGAGAGAGAGAGAGAGAGACAGAGACAGAATCAGAAGTAGGATCTGGGCTCTGAGCTGTCAGCACAGAGCCCGATGTGGGGCTCGAACTCACGAGCTGTGAGATTGCAACCTGAGCGGAAGTCGGGCACTTGATGGACTGAGCCACAATTCGGCGGTGTTTTTTAGTGTCCCCCTGGGCCCGTGCAGCCGTCACCACGATGTGATGTTAGAACGTTTTTGTCCACCCCCAGGAGAAACCCTGACCTGCCAGCTGTCACCCCCATCCCCCACCCTCTCCCACCCCATCCTCCCCTCAGGCAGCCACTAAAGCTCCTTCTGTCCCTGGAGCTTTACCTGCTGGGACGTTTCGTATCAATGGAGTCCTACAACGTGCGGTCTTCCGTGACTGGCTTCTTGCGCTCGGCGCCGTAGTTTCAAGGTCCATCCACGTTTTGGGGCGTGTCCGTGCTTCGTCACTTCTTTTTCTGAGCAGTTTTCAGTTACGTTGGATGCTCTGCAATGTGTCCGGACATTCGAGCTGGCCCCGCTTTTTGCTTGTTAGGAATAATGTCGCTACGATCATGCCCGGACGGGTTTCTGTGTGCACATAGGTATTCATTTCTCTTGGGCAGATGTCTGGCAGGTGCGTTGCTGGGTCATGGGACCTTGATGCTTAACGTTTTGAGGATCTGTGGGTGAGGGTTGTGACTTCTCCAAGTCCTCGCCACCACTGGTGATTCTCTCTCTTTGATCCCAGCCATCCTAGTGGGTGTGAGGTGGGATCTCACTGGGGTTTCGAGCTGCATTTCCCTACTGGCTAATGATGGCGAGCGTCTTCCCATGTGCTTACTGGCCATTCGTGCATCTTCTTTGGAGAAATGTCTATTCAGACACCTTGCTCATTTAAATTGGGTTACTGGTCTTTGTATTGAGTTATAAGAGTTCCTGTTATATGCTGGGTACAAGTCTCTTATCAGATTTATGCCTTCCAGATACTTCCTCCCATTCTGTGGGTTGTCTTTTCCCTTTCTTGATGGAGTTGTTGGCAGCACAAAACGTCTTGATTTTGGTGAAATCCAACTTACGGATTGTTTCTTTTGTTGCTTGTACTTCTGGGGTCATATTTCAGAAGGCATCTCCTAACCCAAGGCCACAAAGACTTACTCCCATGTTTTCTTCTAAGAATCGTATAGTTTAGCTCTTACTCTTAGGTCTGGGACCCACTTTGACTATGGTTCGTGTATGGTGTGAGGTAGGGGCCCAGCCTCCTTCTCTGCGTGTGGCTGTCCAGCTGCACGGGCACCATGTGTTGACGACCGTGGCGTCCCCCTCGCCCGGCCTTGGCATCCTTGTGGAAAAGCAGTGACCATAAACATGCGGGTTTATTTCCGGACTCTCAACCCCATTCCAGTGATCTATATGCGTATCCTTGTGTTAGTGTCTTGATTACAATGGTTTTGTAGTGAGTTTTGAAATCAGGAAGCGTGAGTCTCCCAGCTTCGTCCTTCTTTTTCAAGATGGTTTTAACTATTCTGGGTCCCTTGCATTTCCATATGAATTTTAGGATCAGTTTGTCGATTTCTGCCAAGAAGCCCGCTGCGATTTTAACGGCGATCGTGTTGAATCTGGATCCGTTTGGAGAGCACATCATCTTAGCAATATCAAGTCTTCATTTTGTAATCATGGGATGTCTTTCCACTCGTTCAGGCCTTCTTTAATTTCTTTCAAAAATATTGCTGAGTTTTCAGAGTACAAGTTTTGCACTTTTGTTGAATTTGTGGGTATTTTAAAATTCTTTCTGATGATGTAGGTGGAATTATTTTCTTTTCTTTATTTTTTAACTTTTTTTTTTTTTTTTTTGAGAGACAGAGAAAGACAAAGCAGGAGCAGGGGAGGGGCAGAGAGAGAGGGAGACACAGAATCCAAAGGAGGCTTCAGGCTCCGAGCTGTCAGCACAGAGACCGATGCGGGGCTCGAACTCACGGACCGTGAGATCATGACCTGAGCCGAAGTCGTACACTCAACCACCCGAGCCACCCAGGGAACCCTTCTTCTTCAGTCAGTTTTAATAACTTGTGTCTTTCTAGGAATGTGTCCGTTTCACATGTCACACGCTGGCATGCGGTTATGCATGGTTTTCCCTTACAATCCTTTTACTGCTGTAAGGTCGGTAGTGATGTCCCCTCTTTCCTTCCCGATTTTAGTACTTTGAGTCTCCTGTCTTATTTTCTTTGTGAGTCTAGCTGACGGTCTGCTACTTTTGTTGATCATTCCAAAGAACCAGCTCTGTTTTTGCCGATTTTCTCCATTTCTCTATTCTCCATTTCCTCTATATCCTATTCTAGTCTTTATTAAGCCTTTCCTTCTGCTTGCTTCTGGTTTAATTCACCCTTCTTTTCCAGTTCCTCCAAGTGGGAAGCTGAGGCATGGATTGAGAACTTTGGAGGCCTTTGCAGGTGTAAGGTCTCTGTGAGCAAGGCCCTGCCTTCCTTCCCTCCTTCTCAAAGTATTTCCCAACCCTCCCCCCACAAGTTATTTCCTTGATTCTTTGGTTATTCAGGGATGTGTTGTTCAATGTCACTTATATGCAAACTCCCCAAGTTTCCTCCTGCTGTGATTCTAATGTAATTCCATTGTGGCCCAAGAACATGCTGTTGAATCTGTTGTCTTCTTTTGTGGGGTATAATTCCCTGTGCTTCCGAAGAGTGGTCTTGTTGTGTTCCCAGCTGGGAGTGGGGAGGGAGTCTCAGAGCAGGTGTGCCAGGGAGAGCCCAGCACGCTGTGCTCTGAGGAGGCATAGCTCAGAGCCCTCATGGCGTCCTTCCTCTCTGGAACTTTTCAGATCAAGAAGGAATGTCTGGCCTGCAGAGGGGCCGCTGCTGTGTTCAACATGTCCTACTTCGGAAAGTTCTACCTGGTGGGTTTGGATGCAAGGAAGGCTGCCGACTGGCTCTTCTCTGCTGATGTCAGCCGACCCCCAGGTACGACCTCCAGAGGGCCATGCCCCTCTCCCACTTTGGTGCCAGGAAGAACTCCCTGGGCACAGCCCTGGGTGCTGAGACCAGGCGGCAAGCTGGCTCTGTCCCCTCTAGGCTTCTCCAGCTCAGGGCTCTGCCCCCTGGCTGGCCCTGGGCCCCTGCGCCTAGATCTCTCTGCCCTCATTGCCACACCTCAGGCCCTAGGCCCCCAGCACCTTCCACCGTCCCTCCCCCTGCCCTTCCTTTCCCTCCTCCCTCCCTCCCTTCTCCATTTGCTTTGTTCCAGAAAGGATGCAAGGCAGGAGGCTCTCTGTAAATGTGGAGCCCCTTCGGGCACTCCCCACAGGAACACTGTCCCCAAAGAGGGTTTCCAGAATTAAATAAAAATACAGGAAGGTCAGATGGATTTGAGTCTCCAGAATGGACGACGTTTTCCTCTTAAGTGTGTCCCATGTAATATTTGGGATGTTCATCTCCTTTTACGTTACCCCCCCCCCCCACCCGTCTGTATTAGCTCCCTGGGGCTGCTGTAACAAAACACCATAAACGGGCTGGTTCTAAACAATGGAAACATGTTGTCTGATCCTTCCAGAGGCTACAAGTGCAGGCTCAAGAAGGTAGCAAGGCTGTGCTGTCTCTGAGACCTGAGGTGGGACACTTCCTGCCTCTCTGGCTCCAGGGGGTGGGGGTGGGCACCAATCTCGCCCCTGCCTTGACATCACACATCCCTGCGTTTGCTTCTCCTCATAAGGACACCAGCATCCCAGATTAGAGCCCGCCATAAGGGCCATCCTAACATGACCACATAGCAAAGCCCTGTTTCCAAATAAGCTCACGTTCACAGGTACTTGGGGTTGGAACGTCAACATGTCATTTCAGGGACACAGTTCAACCTGTGACACCACGGCAGTCACCCCACCTGCTCCTCTTAAACCTCCCCCTGACCCACACCCCCCGTCCCCCCAACCCCACCCCAGCACCCCTCCATCCACCTTCCCGTTCACCCCCTTTCATCCATCCATCCACATAGTCGTTTATGCGGACAGACATCAGGAGCCTCTGCTCAGCAGGCACGGGCGCACCAGAGTGAGTGAGACAGGAACCCTGCTCCTAAGAACTTTCTGGCATGTGGGGGGTGGGTGGGAGGCTGGGATGGGGGGCATCCACGTCCCGGGCCAAGGTGTTTCAAAAAGAAAGAAGCCCCACTCTTTTTTTTTTTTTAATATTTTTATTCATTTTTGAGAGAGACAGAGCATGAGTGGGGGAGGGGCAGAGAGAGGGAGACACAGAATCCGAAGGAGCTCCAGGCTCTGAGCTGACAGCACAGAGCCCGACGCGGGGCTCGAACTCTCGAACCACAAGATCATGACCTGAGCCGAAGTCGGATGCTCGACTGACTGAGCCACCCAGACTCCCCGAAGCCCCACTCTTGACCCTTCCTCCTCCGGGAACAGCAGTGCTGGGTGACCTGCCCCTCCCGCTCTGGGCCGCCCGGTCGTGGTGACGTCGCCTTTTGAGGTCACCTGCGCTAGGGTATCCCGTCGAGCGGTTACCCAGACTTGTGTGTGCCGGGCTGTGCCGAGCGGCTCCCACACTCCGGGTCTTTCTCTTGCCCCCAGGCTCGACTGTGTATACCTGCATGCTGAACCACAGGGGCGGCACCGAAAGCGACCTGACTGTCAGCCGCCTGGCCCCCGGCCTCCAGGCCTCCGCCCTGGCCCCCGCCTTCGAAGGTAGGAGATGCCCCACGGGCTGAGCGATGTTGTCACTGCAGCCCTTGTTCCGGTGACCGGCGGTGGCCGGGGACGGGCTGCCGAGGGCTGCTCTGTAATTACCTGTGGTGCCCGCAGCGGTCAGGGCTTCGGAGATTAGAAGTGTCGCTTCAGGCTGGCGGTCTGCTTTGTTCAGGCAGTGATGCGGGCTCTGAGTACTCCGTGATTATGTCTTTGAACCTGTCCGTACCGCGGAGTTTCAGAACAGCGAGGGCGTGGGCATACTCAGCGTGCCTGCCCAGAACAGAGGGAGCCACGGAGGAGGCCGTGCTTCCCACTTGGACGTACTAGCTCCTTTCTGCCACCGACATCTATGCCGAACCGACTTTGATCTCTGCTGAATCCCGTCTCAGGCCGGGGCAGGTCCTTAGAAGGTGTGCAGTTCAGTGCTCAAGCTGTTCCTGGGTTGCCCTCTGCAGCCCCTTCGCCTTTGCTTGCATGCCTCCAGTGACAGGTAGCTCACTACCTGTAATGCTTGTTTGCACAGCCCTGACGGCCACGTTGAGCCAGGTGTGCTGCCTGTCCCTTCACCTCCCCGACCCTACCCCTTGGTTCACACAGAGCAAGGTCATCTCTAGTCCCGTAGCCGTCCCTGCTAGGGAGAAGAGAGACGGCTGAGATCCGCAGAGTGGGAAGCTCCCTCCTTCTCCAGGGAGGCCCCGGTGCCGCTCTGAGAGACTGGATTTGCAGAGGAGAGGGTGTCTCTCTGAGAGACCCTCCAGGGGGAGGGTCCGTCAGCACCAGAACTCAGCCCGTTCAGAGAAGCTGGCAGCCCCCGCCTCCAGGGGCCTGGCTCCATGCTGCCCAGACTCGGTGAGGGTCCCCAGGGGTTGGCGGACGAGCTCCCAGGGCACCGGGGGAGGGGGAGGCGAGCGAGAAGGAGGGCGCATTAGCCAGGCGGGTGCATTCGGTACCTGCTGAGCACTTGTCACATCCCAGGCTGTTTGAGGCACCCAGGAGGTTCTGGCCCGTGGAGTTTATATCTCTGGGTGGGGGTGCGGGGGCGATGGGACAAGGTTGCTTTGCCGGCCACAGACTCCTTTGGGGTGGATTTGGGGGCCGAGGGTGGGTGGGATTCCTGAGTCTCTGACTGACTGCTGAAAACAGCGTCGTGGGGCAGCACCGGCCGACTGGAGACTGTGGGCACGGGTGAGCGGTCTTACTGGCGGCAGCTGGGGCTTGGGGCGCCCTTCCCTCCTGCCACTGGTGGTGCAGAGCGCCTGTGCTGTGTGAATGAACCTGTCCGCCCCTTCCTTCTCCCAGCGCTCACAAAGAGCCTTTACGGTAAGACAGATGCGGGCAGCCAGCGGTCACAGGAGGTGAAGGAGGCTGGGCGGGCCTCCAAGATCTCACGGTAGGGACAGACAGGGCCGGGAAGAGACCATCAGAACACCGAGTGGAAAAGCAAGGGGACGGAAAAGAGCAGGACTATGGAGGCTATGGAAGTAGCTGAGCCAGGGTGAGGAAGGCTTCCTGGAGGAGGTGATGTTCTGGCCTGAGCCCCGGTGGATGAATAGGAGCTGCCGGCTGGAAAGGTGCCTGTAAGGAGCTGGCTGGAGAGGAGCAGGGGCCATTTGGAGAAGGGCTGGTGTAGCTGGGGAGGAGGGACAGAGGGACCCCGGTGAGGGCACAGGTCATCTAAATCCTGGGCCAGGTCCTGCCACTGCCTGTCTCTGCGGCCCACAGCCCTGAGCCTCACTTTCCCCATCTGGAGAACGGGGACCTTCCGGAAGGTGCCGGGGGATTCCTGGCCCTGACGGTTCGAGGAGCGCCCGCCTTGCCGGGGCGGGGGCCAGAACAGGCCGTGGAGCAGAGGCAAGGGAAAGGTGCTAATGATTCGGGAGGCGTTTTTCCCAGATTCTGGCGCCTCCCGGTCCAACCGCGTGGCTGCCTGGGCGCGGGGGACGGGCTCTTGCGCGGCCTGCCAGCGGAAGTGCGCGTGGCGCGTCGTGAGGGAGGCGCCGTGACGCCTGAGTCACATCCCGGGAGGCCCTGGAACGTGCTGCCGGGCCCGGGGACACGGCCAAACACGAGAAGACCGGCGGCATGTGGACCGTGTTTTATTTTCGGCCTTAAAAACTGTACTGTTCCTGCCATGAATATGCATGCCTGTTAAATATGCATGTTTTAGACGCGGGTTAATTATACCCGTTGCGTCAGGTCACCACGACGGCAAGAGGATGTGGTGATTGGCACGCGAGCGAGGCTGTGTGCAAAGCAGCTGTCGATGCCAAACGTGATCTTGAACCGTCTTCTCCAACCCAAAAGGAAGACGCGCTTGTAGGAGACGTGCTGACGATACAGGAAGGTGCAAGGTCAACCCCGCAGCCCCCAGCTCCCCGGCTGGAGCCCGAGCCCCTGGACTCTGCCCACTGACCGCCCTCTCCGCCACGGCCACTTGCAGGCTGGGCCCGGAGCTGCGGCCTCAGGACCCGGCACTTTGGGTCTTTGATGAGGACAGCCGTCCGGAGAACGCCGGGCCCGGCAGCTGCCCTGGCACCAGGCGGCCCCGGTAACCCCCGTCCCTTGAGGAGGGGCCTTGGGTGGCTTCGGACCCCTGGGGCTACGCGGAGGACGCGGCCTGTAAAAGTCCCCGGCCCAGGGGCCGGGGGGGGCCCTTTTGGGGGCCGACTTGTCTTTTTGGCTTCTGTCTCCCTTTGTGCTCATCGGTTTAAGACGAAGGAGGAAGAGAGGAGACTTGATCATACCTGACCAGTGCTCTGGTAGACGTTTTAACCCAGTGGATGCTGTTAACGGTCCTATGGGGGCAGGTGTGGTCCAGCCCATCTTATAGATGAGAAAACGGAGGCCCAGAGAAGTAAGAAGTGAGGGCGTCGAGCCACAGAGCCACCTCTTGGCCAGGCCGGTCTGATGCCAAGGCCTATGTGATTCCCAGACGGTGTCCTCCGGGGTGGGGAGGGGTAGTATCCCTGCAGAGTATCCCCACAGGGATTTGGGGGGTAGCCTGTTTTCCCCAGCCCCACGGCCCAAAGGATCCAAAGGTGGGTGCGGGGTACGGTCCTGGCTGTAGGGAGATTGTGGACGCGGGACGGCCGTGGTCCCTGGGCACGGGCAAGGGGGCAGGCCACTGCGGTGAGGTCGTGTCAGTGCTCTGCAGGATGGAGTGGGTGAGCGGGCTTCCCGGAGGAGGGGATGTTTGAGCTGGGCCCCGGAAGGTGAGGAGGAGGGGCTCAGGCCTGGCGAGGCAGTGGTGAGTGGAGGGCCTGGGTGAGGACGGACCCCCGCCCAAGAGCAGAGCCAAGTGCATCAGAGCCACGTGCCTTGTGGGCGGCAGGCTCTGACGGGCGGGGGGCGGGGGGAGCGCTTTTGGACCTCCTGAGGCCCATGGGAGCAAGGGCGATCGAGATGTGGTGAGCAGGACTGGGGGTGGGATTGGAGGCTGGGGCCAGGAGGGGACAGGTCCGGCCATCCAGCCCAGAGGTGCTGCTGCCCCGGGCGCTGAGAGGAGGGGCTTGGAGGCTGCTTCGGGATGTGGGGGTGGAGGAGACGGCGGGGCTGCTGGCCACTTGCCCTGGTATATTCAGGAAGGGCTCCCTGGAGGCTAAGGCCTCTGCGTGGGACCTAGGGGAGCACACAGCATGTGGGGTGACAAGGTGGGGAACGTCCCAGGGGTCGCCTGGACAAGGGTGGGAGGAGGCAGCTGAGGACCGCAGCCCCTGCTTCCGCTCCTTCCCAGGTGGGATTGGGGGGGGGGGGGAGGCGGGCCCCAGCTCCAAGCTTCCAGCTGGTGGTCCCAGCCCAGCCCCACCCCGCCCAGGACCTCCCCCCACCCCCCAACGAGAGCCTAGCCAGCAGCTGCTTCCTGGAGACGGAGAGAGCCTGGTGCCCTTTACCCTGAGCCCTCTGCCACCGGCCAGGCCCTCCTTTGCCAGGGAAGGGTAGAGTGAGGTGGGACTGCTTTTCGATCACGGTGGGTGGCTGCGTCTATTACCACAGCTGCGGGGTGGGGGGTGTTTGGGGGGGCGGGGCTGGGACGCACCAGCGGGAGGCACCCAGGAGGGTTCCCCAGCAGGGAGCCCCCTGCCCGTCTCCACCCGTGCCCACACACTATGCCCAGCCCGCGGCAGTGATGCCCAGGCTGACAGAGGCGACTGCCAGGGGACCCCGACGGGAGGAGGCCTTCTAGACCCTTCTGTGCCCCTCCCTGGGGCCCCGCCCACAGCAGCTGTGGGAACCCGGCCTGTGAGGGCATTTCCAGTCCCGTATTCCCACCGTACAGACGGAGAAGTGGCTGAGGGGTCAGGGATCGCCTGGGGACCTCTGCTCTGGGGTGGGGGAGCCCCGTGAGAATTAATAAGGAAGGAAAGAGGGGGGATGCGAGGGGAGGTCCAGGGAAAGCTGAGAAGAAGGAGGCCTCCCGCCTCCCTCCCCACCCCCCCCCCAACCCCCTCCGGTTCCTCCAGAGATCATGGGCAAATGACGGGTGGGAGCCCGCCCGCCCCAGGCACAGGCAGTGGCTGGGTCTCACAGTACCCCTGCAGAGGAGCTACATAGACTCTCCATGAGAGATGAGAGCACAGGGGCTCAGGGAGGCTGTGTGATGGGTCCAAGGCCACACAGCTGTCCCAGCTCCCCAGGGCAGTGACTCTCCCCGGACGCTGGGCCGAGGCGGGCTGCCCTCCGTTCACCCAAACCTGGGTGGCAGTGTGGCCCAGGCCATGACTCAGAGCTGGACAGAGTCTGATTTTCTACCATGTGACCTCTCTGAACCTCGGTCTCCTTTTGTGAAACCCTGGGGTGGTGATGACAATCAGCCTCCGTGGGGGCGGGGGGGGGGGGGGGCAAGGGGGTATTACTGGCAAAGCCCGGCCCGGTACCTGGCCCCAGCAAGTCCTGATGTGGCCAAAGGGGGATCCAGAGACCGGGGGACCAGGGGCATACAGAGTGAGAGCAGAGCCAGAGAGGAAGAGATCTGTCCAAGGCTGCCCAGCACTCATGACACACGGAGCCTCGGGCCTCGACCGGGTGGGAGCTGTCCCCCTCTCCCGGTCAGGAGCCCTTTGAGGAGTGGGTGAAAGCCTCAGACTCTCCCAGAACAGTGCTCCCTTGGCGTGTGCAGCCCCCAGGGGTCCCCCACCCCGGCCCCCACTCCCTGCCCCCGGAGAGCAGCCGGTGCCCCTGGGGAGGGTCACTGCCCTCTGGCTTGTGTTTCTCACTTTCCGGGAAAGAGCAGGTGCTTCCTCGACCGAGGCCTCCGGCTAGTCCTCGCCGCCTCTCTTCCAGGGGACGGCTACTACCTGGCCGTGGGCGGGGCCGTGGCCCAGCACAACTGGTCTCACGTCGGCACGGTGCTGCAGGATCAGAGGTTCCGGTGCCAGCTCATCGACAGCTCCGAGGACCTGGGTCTGATCAGCATTCAGGGCCCGGCCAGGTGAGGACGGGACCGGGAGCCAAGCAGCCGGGTGCCCAGCCCCTGGGACCCACACCCGGCTCCCTCCGGCTGGCACCCGTGGGCAGAAGCAGCCCCTGGTCCCGCTGGTCCAGAATGGGGCGTTCCGGGCAGCTAAAGGCTCTCGTGAACCCAGAGACGCCACGCCAGATAACTCACCTTCAAAGCCCCGGAATACGGACGAGCCCTCAGTGGGAGCGCCAGACCCAGCCAGCCAGGAACCTGCGCCTGAGGGTTCAGGGGTCACAGAAGGGCCTGTGTGTGTCGGCGGGGGGGGGGGGGGGGGGAGGGGTGTCTCCGGGTCACTGACGGTCTAGCAGTTGCTGATGCCACGTCCAAGTGGGCACGGCCGGGCCGGGGTTCTACCTGACACCTGGGCTGAGAATAATACCGAACACCGAGAGGCCCGCGCCCCCCGCCCCGAACACCTCCGGGTGGATGAGTCGGTCATGCGTCCGTTCCGTAAATATTTGCTGAGCTACACTCCCAGCCATGAGGAGTCAGAGCCTGCAAACCCTCAGACGCTGGCCTGTGCAGGGAGCCACGGTGGGGGGGGGGGGGGGGGGGCGAGGCAAAGGGGCACCTGGGCAGTTGCGTGCTTGGAAAGGTCTCTCGAGCAGGGCTCCGGGAAGGGACTCGGGGGCGGGGGACCAGTGGGGAAGGATAATCGTGGCAACAGCCACCAGCTGGGCACCTGTGATTTGCCAAACCCTGTGCCAGCGTCTCCCGAAAATCCTGATAATAGCCCTTCGAGGCGGTCCTAATTGTTCTTATCCCTTGACGGGGAGGAGACAGAGGCACACAGAGGGGGAGACGTTTGCCCAGGGTCGCGCAGCTCACCAGTGCCAGGGCGGGTGGGCACGGACTCCCCCCCGAGCTCTCAGACAGCCGCGCGCCCGCAACTGCCCTTCCCGGGGAGTTACACGCCCTGTTGGTGGCGACGCACCTGCTGTGGGTGCTCCATCACTGACCCCGGAGCCCAGGCACGCGTCAGTGGTGGGGAGACTGCTCGCGGGTGGTGCACCCTGCCGGACCGGAGAGGAGAAGAAGCGGGAGAGGAGGGCCCCTGCTTCTGGGGGCCCCGTGTTCAAGGAAGGATGTGTTCCTGGAAAATGACGGGAAGAGCTGGAGGCAGAGGGAGGGAGGGGGAGGGGAGGGGGATGTGCCTGCAGCCGGATATCCCCAGGCTGCGTGCTCTGACAAAGCACGCTGTGTCCAGGTGACGTCCCTGTCAGCCAGGAGTCCCTCCGGGATCCCCGGCTGGCGTGCTCAGACCGGCCGCGGGGTCGTTTTCCCTGGGGCCTTGGAGCTGATCAAGCCTGAGGCTCCCCGGCTGGGTCCTAGACTGGCCGGCCTCCCTCCCAGGCTGTGTTGTAGCTGGTTCTGTGTGGGCGTTGCTCAGGGGCACACGGCAGGCACGTGCTTGGCGAACGAATGAATGGAACCTGAGAACATCGTATACGTTAACATGGGTCGGCATCCATCAAGTGTTTGCCCTCGGGCTGCCCATGAAAACCAACATCCACTAAGGGGACGTTTGGGCAAAGCCCTGGAAGAAATGAGGGATTGAGCTTTGGAGCTCTCTGGAGGGATGGTGTTCCAGGCAGAGGACACAGCAGGTGCAAAGGCCCGGTGGCTGGGATGTGCCTGTGAGGCTGAAGGAAAACAGGGAGGCCGGCTGGAGCAGGGCAGCTGGAGATGTGCTCGGGGAGCAGAGGAGGCGAGAGCCTGCGGGTCCAGGGGGCTGTGAGTGAGGGGGACTGAGCAGAGCAGAGACATGGTCAGACTTGGGCTTTCACGGGGTCTCTGATGCGGGGCCGGGCTAGGAGGTGTGTGAGGAGCCTCGGAGGCCGGAGAAGCCGGGATTTCCAGGAGGGAGCGATGAGCCACGTCCAGGTGGCCAGTGGGGCCAAGCGGAATGAAGATCCAAAGCGGAGCATTATGTTTGGGGCTTCCGGTGGAGTTGAGGGTGGTTTGCGGGACCGCTGGGCAGAAGCACGTGCAGCCAGGAAGGGAGGAGAGGAACGCGGAGCGGAGCAGAGGTTGGTGGCCACGGCTACGGGGAGGGACGTGGGGCCCAGAGAGATCACCCAGGACCCCGGCTCGCCCAGCAGATACCGTGGGGTGGTTTCCGTGTCTCCCCAGGGCCAGCCAGCTCCCCGTCTGTGGGCCCAACGGGGCCGGGGGTCCCGGCTGGCCCTCGGCAGCCTCTGCCCCCTTGCCACAGCGCCCACGGTGGGGCGTGAGCTTTTTCTACTGCGGGGGGAGGCTGGTGGGCAGGGGAGGGAGGGTGCGGGCACTCAGATCAAGGCAGCGCCCCCAGGGGACAGGCCAGCCTCCTCTGCCTCATTAGAAGCCGCTCCAGGAGGGTGGTGGTGACGGCCACCTCACCGCCCCCCCGCCCCCGGAAATTTCTTTACTTACTGCTCCGACGTGTCTTCTCCTTCAAGAATAGCCCCACATTCCTGTAGAGTAACAGCCTCACTGGCACCACCACCGTGTGTGTGGGGGGGGGGGGGTGCTGGGCCTTCTGAATTGTCAGGTGGGAAGCAATTTAGCCCGGCACCCGGACCGTGGGCGGTGCTAAGTTTCCAGCTGTCCGGTAGAACTCTCTGGAAGCGTTCCGCAATTGGGTGGTCCCGGTACAGCAGCCGCTAAGCTGTAGGTGGCCATTGAGCCCTTGAAAGGTGTCTGGAGAGACCGAATATTTCATCGTAATGAACTGAAACCCAAGCGGCCACAGGCGGCTAGTGGGTGCTCGCTATCACGGTCATCAGCGCCCAGATGCTCGGCAGGTGCTTTCTCGCCGATTCCCCGCCGGGGTCCTGGGAGGTGGCATCACTGCCCCCCCCCCACCCCCGCAGAGCATGGGGAGGCGGGGGGAGGCCAGGGGTGAGCAGGGGAGCCGGGACTTGAACCTGCGTCTCTGGCCCGTGCCCTCCAGCGCCACCTGCTGTCCCTCTCGTGGAGGGACAGCCTCCTGCGCCCCCGCCCACGTTAGGTAGATCGGTGCCCAGGGCTACCCGGAGTGCTGCTGACCCCCTACAGACAGACCCTCGGCCCGGCCCAGGCGGCAGCTCCAGGCTCCCGCCCCTGCCGGGAAGCAGGCAGGGAAGACGCCGGCCACCCCCCGGAGCTACGGAGGGGCCGTGCTCCTCGAGGACCGGAGGTGGGCTCTCTGGGGGCTGGCAGCACGTGGGGGCCGGGGGTGTGTGTTACATAAGGCACTCGCAGTCTGCAGCATGCTAGGCATCTCGGGCCGGTGTGGGTGGGCAGCTCCAGCACCGTGGGGGCGGGAATTAGGGTGGGCCGCAAGCATTCTGAGCAGCGGTACCCAGCAGCCCCAGCACCCGCTGGTACCCCCACGGGGAGCTGTCTCCTGCCAACGGGGAGCCCACCCTGGGGTGCAGAGCCAGGCTGTTGTCACTCAGTTCCGTTTACCGTGTGCCCTCTGTGCCGGGCACGTTGGGACAGGAGCAAGGACAAGCCATGTGAGAGGTGCCCCGTCAGATGTATCAGAGCCTCAGATTCAGGGAGTCGGGGAGGGCTTCCTGGAGGAGGTGGCAGCCAAGCCAAGACCTGGAGGGTGACGGAGGCTTAACCAGGGGCAGGGCACCCGGGTGGCAATGCCGAGGAGTGCAGGAAGGAGTGAACGAAGTCCTGGAGGGAGACAAGGGGGCAAGGGGCCCAAGAAGTGAAGGTTTCCGTGGGTAGTGAGAGCTTTGGGCCCAGCGAGCTCTCAGGTAACCCATCAAGCACGAGAGCCGGACTCCCGGGTGCCGGTGCTGGGGTGCGGGAGGTGAGGAGGGCAGCCCCTGCCCTCAGGGAACTCGCCAACTAGGCTCCTGCCCTGGGACTTGGGGGGCACTTGGGGGCGTTAGATGGTCAGGCCACTGCCCCAGGAGCTCGGGTGAGTCTGGTCTCTACCCGGGCTGGGCTCACCGCCCATCATCGTTGCCGCTGAACGGGCTTTCTTGCGGACTGGATTTTTGGCAGGTGCTTCTCTTGGTGTGCTGTTACTAATACCTGTCCGTTGTCCGTCTGAGTCACGGCGACGGGGACTCGTCCTGCTCACTGCTCTGTCCCCAGTGCCTTCCTGGCCCAGAGCCCACGCCCACAAGTGCTCAGCAAGAGTTTGTTGACTGACCAGCCGACTTTGTTCTTGCCCACAGCCGGGCCATTCTCCAGGAGGTGCTGGACGCAGACCTGAGCGACGAGGCTTTTCCTTTCTCTACCCACAAGCTGGTGAGAGCCTCCGGGCACCTGGTAGGTACCAACGGGCGGCCTCTCCTGGGTTGTGGGTGGCGGCAGGGTGCCTGGGGCTCGGGCTTGGGAGCCTCTGTGCCCCACTTCGCCGTGGGGACTTAGATGGTCCTGCCCACGGGCTGTTCGGACTCCAGAGGGGTGATGGGTCCAAGTCAGGCCTCACCGGTGCTCTGCCCAGTGCCCCGCACATGCTGGGGGGCTCACCCCCAAGCTTCCACCAGGAAAGACAGCCTCGACACCCACACAGCCGCCCTCAGCGTCCCCTCGTCAGAGGCACGGGGCATCATGTCCTCTCGGGTCAGGGTGGCACGTACTTGGGACGTGTTGGAAACGACAGGACTGGGGACAGCAGAGCGGTTTGCTACCGTGGCTGGGCTCCGTGGCCTTTGGGGAGGCACTTGGCCTTCCCTGGGGTTCTTCACCCCCCACCCCGCGCCCACGTAGCGTTGTGGATGTGTGTGGGTGCTCCTCTCGAGTTGCTCCCCAGTTCTAGAAAGTGCGAGTCCCGGGACCCGAGGCTTCCGGCACTGCGGCCGGTGTCGGGGCTCTATGGGACCCGGCTCTGGCAAGAGGTTTCTTCGGAGACCACAGGGGGTGGGGGCGGTGGGCAGGGGGGACCAGGGCCGGGTCCAGCTCTGGGCCAGCACGTCCCTTCCCGGCGCCTCAGCGTCCTTGTTGGAAATGAAGCATCCTGGGCTCCGTTCTGACTCCCCGAGGCCGAGGGAAGGAGCAGACAGTAAAGGGAGCCTCGGCCACTATTTGCCGGGGGCTTGCTGGGCACCAGGCCCCGTTCTGAGCACATGGCGTGCGCGTGTCCCACTTAATGCTCACGAGTACCCAAAGGTTCCATTACGAGGCTCCTCAGCCTCAGCACTGTGGACGTTCGGGAGGCCGGAGGCTGGCCTGAGGGGCACCCCTGGCCTCCACCCACTCGATGCCAGGAGCGCCCCCAGCAGTGACCACCACAAATGTGTCCAGACGCGACCCAGTGTCCCCAGGGGGCAGAATCGCCCAGGGAGAACAGCTAGTCTGGGATTATCCCGCGTGGCGGTCAGGGTCATGGCCAGGTGCGCTGGCCCAGGCCCTACGGCAGCTCATGATGTAAGGAACTGAGCTCAGAGAGGTTGGGCAGAGCGCCCCCGGCCCTCAGCTAGTGAAGCATTAAAGCACACAGATACGCGTCCACGAAACGGACAGGGCCGTCAGGCGGGGGCTGGGGGGTGGGGTGGGGGTGGATGGACAGCCGGGCGGGGGGTGCACCTCTCCCTTCCCTCTGCCTCCATGTTCGTCCGGGTCGTGGAAGAGTGGGACCCTGGCCTGCAGAGGGGCTGGAGTTCGGGGCCCAACCTGGGTCCTGTTAGCACTGGGTCCTGAGGAGGCCGCCAGAGAGAGGATGGGGACAAAGGCCGGTGTGCAGAGCAGGGGAGCACTGACCTTCACTCCCCGGAGGCGGAGCTGAGGGACAGGAAGCTGGGGGGAGGGGTCTCTGTCTACCCTGTCTCGCTTGCTTCCTGCCTCCTTTGTGCAGAGCTGCTTGCCAGGACCAGAGAGGGTGGGTGCTTTGAGAAAGCGGCACAGCTCGACCCAGGCCCCGGCAGGCTTCCGGCAGGCTTCCAGCGGGCCTCGACGGCAGCGGGGCTGTGGGCCCCCATGCGGTCCATGCAGCGTCCAGCCCCATCTGGGATTGGGTTCTGGCTCGTGGAGGTGTGAAGGGGAGTTGAGAGGCTTGGTGTCCGCCCGGCCCGCGTGTGGCTGGGGTGGGGGAGTGGGGGAGAGCACCAGGTGGGAGCACTTCCCTTCCCAGCCCGGGCCGCTCCAACGAGGCACCTGGGGCTTGTTCTTGGCCAGTGTACTTCAGCCGTCTCCCGCCCCGGGGGCCGGCCCTTCTCAGCCCTGGCTGCCTCCCTAGGCCTGGCCCGTGGCCGTCTGGCTGCACTTTGGCCGGCAGGGCCGGGGAGCCGGGCTGGGTCAGGTCTCGGGCCGAGGGGAAGCGGGGCCAGACTCCGGGATGACCCCCCCTCCCTAGGGTAACAGAGGCCAGACACAAGGTGAGGGTGTCATGGGATGCCCGGGTCCAGGCACAGGACGCCGATGGGGCGGCTTCTCACTGTCTCCTCTGGAACTGACCTCCTGGTTTTGTCAAAAGTGTTTTATGACTTTATGAATGAACGTTCGGTGTGGTGGTTAAGAAGGAGAGGGGCCTGGAGGCAGAGCTCCCTTCTAGCGTGACCCCTTTGAGTGTGACCTTGGACCTGTCTGAGTGTCTTCCCTCCGCCCTTGGCCCGGGGGTGGCTGGTGCGTGAGCAGGGGCCTCGCACGAGGTGCCAGCCCAGAGCCCGCCTGCCGGAGTCCGGCTGAGGGGATGGTGGGCACCGCGTCTCACTGTAAATACTGGGGACATTTGTAAACCGAGAGCAAGGACACGGAGGTCCCTGTGACTCTGCCCCCGGCAGAGCCGAGGTCAACAGGTTGACATCGCATCTGCTTCCCCCGACCTGCGTCTGTAAGGTTTAAAACAGAAGACAGCGTGTGTGCGCAGGTTTCTTCTCTGATGACGGTGGTGACAGTGTTCCGGTCCCTTTAAACATTCTCCAGGAGCCACTTTGAAAACCCCTGTGGTCGTCTCTCGGCTCCTTGAGCAGCGTCGTGCTTGGGAATAGCCTGGGGATGAGCTCCCCTTGACGGTGGCCCTTTTAGGACTCTGATCGTTGACCTACGGCGGGTCCCTCAGAACCGGAACCAGACCCAGACCCAGAGGTGTCCCAGGTACACAGTCCGGGCCCGCTGGGTCATTCCATGGTGGGGTCCTTTGGTAGCTTCTGTCTCCTTGCTGTGCCCCGCGCTGTCCCAGGCCTCTGGTGGGAGGGGCGCAAAAGTTCAGAGCTTGCCAAGCCGGGTCCCGCCTGCGAGAGGCTGGCATCCTCAGCTCACACTGGCCAATTCGGGTTCTCCTCTGAGTCCTGACCAAACCGCAGGATCTAGTCCCGATGCTGACCTTCCTCCCCGCACCTCTGCCCTCTACCACCCAGCCCCTGCGCCCCCACCTGGCTCTAGAATTAATTCCGGGCTTGTTGGCTGGGAGCAACCCCCTCACTGGTGCCGGGGGACCTGGAGGCCCTGGGATGCGCCCCTCCCTCCTCCACAGCCTGGCTCACAGCCTAGCTGGGGTGGGGGTGGGGACAGAAAGGACTCGGCAGCACAGCCCCGCCTGCATTGGAGACGGGGCCTGGTCACTCCCCGGGCAGCTGACATGGCAGTGAGGAAGGTCCCAGGAACAGGTTCCCAGGAGGGAGAATGGAGTTGTGGCAGGGCAAGCGAGGGAAGACAAGGGGACTCGGGCCTCTCAGCTGGGGAGGGGCCCGGCCCGGGACAGGGGTCCCTCATCCCACGGCCCCCTGACCCCCTTGGCAGGACAAAAGGAGCACACACCCTGGGGGTGACCAGCACAGGCTTCTTTCTCTCCACTGCCTGGCTAGAAGCGCATAGCGGCTCCTACAGGGGACGTGACAGCCAGCGCCCAGGGCGGGGGGGACGCTGCCTCACTCCTTAGGAAGAGCGGCCAATCTCCAAACACACGGATTTAATGTCCTGCGGGGTCACTCGTGTGTGTGTGTGTGTGTGTGTGTGTGTGTGTGTGTGTCCTTGGATGCTGCGGGGCCTTTAGGGGGCTGGGCAGTTGGGTGAGTGCAGAGCCCAGAGTCTGTCTGGCGCCTGGCTGTGTCACACAGCCCTCTTCTGTTCCCTCCTCCTCCCTGCTGCTCTGGAGGTCACGTCAAACAGCCTGGAGGTGAGGTCACTGCAGCCTGCCCTGTGGCCTACCGGGAGGACCCCATCCTGCCCTAGGGGCTGGGAGTCCCCCAGGGGGCCTGGTGGGCCCGCTCCTAGACATGACAGAAACGGGGCAAGAACATTCGACGGGTGCGACGAGGGTGGGGTAGGTTGGTGCCCAGCTGGGGCCCCAGACGCGCCGAAATCCCACCTCCGGGTATCCCCTCCCCGGGGCGATGGAGGCGTGGGCCACACGGAGCAAAGGCTGAGGTTCCTTAGTGGTGATGTGACGGGGTTTGCTGACCTCAGAATGGCCCAGGCCCCCTGTTCCAGGATGGTCCAAGCCTAGGGTGCAATGGCCTCCCCATTCACTGTCCAGGAAGGGGAGTGGGGAAGTCAGCCGCTGGCCGGGCCTCAGGCTGCGGGACCTGAGCTGCCCTCGGCCCCGTGGTGGCCTCACAGGCAGGGGGGGTGGGGGGGGAGGGGCGGGAGCTGGGTCAGCACAGAACCCGAGGGTTCGGGAACAAAGTCACCCCAGTGCTCAACAGAGCTGGGAGCCTCTAGTCTTGCCCCGGCCTTCTGGGACCACCTCTCCTGGCCCCGGTTTCCCCACCTGTAGCACGAAGCCTGGACGGTGTCTAAAATCCTTTCTGGGCTGCCCTGCAAGTCTGTCCAGACAGCCTGAACTCTGTCTGAATCCAGGGGGATTTCATATTCTCCCAAATAATATCTCGCCCCGGCTTCAGCACGTACCGACGCCACATCCCTCCGCCTGAAGAGGTGCTGGGCCAGAGCGTGGGCCGGGCCAAGTTGTACGGGAGGTAATTGGGTTCCAGCCAACCAGATGCAGAAGAGGAATGTGTAGCCGGCAAGGCCTCCTGGTCACAATGTGCGGAATGTTGGGGGCCGGAGCCCCGACCGCAGCCGGGGCCCAGGGCGGCGAGCGGGACCCTGCCACCGCCCGCCGTGACCCACACTCACGGCCGACAGACGGGTCGACGACCCCGGCTGAGCCGCGTCCTGGTTTTGCAACAAGTCCCCAAGATCTCGGGCCCCCAGCTTCCCCGAGCCTCGCATTCCTAGAGGAAGGGCAGGGAGGAGGGAAGCGTCTCCTTGGCAGGAAACTGACCAGATGTCCTTGCCTTCACATGTTGGCCTCGAGGCCAGCGAGGGTCCCAGTGGGAAGCACTCTCCCAGCGTGGTTACCGGGGGAGACGTGGTGTTCCTGGCGCCTCGGCCGAGGACGGGGGGCCCCCTCTGGAAGCTCGTCACGAGGCCCGTCACGAGGCACAGTGATAAAGTGATTGTCTCCTGAAAATTAATTTCAGGTCAAAAGGAAATTGGATTTCTCCTCCCGACGGTGTGAAGGGCTCGCCGTGGCAGCGTTGGGATTCGATTAGCTCGGGATGGAATGTTCTCCCACCTGCACGCGTTTCGCGGACAGTCGGGGGCTCGGGCCTTCATACAGAGCCGCCCGTAGCTTCTCAGAGCCTGTATTCATTTGACAGTGGGCTTTTAGCGGCTGCCTAAGAAGTCGCCTCGCACAACATGCCCAGATTCGTCCGTGGCTCTGGGAAGCCAGGGGGCGGGGGGGCGGGTCCCGTGGGTGTGGTGGAGAAAGCCGCCGTGTGGCCACAGCCACTGTTCAAGGCACCCCCTGGGGGACCGGGTGGCTTCTTGCCGTGAAAGCATGAGGTGAAGACGCGTCTGGATGGCGTCCGGGGCAGGAGCTTCAGAGGTTCTGGAAGCTCCCCTGGGGTAGGGCTCTGTCCTTTCTCTACAGGCAATGAGTGGTGTTCTCGCTCTACTGTGCTCTGTGGTGTAGACAGCTCAGGGACTATCCAGGGTGGCTTGAAATCTGCGGTTCCAGGGGCAGCTGGCTGGCGAGGTGTGCTTTCCGCTAAGGAGCGCAGGGGGTAGGGTCTGTGGCGCATCCGGCCTTCCGGGGGCCTGGAAGAAGGACCCCGAGGGTCGGACAGCTTCTGTGGAGCTTTTCAGATCCTCAGAAAGGGTCAAGTTTTCAGATCCTCAGAAAGGGTCAACTTGTTGTTGACTTGTTGTTGACTTTGTTGTTGTTGTTGACTGATTGATTTTGAGAGAGAGCGTGCACATGGCGGGGGGGGGGGGCAGAGAGAGAGGGAGAGAGAGAATCCCAAGCAGGCTCCACACTGTCAGTGCAGAGCCCGATGTGGGGCTCGAACTCACGAACCGTGAGATCATGACCTGAGCCAAAATGAAGAGTTGGACGCTTAACTGAGCCACCCAGGCGCCCAGAAGGTCAAGTTTTTGACATGTGACTTGAGCATCATACCTTTTATTTATTCTTATTCTTGGAAATTGGTTTGCAAACATCCTCTCCCACCCCCCCACCCCCACCCCCTTCACCATGCCCCCCAACTCCTGCCATCACCACTATCTTCGTTACCATAATCACCTTCCCCAGAGCCACCACCCCCACTGCACACCCAGCCTTCTGGACCAGACCGCTGGGGGAAATTGCACATCCCCCCTGCAGATAGATCATTATTAGAATCGAGGATGTCTTGGGAGCCTCCAGGGAGGTTGAAAAATGAAGATCCTTGAACCTATCGCCAACATTGTCTCCCCTTTTCCTGGGGGTTCAGGACGCCAGGCCCCTGCAGAGGGCCGCCCATGCTCTGATCTCTGCCCACCCCCTGCCTCCAGGGTCCCTGGGAATCCTCATTTATGTAAGAGATGGCTGAGTTGGGAGGATGTGCACGGGGTGTTGGGGGTGCTGTTACACAACCAGATGCCTGGAAACTTGTAAGAGGGCCATGAGCTAATGTGATCTGAAAAGGTTGGACATGCTGGTCTGAGTCCGTGGGCACAGCTGCCGGAGCCCTCCTGCGATATTTACCCGGAAAGGCACACTCCGGGCTTGTTCTGGTGACGCACGTACCCAGGGCATCCCACGGGAGCCACGTGGCCTCCCCTGCCCGGGGGCCCCTGCGTGGCCTTTGATCTGAGCCGCGGCGGCCCAGCACCTCCCCGGACTCCCGTCCCGCCCACGGAAAGCCGGCAGGAGCGCCCTGAGGCACAGCATGGAGGCAAGCTCCCAGATCACGTCTTGCTAGAACCCAAGCACCCAGTAATCTTCAAGTGAGTCTGTCAGGGCAGGGAGTGTGGATCTCACGGCACGCGCACGGGCTCTCCACTTGGAAACCCTGGCGGGCCCCCCCCCCCCCCGTGCTGCCCGCTTCCCAGTTGCGAGGCCTCCCCCCGAGTACTGGGCGGGCTGGTGCCAGCGGGAGAGCCGCGGTGAAATCTGTAGGAAGACTAGTGAGCCACAGTGAAATCACCAGCAGCGGGAGGAGCATTTACACCACGGAAAGTGCTCAGTGCTACAGAACACCCCCCTACCCCACCCCGGGAGACGATTATCAAACATTTCCCGGGACATCAGCGGGCCTGGGGCAAGCGACCAAACTCCCCCTGAGTCCCCGCTTCCTTATTTGGGCCGGTAACACCACTTCCCCCGTGGGGAGCACCCTGCCTGGGGCTTTATGGGGATGATTCTATTGAGTGCTCCCGTGAGCCTATGAAGGACATACGGGTTTTTATTTTTTTTAATTTTTTAATGTTTATTTATTTTTGAGAGAGAGAGAGGAGAGGGGAGCCACAGAATCCAAAGCGGGTTCCAGGCTCTGAGTTGTCAGCACAGGGCCCGTCGCGGGGCTCGAACCCACGAACCGAGGGATGGTGCCTGAGCCAAAGTTGAACCCTTGACCCACTGAGCCCTCCTCCCAGGTGCCCCAATGAAGGACATACTGTTATCATCCTGGACTTGCAGAAGAGACTCAGAGGGACATCAGTCACCAGGGGACTTTTTATTCACTTACTTATTTTTTTTATTTTTATTTTTAAAAGTCTATTTTTTTTGAAGGGGGAGGAGCAGGGGGGGAGAGAGAGAGAGAGAGGACGAGGGAAAGAATCTTAAGCCCACCTCCATGCTTTGCCCAACGCAGGGCTCAATCCCACGAACTGTGAGATCACGACCTGAGCGGAAATCAAGAGTCGGACATTCGACGGACTGAGCCGCCCAGGCGCCCCTGGGGACTCAGAGTTAAACCCGAGCTCACGCTCTCAGCCACCATGGTGCCTGCCGCTTCTGTGGGTGGCTGGCCCGTCATGGACCGGTGTCAGCACGAGCGTCTGCTGCCCTTCCCTTGCTCCTGGCACCCAAAACATTAAGAAAGCAGTCCCCCAGTCCCCCTGGGCTTTAGGTGCCCATCCATGGAGAAAAGGGTGTTGGTTCTGTTCTTACCATTTCAACCTTTTTTAAGCATGTAGTTGAGTAGTAGTCACTGGATTCACATTGTTGTGCGACAGATTTCCAGGACTTTTTCATCTGGCAAAACTGAAACTCCATATCAATTAAACAACAACCCCCATTTGCCCTGTCCCCAGCTCCTGGTAACCACCAGCTACCCTCCGTCTCTATGAGTGTGACTAGTTTAATTCCATGGAAGTGGAATCATATAGGACTTGCCTTTTTGTGTCTGGCTTATCTCACTTAGCACGATGGCCTCAAGGTTCATCCGTGTTGTAGCAGGTGTCAAAATCTTTCTTTTATTGGATGATAATATTCCATTGTATGGATAGACCCCAGTTCTGTTTATCCTTTCCTCGTTTCTCAGTCGGGTTATTTTGTTGGTGTTGAGTTGTAGGGGTTCTTTATGTATGCTTGTTATTAACCCCTCATTACATATATGATTTGTAAATATTTCCTCCCTCTCTGTAGGTTGTCTTTTCACTGTTGGCTGTTTCCTTTGATACACAGAAATTTTCATGTTTGACGTAGCCCCATTTGACTAATTTTGCTTTTTGTTACCTGTGCCTTTGGTGTCATATGCAAGAAATCATTGCCAAGTCCAATGTCATGAAACTTTCCCCTGTTTCTCCTGGGAGTTTTACAGTTCTAAGACGTACAGTGAGGTCTTTAATCCATTTTGAGTTAATGTTCGTATATGGTGCAAATGCGGCTTCATTCTTCCGCATGTGAAGGTCCAGTTTTCCCAACACGTTTGTTGAAGAGACTGTCCCTTCCCCATTGAGTGGTCTCGGCAGCCTTGCTGGAGATCGTTTGGCCACACACGTGAAGGTTTATTTCTGGGCCCACTTTTCTATTCCATCGGTTTGTTTGTCTGATTTTATGCCAGTACCACACGCTTTTCGGTTACGGGAGCTTTGTAGTTAGTTTTGGAATCGGGAACTGCAAGTTTTGCAGCCTTACTCATTTTCAAGATTGCTTTGGCTGTTTGAGGTCCCTTGAGATTCCGTATGAATGCTAGGATGGATTTTTCTATTTCTGCAAAAAGTGTCCCTGGGATTCTGATAGGGATACAGTGAATCTGCACACCGCGTTGGGTAGTATTGATATCAAAATGATACTGTGTTCCAATCCATGAACATGGGATGTCTTCCCATTTATTCATACCTTTTTTCGTTTCTTTCGGCAAAGTTTGGTAGACTTCAGTGTAGATGTCTTTTACCTCCATAGTTAGGTTTCTTTTTAAGTATGTTGTTCTTTTTGATACTATTATAAATGGGGTTTTTTAAAAATTTCCTTTTTGGATTGTTCATTGCTAAGGTATAAAAACCCCATTGGTTTTTGTGTGTTGATTTTGAGCCTGTGTTTATTAATTCCAACAGTATCTTGGGGGGCCTTTAGGGTGAGAGAAGGGTCCTGATTTAAGGTCCTTCCTGATGACCTTCCATGATTTTGTGACTTCATCCAGGGCCTGTGGCTCCTGTAAGAGAGTGGGGCTCTGTTTTGCAAGGGGGTTTGCCTCGGTTTGGGGCTTGCTTTTGAAGGCAGTCCAACCCAGTCTTTGCTGGCAGGTGACTGTGTCCCAGGCACCATGCTTCCCCTGAACTTGATGATCAGAAGCACTGTCCTCTCCCATCTATCAGATGGGGGCACTGAGGCAGGGAGGAGAGGCTGACCAGAGCCCATGATCCAGATATCCTCATTTTTAGCTTTTCCTCTTTATTGTGTGTCCCTGCTCAGAAGAAATGAGCACCCCCTCCCCCAAATCCACTGCTTCAGTGGAAACAAATGCAAGATGTCTTGAAAACCAGCAATTCTGTGAACTTAGAAATGCACCTGGGCTTCCCCAAACTCCCTCAATTTGCCAGAAGCAGAGGCCCATCTGCCCCTGTTTTACTCCATCGTTTGGGAAGTATTTATTTAGCACCTACTGTGTGCTGAACCTGTGCACAAGGGTGCAGTAGAGAGCCAGGCAGCCGGCCCCTGGCCCCGGGGAGTGGGGCGGGGGGGTGGGGGTGGGGTTCCTGGGAGCCGTGGAAGAGGCTGGGAAGAGGCTTTCCACCGATGAAATCACGGAGCCCCAGGGCCTGACCCTCTCACTTAACTGGGACCGTGTGTGTCTGACACGAACCTGGGCCATTAATGGGGGAGCTTTAAAAATGATTTTTCCTATTTCAAAATGAGATTGGCTTTGAGCCCCAAGCTCCTCTGTGGGCTGTCTAAAATTAGAACCCCGTTGACAGGCAATCTTTGTCAGGGGCCCACGGCTTGCACTAGGGAAGCAGGGAAATGTCAACAGTACGTTTTCTGTGTCGATTGTGACTTTTTTGAGAGGCCTGGGCAAATGGCAACTCAGAGCAAATGTTCACTGTTTCCAGAGCTTTCAGAATCCAACCCCTCGGCAGCGATGTGATTAAAGTGTCAGGTTTGTAAGGAGCTGGGTCTGTGCTCGAGAGAGTGGCCTCTGCCCCCTCCTGTGTAGACAGTAATCCAGTTGGAGCCGCACAGGCTCGCAGCAGCGATGGGGTAGGCTCCTTCCTCCCCGTGAGCTCTGCACTTTGCTGTACTTTCCATGTCCCTCTTGTGACAAGGACGGTCCTGGAGCTGCGGGCTCAGGCCTTACCCCCGGGGACACCGTGGACTCGAGGATTTGCCCGAAGGCCAGGAAGCAGGCACTGTGGCTGGGTTGTAAATGACCAGTAAGCAAACCAACCATACAGGACAGGTCACAGGCCGGCGGGCAGGGCGCTGCCCGCTGCTGGCTGTGGCCCCCACACAGCTGCCAGCCTGGTACCCAGAGGCCAGCTGCCCCATCAGAGACGCATGGCGCCTCTGGGCCTCTGTTTTTGCATCATCCCCTGGGTGTTATTTACATGGGTCTCTGCCACCATGTGGGAGAAGCGCTCCAGTGACGGAATGTGTGTGCAGAACGTAGCCCAGGGAACACTGTGTCAACAGCACTGTCCTCTCCGGGCCGTTGGGGACGCACAGTCCCTTGCTGGCCCCTGGGGCCCAGCTGTCACTGAAGTGGTCCTCACAAAGGTCCTTTCGACCCCGCTGTATGCCCCTCTCTCTCTGTCCTCCCCTGAGCACCTGCTCCAGCTCGGTGCCCTGGCCCCTGCTCTCCGGGAAGGCCTGTCTGCAGCGGGAAGCTCTGTCACCTGCCAGCCGGGCCGGGCCCTCCCAGGCAGGCACCTTCCTGCCCAACACTTGCCCACCCTGAGCGTGGTTGCCCGAGAACTGGCTTGTGCTTCTGGCTCTGGCCTTCTAAGACTCCAGGCCGGGCAGGGACGGGGGTGGGGCAGAGGCTGTGTGTGTCTTCAGAGCCCAGCATCTGGCCAAGGCCGACCAGGCCGGGGAGCAATCACAGTGCCGACTCAGCACCTGTCTGCTTCCCCTCTCGATGTGTCAGAACCCGTCGGGTGCAGCCACGGTGAGCCCTGAGCTGGGCCACCGACCTCCCCGCAACTCCCCCTCACAGACAGACCCCAGAGCTTCTTTTTTATTTTTAAGTGATTGATTGATTGGTGTTTATTTTTGAAAGAGAGACAGAGAGACAGAGAGACAGAGAGAGACAGAGTGCAAGCTGGGGAGGGACACAGAAAAGAGGGAGACACAGAATCCGAATCAGGCTCCAGGTTCCGGGCGGTCAGCACAGAGCCCGACGCGGGGCTCGAACTCACAGACCGTGAGATCGTGACCCGAGCTGAAGTCGGAGGCTTAACCAACGGAGCCCCCAGGCGCCCCAGACCTCAGAGCTTCTTAAAACAGACAGAGCCGTGCTCCTGATCCCATTTACAGATGGCAAAATTGAGGCCAGAGGGAGGCCAGGAGACTTGCCAAAGGTCGCTGTGGTGACTGAACGGTGGCCTCCAAAATAGGTGCCTGCGTCCTAGCCCCCCGCCCAGAACCCGGGTGTGGCCTCAGTTAGACGTAGTGTCTTTGACGTTGTGACTCAGGTAAGAATCTTAAGACAGGATCATCCAGGACCAGGGTGGATCTTGGCTCCAGTGACAAGTGTCCTGATAACAGACCAAAGTAGACAAGACACAGAGGAGAAGCCGTGTGACACAGAGACTGGAGGGATGTGACCACAAGCCCAGGAAGCACCTGTGGCTGGAGGAGGCAGGAAGGACCCTCCCCCAGAGCTTCTGGGGGGAGCACAGAGTGCTGCCACCTTGATTTGGGGCCTCAAGCCTCCAGAACTGGGAGAGAACACACTTCTCCTCTAAGTCCCGGTCTGTGGCCATTGGTACGGCTGCCCCGGGACACGTGCACAGTGACTTAAAAGAGCGAGGCCTGGGAACCGTGTGTCCGCTTTTCTCCTGCTCCCAGTGCTGACACCCCTCTTTCCCCCTAGAGATTTCCAGAGCAGTCTGTGTGCTGGGCGGCCAGGGCCAGGGCCAGCTAGTGAGAATGGTGACAGTAGGTGCTCGACCTGGGTCGCCTGACCCTAGCCTGGGTCTGAGTCGTGCCCTGTGCCCCAGGTGCGGCCATGAGGCTCTCCTTCGTGGGGGAGCTGGCTGGGAGCTTCATGTGCCCAAGCCAGCTGTGTGGCCGTGTACCGGGCTGTGATGGCCGCAGGCACCAAGCACGGCCTCGTCAACGCCGGGTACCGGGCCATCGACTCCCTGAGCATCGAGAAAGGTGTGTGTGGGGCCCAAGGGCGCCCCCGGGCTGCCCGGAGCCACGCTGCAGGTGGGGGGGGGGTGGGCGGGGCGGGGGGTTGTCGGCCCCTGTGCTGCTTCTTTGCCCCACTCCCTTCCCCGCCTGCCCCTTTCTGTCGGCCTCCCCAGCCTTCCCCCACCACCCCTGCACTGCCCACAGACCGTGGCTTCCACGCAGGCCTGGGGCCGGGGCTGGGGTCCCTGACAGCAGCACTTGGAGGGCGAGGGGGAGGGGTGCTTGCCCAGCCTTGGGGGGGCCGGGGCCGGAGCTGGCTTTGGACTGGGTGCCTGGGTTTCCCCGGGAGGTTGGAAGGATGTGAGGGCAGGGCTGCTCGGGTCCCTCCCTGACAGCTCACCGGCAGGGCAGAGGCTGGAAGGGGCATCTGCTCCCGGGGCCTCGCCCAGGGGACCTTCTGCAGGTTCAGGAAGAGTCCACCCCCCACGTCTGCTGGGCACCGACCCCAGGGTATCCTCCCCGCAGGCTACCGGCACTGGCACGCAGACCTGCGCCCCGACGACAGCCCCCTGGAGGCGGGCTTGGCCTTCACCTGTAAGCTCAAGTCAGCGGTCCCCTTCCTGGGGCGGGAGGCCCTGGAGAAGCAGCGGGCCGAGGGCCTCCGCCGACGTCTGGTGTGCTTCACGGTGGACGAGTGAGTGGTCCTGCATCTGTCCGTCTGTCCGTCCAGTAGGACGGGGTCAGCAGGGCCCGAGGGGACCCGGGGGGGGCTGGGACACACCCTGCTCACACACAGCTTTTGAAAGACAAAGGTGCCGCCAGGCCACCTCCTGTGGGTGGACCCGGGCTGAGGGCCCAGCTTCCCGTCACCGTGTGGTGACTTCTCACCATGTTCCGGTTAAATCCCCCCCACGACAGATGGTGGAGGGAAGGCCAGGCCGTGGCCTGGAGACCTGAGGTGCCAAGGGACAGGGTAACCCAGCCGCAGGAAGGAGAGCCCGTTCCGGGGACCCGACCCCTCCACTTGCCCCCGGAGCGGGGGAGCTCTGAGCAGGTGGCTCAGTTATGTCCTCGGGATCTGGCCCGTGCTGTCCCAGGATTCCACCTGGGCGGTGACTCTGAAATGACAGTCCCGGGCTGGTGTCTTCGCGGGAACCTGGGTAGCAACGGTCTCCAGGACGGCGGCTCGACTTTGCTGATTTGCGGCTGACAGGCTCCCACGAACGCGGCCATTCTCCCGGATTCTGGAGCCGTCAACAGAAGTGTCAGGAGACACGAGGGGGGGCAGAGGGGGAGCCGAGCTGTGGCTTGTCATCGCCCTGCTGCTTCTCCCCGGGCTCCGTCAGACCGGCCCCCCCGCACGCCGCTTGTCCACCTGCTGGGGAGCAGCCCCAGGCTCCAGTTTGGGGGTGCAGACGGAGCAGAGCCCTGCGGAGCCCCTCTGCCACCTGGCCCTCCGGGAAGCACCCTGCAGCCTGACGTGTCCTGGCTCCGGGAGCCTCCGATGCACCCGCCACAGCCCTCCGGCCCGCTCGGGTGGTTCTCTGCAGGGCCACCAAGGCAGCCAGGGCGGTTTCCGGTCCTGAGGAAGGACACGGCCAGATGCCCCCCTACCCCGGCCTGTTTCCTCACGTGCAAACAGCATGTGCCCCACAGGACCGGGTGGGACGAAAGGGCAGGGTTTGTCGCGGAACCGCCGTCTGTCCCACCCTCTTCCCTCATTCACTCGGGCCCAGAGCCAGAGGCCCCCACGCCTCGTCCCCGTGCCTTTGCCCAGGGCAGGATCCACACTGCTGCGCCACCCTCTCCTGGGGGCGGCCGGCCCCGGGCACCCGTCAGGCTGTCCACAAACACCGACCCAACACCAGAGACACGAGTCTGCAGAGATTTGCACTAAATATGCCAGGCACTTCCGGGCGCTGGAGCATCTGTGATTGTAGTCTAATCTCTGCGTTTTCTCTTCTGAATTTTCAGAAATGTTCTAGTCTGCATTCATACTAAAGAAAAGTCCTTTTGATAGATAATGCAGCGTTCTGTGGAGAAAGAACCACGGTAAAAACAAGCCTCGGGGGCATAAGGCTTTCAATTATTCAGAAGTCCAAGGAAAAGCAAGTTAAACGGCGGGCCTTTCCCAAATACCTGGGGTCTGTCCCTGCAGACGCAGAAGTCAGGGCCCGGCAGTGGTCTGTTCTCGTTCGGGCATCCGCTTGGACGCTGTGCCTGGCGACCTGGGGGCCAGGCACTGGGATGGCTCCAGGGCCCAGGGCGCGGGTCTCCCCCCTGGGGGCTCCGGGCCCCAGCTCTCTCTTGCTTCTTCCAGAAAAGTGCCCATGTTTGGCCTGGAGGCCATCTGGAGAAACGGCCAGGTGGTAGGCCACGTCCGGAGGGCTGACTTTGGGTTTGCCGTTGACAAGACCCTCGCCTACGGCTACATCCGGGACCCCAGTGGCCAGTCGGTGATGTCCGCCCCACCCCCCCACCCTGGCTCTGCCCAGGGAAGCTCGGCTCCCCGTCAGGCTCCCCGTCAGCGCCCCAGTGCCGCCTGCACCCCTGCGCCATGCTGGACCTGGGCGACCGGGCGCGGCGAGGTCGCGGTTGATGGGGCCGCGTCTCTGGCGGGGTCAGTGCTAGTTCTGTATTTTCTCTCGGAAAAGATCCGACTTTGGGAGCTCCAGGCTTCTCTTGGTCAGACAGAGGCTCTGGGCCAGGGCCAACGCCCCTCTGCTCCTGAGTCAGGAGACCCTAACCTCGGGGCCGGGTGGGCGCCAGGGAGAGCAGAGGCCTGGACTTCGTCCTCCCAAGAGCGCATTCCTCTCCTCTCTTTCCTCGTCCCACATGTGCCTGCACACAGCATGTACGCACACGTGTACTCGCGTACGGACACGTGCAGCCATAGACACGTTTTGCACGTGACCATTTGCAAACCCCAGTGACCAGCACTGAGCCCGGCCTCCTCCTGCACATCGGCAGGGGGCGCAGAGGCAGAGAAAGGGCCCGTTGAGGTCCTGCAGGGGTCAGAGCCCGGGGAGGGGGCTCGAAGCACTTGCCGGCTGGCTGGCTGGTCACGAGGGTGTCAGTGGCATGGGCTGGACGCCGTGACGCGAGCGAGGAGGGGAGGAGCTCGCTGCCGCAGCGCCTTTGTGGCCGGGCCTGCTTGCCTTGCTCCGTGGAGGTCTGCACCAGCCCTGTGGCAGCCGGGGAAACTGAGGCGCTGAAAGGCTCTGGCCGTGGGGGCTGAGATGCTCACCCAGCCGGGGCTGAGCTTTTCCAGCCTCAGCCTTAGACACTCGGAGGACCCCAGGCCGTAGCTCCCCCCACATGCCACCCCCAGAGGGCTCCAGAGGGAGATCCACTTGGAAGAATGAGCAAGGAGGAGGCAGGTGTGAGTCAGACCAGCCCAGGCAGGGGTGCCAGGGACGTGCCGGGCCGGGCATGTGGGCCTGGGCAGGGGGCTCCCACCCTGGGCCTCTGGGGGTCCTGGGACCCGGGCTGCCTGTCCTGCATTGCTGGGAGAGAAGAGATCTCTAGGAGCAGAGCCCACGGTGCCTTGCCCACGGCCGGCCCTGGGTGCGGCCCCTGTACTGAGAGGGCAGGATCCCATGCGGAGCCAGTGTGCCCAGGGTCTAGGCACACGGTCCTTTTCCAGTTCCCCGGTTTCGCAGGGATCCACACTTTCTCCAGCTGGAGGTGTCCCCACGGGCTGCCAGCCCGCGGCTCTGCTGGGGCCCCCGGCGGTCAAGGTCCAACTCAGGGCTCCTACGGGCTCAGGGCGGTTGTTGGGTTCAGAGGAGGGCCCGTGGCGCAGAGATGGGTTCGCCCCGAGGGAACAGGTGAGGCCGAGCCCGCCCTCCGGGAAGCAGGTAGATAGGAGCCCAGCACCCGCCAGGTAACGGGTGACCCACACCCCCTCGTGTTCTGCAACAGGTCTCTCTGGACTTTGTGAAGAGTGGTGACTATGCCCTGGAGCGGATGGGGGTGGCCTACCCTGCCCGGCTCACCTGAAGTCTCCCTTCG
Organism: Lynx canadensis; assembly: GCF_007474595.2. Lineage (NCBI taxonomy): Eukaryota > Metazoa > Chordata > Mammalia > Carnivora > Felidae > Lynx > Lynx canadensis. The sequence continues at coordinate 91,812,542 of NC_044315.2, forward strand.
ACCCTGACAACAAGAGGGTGAAGGGAATCTACTGACCCCCCCCCCCCCCGCGGGGCGGGGCCTTGGTGCATCGGGAGGCGGAGACCTGCTCCGTCCCTCGCTGACCCTCCCCCCGGGGCCGCCGCCCTGGCCCGGGACTGGAACCCGGCCAGAACAGGGGTCCTCCCCGCCCTCCTAGTGCAGAGCTGCTCGCCCCCCAAACAGATACCGCCCGAGCGGACAGGAGACCCAGAGGGCCTGTCCTATGGTCACTGACCAGAGGCTGGCCTCTGGTCCACCCCTACCCCCCAAAACAAAGCTGCAAGGTCTTGGGCTCAGGGAGCGTGCCATGTGGCCCTCTAGAAGCTTCTGAGAAGGTGCGTAGTTAACCCCTAGTAAGCCCAGTATAGAAGCAGGGAGGCAAAGGGTCCGCCTGGTACCCCAGGCCTGCCTCACGAGCAGACTGTCCAGAGCAAGCACCGCTGGAGAGTTTCCAGGTGCATCTGGAATTAGGGACAGAGTGAGGATTGCTTAGTACTGTCTGCCTCGGGGCAGTTTAAAGGCAGAGAGCAGGGGTGCCAGCTTGGCTGGGTCCCTGCGGCCAGGCCGTTGGGCGGGATGGTCCGTTCCCCAGAGGCTGGCAGAGGAGGGAATCCAGGAAGCAAATTCTTCCGCCTTGACCTGTTTCTCACACGGGAAAGCGTTCTGAGCACCACCAGCTGGTGAAATAGGTGAGCAGAAGCAGGGGGTGGGAGGGGTGGTTCTCACATCGGTTGCCCTCCCTCGCCCATGCAGAAGCCCCACCTCCTGCCTCAGTTTTCCCCAAGAGCACGTCGTTCGCTAGGTCTGTGAAGGAGCGGCGTGTTGCCGGGTGAGAACCCGACAGGACCCCTCCTGCCTTGTGGCCTCTGTATTTGCTTTGTGACTGGGACGTGGCTCCCGCCTCCCCGCTCTCTCCACTTGTGGCCCCGGGGAAGGGCCTCGCACAGGGTCTTAAAAGGGGGTGACTCCCCTGCACCCCCTTCTCTGGGCCTTCAGAGCTCTCTAACATCTGCCTGTGTGACCCTCCTCCCTGCCTTCCTGGCCAGGATAAGCGTGTGTCCCACCCCGTTGCCCCCGTCCCCAGGTCCCTCCCCCGTCACCTCTCCGGCTCACCCCAGCAGGATCTCGGCCCCCACCGGGCAGCCCGGGGGCCGCCCATGCGGCCTTGCCCGGCGTGCCTGACTCTCTGGGGAGCAGAAGGTGGCGGGTGTGCGGGGGACAAGGAGGACGGGGTCCCCGCAGACGCTCGCAGGAAGCCGCACGGTCGCTGGGGCAGGGGGCAGTCCCTGGCGAGCCCCGGCTGCTTTCGGATGCTCACATAGTACACAGCCCCACCGTGGACCGCACTGGAACAGGTCAAGCTAATAAAGTGAAGTCGTGGGAAGATGTTTGGGTTTCACATGGCCTTGGAAAGCTCTTCGGCCCCCTCGCCAGACCACAGGCTGCGGAGCTTGGGCCTCCGGGGTTTGCGCGCCTCCGGCAGAGGAGACCGGAGACCTGTAGCTCCCGGCTCACACGCAGGCCTGGCTCCCGCGTGAGAGGAGTCTGGGGGAAGCCCAGTGGACCCGATGGGGCAGAAGTGGAGAGGAGGGGAGACGGCTTCCCAGAAGGCCTGGCCTGCTTCCCCGCGCTCCGCGGTTGGGCCCCAGAGCCCTGGATTGGGCCGGGATACGTGTTCCCCCCACAGCCTGTCCTGGGTAGGGGGAGGCTAAGTGTGAGGGGCGGGGGCGATCCAGGTTCCCATCTGACCGCTCCCTCAGGGCTGAGCTCAGAGACAGGAGCTTTGACTCGAGCCCTCGCTGTTGGTACGTTTGCTTCTCTGCCGCGGGAAATAACCCGGCCCCTCCGCGGAGGGCATCGGCCACCACGTGGGAGAGGCCGGGAGCCACCTCCCAGGCTCTCCTGCCAGCCGCAGGAAGGTCCAGGCGGGCCACGGCCCCGGGCGCGCAGCCTCGGTGGCTTAGGGCAGGTGCGCGCGTTCCCACGCCAGTGTCCCCGGACCAGCCCTCTCTCACCCCCGGTCTAGACACCTGTTGCCCTGTTTTTGAAGGTTTTACTGGACGACGACACCATGGCCCTCACCGGTGGCTGAGCACCGCCTTTCAGGAACTCTGGGCTGAGCTTGGCTGGGAGTCGAGAGGAGAGGGGCCCTCAGACTCAAGCTGTGTGCTGGCCCCAGCCGTCCCTGGAGCTCAGGGGGCCCCGGGGCGGGGGGCGCAGTGCCCCCCCGGGAGGGCAGGTGGGGAGGCCCCTGCTTACGTTGCCGGTCTTGCTGGGCTGCCGGAGACGGCTCGGGTCCGCAGTGGCTCGTGCATCAGGCGGCTGGCCCGCCACCTCTGGTCTTCCAGGGGTGAGTGGGGAGGAGCCCCGCTGGCAGGGAGGAGGTGCCCGCCTCCCCAGGGGGGACCAATGGCCCTGGCAGTAGAATGCCCGGGTGACTCGCAGCTCACTCCATTCCCAGGTGCCTCACATGCCCGGAGCTGGCACGCGCCCTCCTCCCTCCCAGCACGGCAGATAGAAGGGGAAAACGGAAGTGCTGGGGAAGAGAGGCGCTAGAATCATACCCCGAGTGACTGTGGACAAGGAGCCCATCGTGTGCTAAGGTCCTGGGGTGGGTCTGACCTGCCGTGTGACCAGGGCCAGGATCATGCCTCATCTGGGCCTCAGCCAGGCCATTTGCAAATGGGAGTGGGGGGGGGGCAAGGTCCTTATGTTCCCCACCCTGCCCCAGCTTGGGGACACCCCCGGTGGGGCTCCTGCCTGCCGAGGACCCTCCCTGCTCCGGTGGGAGCACCGTCCTAGCCCGGATGGGGCCCGAGTGCTCATCTCATCCCCACACCCACCATGAGAGGAATGCGCAGGAGGCCAGGGGCACCTGGGCACAGGACGAGGGGTGGAAGACAGATTGTGCCACAGCACCAGGCCTCCAGGCTGCCGGCCTGGTTCCTCTGAACGGTCCTGGTGTCCCTCACCGTCTCACTCAGTTTCCAGCATTTGCCGGTGAATCTCCTCGGCTCTCCCCTCTGGGCACATCTGGAGCCTGACCCCCTCTCCCGCCCCCACGGCTACCGCCTGGCTCCTGGTTACCGCGCCGGCCTCCACGGCCACTGCCTCCCCCCTGCAGCCTCTCTGGCCTCTCAACTTCCCACGGCCCCCCCAACCCCCGCTCAGCCTTGCCGCCCTCCCCCCTGTTCCCCACCGCACTGCACCTCGCGGCCTTTGCTCTCTCGGACTCCCCTCCTCACCTCCTTCAGGACTTTAGCGTCACTTTTCTCCTTTCCCACAAGCCTGTCCCCAATGGCCACCCACATGTCCCGCTCTACTCGATGCTCACTGCTATTGTCTGCTGACCGTCTGTACCCATCCCCCCCACCCATGAAAGCCGGGAGGCCCCACGTTCTGTTCAGGGTTCCAGCCCCAGAGCCTCCCCCAGCGCCTGCCCCACAGCTGGGACGGATGAGTAGCTCAGACCAGAGGCAGGAGAGGGGAGGGTTGGGGGGGTGGCGAGACCCAGGACCGCGGGGACTGGGGACAGTGGGGCCACCTCGGGGGCAACAGTGATGCTCCTGAGTCCGTTCTGGGTCAGACCTCCTCTGTTTATGAGCAGATGTGCCGAGGGCGGCTTCCTCACCCCATTCAAGTCAGGTTTTCAAGGGGGCCACCACACCCCCCCCAAAGTTCCGAATCTCAGAGGGAGAGCTTCCTGGATTCTAGTCTAGAATCTTCCCTTGAAGGCTCCCCGAGTCCCTGTTAGGAATCTTCCACAAAAATAGAAGTTTCTGGCCTGGGGACTCCCGGGACACAGCGGGCTGCCTTCCATCCAGAACCTCCCCAAAATCAGGGAAACGTGGAGTGTGTGCGTGAGGCCGGTGGGTGTGTGTGGAGGAAAATAGACGGTGCGTGTCCCAGGGAGACTGTTGGTGGTTTTCAGTGGTGTCACAAGGGCTAGAGGGGGACTAAACGGGGGTGCTTTGTAATCAGAAGCTTTGTCTTTCGCTGCAGCGGAGCGGAGAGAAGGTGGGGGCACCGGGATCCTTGGGACTCAGTTTCTCCGTCCGCACGACAGGCTGCGTGGGGCGGGGGGGGCGGGGGCCGGGGACCAGGAGAGCCATGGCAGCCAGGGGAGCCTGTCCCTGCGGGGCATTGGGGACCTGTGGGAACATTCTGCTGGTCACGATGGGGGCGCTGCTGAGGCTTTGCACGGGGTGGGGGTGGGGGCCCAGGAGGCCAATGCTTCTGCAGCGTGAAGGCGATCTGCTGCTCTTTGCAGAGCCAGCCGGGGCCGGGCCCGCTGCGGACCATCGGGCGTTGTCCCCCCCCTCCCCACGCTCAGTGAGGCTGGTGCTGTCTGGGACCGCAAGCCCTGGGGGGCAGCGCAGCCCGGGGGAACCTGCTGCGATGAGCCAGTGCTCTCTATCCGTGCAGTATCGCAGCCACATGTAGCTGAACTGTGGCAGGGGTGACCGAGAACCCAATGTTCCCTTGTATATCACTTTGATTCATTGAAAATTATGCTTGAATAGCCACATGAGGTCCCTGGCCACCGGGCAGCACAGCCCTGGAGCGTCCTGGGGCCAGCTCAGGCAGATACACCCGCTCTGGCTGGAGCCTGCAGACTGAGAACGCCCGCCCCCCGTGCCGCCCCCCTCCGGACCCTCTCAGCATCAATCCTGCGTGAGCACACCTCGGCCTGGGACTCAGGTCACTTCACAGCTGCCCGGTCATGCCACCCTCGCAGCCCCTGCCCCTCAATGGGCAGCAAGGGAGACGGGCCCAGAGAAGGAAAGCGGCTGGCCCAGGGCCACACAGCAGAGAGAGGAATGGGAACCCAGGCTGCCAGACCCTCACTCTTCCTCCACCGGACTGCTCAGAAGAGCCCCGAGGGTCATTCGAGGGACTTGGACCAAAGTAGTACCCTCGCCCTGACGGGCTGCTTTTAGGTAATAAACCATTTCTCCCAGATGCCCTTGCCGAGTCCTTGCGGGGCACAGGGATGGTGCCTGTTGCCCAAGGAAATGGAGGTGGAGAGGCCAGACTCTGCAGTTGACGCATCCGGGCTGGCTGCTGGGCGGCCACGGCTCCCGCTGGGTGACCACAGCACCGAAGTGTCGGGCTCTATGCCTCAGTTTCCCTTCTGCCAAGGGAGCAGAAGCAGCTATGCCGTGGGGTTGCCGGGCGGGCTGGCACAGAGCCAGTGTGCACACGGTGGCAGCTCTTAGCAAGAACGGGGGTGCAACAATCCAGGCGGGGCTGGATGGAGGGGCGGGGGCGGGGCAGGATGCACGCAGGGGTCCCTGCGGGAGGCGCACAGCAGGCTGTCCCGGGGGCACGAGGCAGACGAGCCTGAGAGGGTGAGAGTGAGTGACGTGGTGGGGGGAGGGGCTGGCATCCGGGTGGCAGAAGGTTCTGGACGGGTGCGATTTCCCTATGGCCACTAATCCGCCGGGGACCCTGGGTGAGGCGTTTCTCCTCTGGGGAGATTGGGAGGCTCAAGCGCTGTGTTGGGGCTGGGGGCTCAGGAAGAAAGTGATGGTGGCCAGGAAGGGCCCAGTGGGTGTGAGGATGGCTCGCCGTGGTCTGCGGGGCCCCCTGGCACCCTCTCCCACGGCCCGGGCTGGCCAGGACCCTTGTCCCCGCTGGCAGTCATCGTGCTCAGAGGGAAGGGGTCTTCCTGGGCCTGGGTGGCTCCAGGCCACCTTCCCGAGGCCCGCCCTTGCAGGGAGGGGCCTCCCCTCCACCTGTCATCCCAGACTGTAAAGGTGACAGAGGGCCGGCCGGCCCTCCGGCCTCCGTCGGGAGATCATGCCTTGTGACTTACGGCGCGGGGAGCCATGATTTATACGACGCACTGCAGTGTCTGGGCCCGTTTGCTCGCGTCTATAATGAAATGGCTCTCAGAAGGAGAGGCCGACGGGTTCTGAGCGGGGAGGCCCATCCATCACCCTCTTGCTCCCCTAGAGGCCGTGCAGCGTTTTTTGCTGAACTGGCTGAAATCCGTTAGTTGCAAATCCGTTAGTCCCTGCAGAAACCATCAGGGAGCCAAACGCGGCCTCAAATGGGAGGCAGCGCAGAGGGGACGGAGGTGGAGACTGGCCCAGGGACGCGTGGGGCGCGTACCGGCTCCTCCAGGGGCGGAGCGCCCGCCGTGGAAAGGAGGCTCAGACGAGGCCTCCTCCCGTGGGGGCGGTGCCCCTAGGCGCCGGCCCGCGTGTGAGTTTCATGGTCTCGATCACCCAACGGCATGGGCCCCATTTGCTAGATGAGGAGACTGAGGCTCAGGGAGGTGGAGTGACCCACCCCAGTCCCACCTCCACCGCAGGCCGCCGAGGAAAGCAGCCGGGGCTGATAACTCCACCTCCCCAAGGAGCTGGCACCCAGATCCCCGTCTGGGTCTCTGCCGACTCATCTCTCAGTGCTGGTGGGACTTGTTAGCATTTCCCTTTAGGTGGGCGAAGATATCTGTTTACCATGGGAGAGAGCAGTCTCCCCAGGCAAATGTCTAACTAGCTAAGTGGCTGTCCTGCCTCCGTGGCAGGGAAGACGCCCACTGTGACAAAGGAGCCACTCTGCAGGGAAACGTTTAAGTAGCACGTGTACACAGAGGCACCAACACAGATCGCCATCCACGGGGGCTGGGGACGCGGGGGCCGTGTCGGGGGTCCGCCCCGCAGCCAGGACCAGCCCCTCTCGGCGAGGTAGGCGGGGCTTTGGGGGCACTGGACTCTAGGCCACCGAGGGGGGTGTGGAGAAGGCCTTGGTCGCCCCAGTCCCAGGTGGGTCAACAGGGGACTCTCACGGGACCCTCTCCGCATGCAGGGGATCCTTGAGGGGCAAACGCTAGACATGGACCATGGTTATTAGGCCAGGGGGAGGGGGGTTGGGCCCTGCCGTTCATCCTGGGCACACGGGGCTCTTCACAGAGTGGGGGTGCACAGAGCTGGTGTGATCCCACAGCGTAGCATGGAGTGGGGAGTGAGAGATAGTCCCCCACTCAACCTTTGCCCCCACCAATGTTGACCACAGTGTGGCTGGAGGGGCTCTGATCCTGGCTGGCTGGGCAGTGAGAGGTGGGCTCTTCTAGCTTGGAGATGATCTCAGGCAGAGGCTGCGATTCCATTCACCCTGCAAGGAAAGGACCAGGAGGTAAACTGAGGCTGGAGGGGTGAGATGGGGCACCGCCTTCCCAGCCACTTTCCCCGTGACCTCTTGGGCTCTTGCCCTCAAGTTCACCTTATCCCAACCCAACTCACCTTCCTTCCCTCCGGTTGGAGTCACCCCCGTCCCCACCACCCGCCCCGACCGCCTGTCCCTCACTTCAACTGTCACCCAGATGAAGCAAATCAGAGGCCCCGGGTGTAGGCTGAGTTTTTAGCCCCTCCTCTCCAACAAGGCTGCACCAGATGCCACGTTTTCAACCACATGAGCTGTCCACGCCGCGTGTCTCTCCCGAGCCAGCGTCAACCCCGCCCTCGGTGCCGGGAATGTTTGATTCGGCAATTAATCTGGCTCCAAAGGGCAGGAGATCTGCCTCCCAGACTTGCAGGCTCGCAGACCTTTCCACACCCCACCCTGCACCGGCCCGGCCTCCACCGGCTCGCTCTGCTCTCGGGAATAAGTGAGATGCCCTTGGACCCCAGCGGGCCCCACACGAGGAGGCCCCACCAGCTTCAGACTGGCTTCTCGCCTGCCCCTCCCCCCTGCCCCTTATTTCTGGGCTCTGGGGGCGTTGCTGGTGCCCCACTCACACCACCAAGACAAGCCCCGGGGTGTGATGTCGCCTGGGAGAGGGCCATCAGGCCGATCAGCCTCCCCGCTGCAGGCCGTCTGTCTGTCTGGGCCCGTCTGCACCCCCGGGTTTCTCCAGCTGTTCGGAGGGAGCGCTTTTTGCCAGCTCCTTGGGGCGCAGCCCATCGCTCCCTGCCGGGGTCCTCGGCGGGGCCTGGGGCGCACAGGGGCAGTACCGGGGGACCTGCTGCCGGGCGGGGGTCGGAAGGTGTGAGGGTGTCGCCTCGGGCGGGTGGCCTGCTCCCTGCGGCTCCCCCGCCCCCCACGCACGCACCTGGAAGCGGACGGCCGAGGACTTGTTGCAGTGCATGGAGATGGGGGCGAAGCCGTACAGGGCCCTGAGCACGTCTCGATTGAAGGAGTTCCAGGGAACCGCGGCAAATGCTCAGGGACAGAGGCCGGGGGGCAGGTGCACACTTCCTCACCATTGAACCTGGTGGGGGGGAGGAGGGAGAAGTGCGGTGGGGCCGATGGGGTGGCGGTGGGTGACTCCCCCGCCCCCCGCCCCCGACAGGTGGCCTCAGGCCGCCTCCTCCCCGACCCTGCCGCCTCCACGCCAAGCGGGGGCCGGGAACGGCCGCTCCAGGGTTGGGCCCAGAGGGTTCCTCGGGCCAGTTCCAGGCTCAGCAGGACAAGAGGACGGGGATCTATCAGTGATGCCTGCCACGGGCCCCTCACAGGGCAGCACGTGCTCCCAGAACTCGGCCTGGATTGCTCACTCTTCCCCAGCTGCCTGACGGTGGGGGGGGGGGGGTCCTCCGCCGTGCCCGGGGACGGAGACCCCAGGCAGGCACACTCCCGTGGAACTGTCACCTGTTCACCAGGTGGAAATACTCCCGCAGGAAACCCGGGTCCACGGTGCTTTTGCAGAGCTCCAGCTGCGTCTGGGGGTAGTAGTGGACGTAGTTGACGCACATCTCCTCCAGGATACCAAAGCCCCCCTGCGAGACGGGGAGGACGCCCGTCAGGACCGGTGCCTCGTGGGCGCCACCACCGCGGCTTCCGGGCCTGTTCACCGCCTTCACTCGCTGGGGCACAGCACGGGTGGTGTCCGAGTGAGCAAAGTCCCTGCCTTCTGGGGATTCCCCTGTCTCCCTTGACGGGACAGACAGACAAGCCAGCCCGCGGTGGCCACGAGTGTCAGGAAGAAAAAGACCACGGGGTGAGGACACGGGGGTGTCAGCGCGCCCATTTTATGGATATGGAAACTGAGTCCTAGGGAAGGTAAGGGGCAAGGCCTGAGTGGACACGACCTCCCAGCCTCGGCTGAGGAGGGGTCCCCTCGCCAGCGGGAGCCTGGGGACAGAGGACAGCGGGGAAGAACTCCCCTCGCACCGTGGAACCCGCACCGTCTACCGGCCGTTTCCAGAACTCGGCTCTGAGGCGGGGGATGGCGGCCCTCCCAGGGCCACCCTGCGGCTTTGTCGTGTGGGAGGGGGCAGAGTGGGTTCTTCCGGCCGCCTCGGGCTTCAGGCCCCTGGCCCGGTCCCCGGTTCTTGCAGCCCAGACCCCGGAGGAGCAGGAAGCAGGCGGCCGCGGGGAGCGGGACTGGAGGAGAGGCTCCGTGTGGCAGCGGTTCCACAAGAGAACGGCCAGCCCAGACCCCGGCGGGCTGCCCGGCCACCTGTGCCGTGTCCTGGGCTCCCGGCCCCTTGTGCATGTTGATGCGGGCCTGGCTGGGGGTGCGGCGTGTGGCGGGCGGGGGCGTTTGGGGAAAGAGGGGCACTGCTCCTTGGCAGTAGAAACAGTCTGCACACAGCCCAGCCAAAGGCCCGTCTCAGCCCCGTCCCGGTGAGGACGCGCTCTCGAGGAGGTCAGCGCGTTCACACAGGAAATTTCCTGTGAGCAGATCTGCCTGGCTCCCGGGTGGCCCCACCGGACGGTGTTACCTGTGTTGTTCTCCGGTTCCCCAGGGCCCCGGGGGCCCTGAGTTTATCGCCTGGCCTGGCCGCAGACGGGGAGGGTCACCTCTCTCGTTCGGTTCCAGAGCCCCCTCGCACGCCGCGCCCCGGGACGGCCAAAGAGAGTCCTGACCCCGGAAGGCTCTGCTCATGCGAGCCCTCCCTTCACCTTCGCCTCAGGATGGAAATCACATCCCAAAGCCCCTGTCTCTCTGGTGCGGGCCAGACGGTGAACGCCTGCTGGGAGCCGTCAGCTGCCCTGCTCCTCGGTCCCTCTGGGGTGATGACAGTGACAGTTGAGAGGAGGGAGTGGGGCAGCTGGGGCCTCGGCTAGAAGAACTTGGCGTCTGAGACATCAGGGGTGGCCTGGCCTGAACATCCTGGGACCGGACACCAGTTGACCTCAAGGAGGCGGATGGGGCAGTGACCATGGCCCTCGCGGAAGTAACACTGGGTGGGGGGTGGGGCTGGGGGGTCCCCTTCACTGCCCCCGCCCTGGCCCGCGGCCCCCGGCAAGCCCACCTGCGGAATGGGGAGATACTGTGGTCCTGCCAGGGGCCTGGCTCATCGTACAAGAGCTCAGAGCTCTGTAGGGAGAGGCGGCCCCTGTGAGCTCGGCGGCCGGACCAGCCCTGCTGCCTGTGGGGCCGAGGGCCCTTGGCTGCTCCCCCAGCACTGTCTCCCCCTGGAACCCTCCTCACAGGGTCTGGGGAGGCTTAGAGGGTCCCTAAGCTCGGACAGGGTGAGCCGTGGGACCCAGCCCGCCGTGTGGAGAAAGCAGTCCCTGTTAGCAACTGTTGCTCTACATACTGAGCCCCTCCTCGAGACAGCGGCTGTGGGGTTCAGGCCAGGGCTGTGTGCCTGCCAGGGTCTCTTACTCCCCGAGTTTATGACCATGGACCCGGAGAAGCTGTCACCCCAAATCCAGAGGGAGGGAGGGAGGAATCGTGCCTCAAGCGCATTGCGGGCACACGGCCGTTTATCAGCTGTGTGACCTCCAGCAAGCGTCTTCCCTCTCTGAGCCCCAGCTCTCACCTGTGAGAACACAGAGCCCCCTCCCTTGATGACCGGTGGGAAAAGCAGTGATGTGCTACCCCTGGGTACATCTCGGAAGAACCCCGAGGACGTGACGCTGGGGGCAAGACGCCCGTCAGGAAAGAGTGCGGATGACATGACTGCATTTACCTGAAGGCCCCGGGGTGGGCAAACCCACAGAGGCGGAAAGCAGGACGGGGCCGCCCGGAGGCTGGCAGCTAAGGGGGCAGGGTTCTTTTTGCAAAGAGGACACGTTCTGACCTCGACGGCGCGGGTGGTTGCACGCAGCTGTGCCGAGCCCAAAAAGTCACTGGACGGCACGCTTTAAATGGGCGAATCGTCTGACATGTGAAATACGTCTCGATAAAGCGCGAGTGGGGTGCCCTGGGTGGGGGGGGCTGTAGCCCCAGGTCTGTTCCTCCAGGAGCCTCGAGGTTCTCGGGATGCTAACGGCAGGGGGGGGGGGGTGGGACCACGGTGACCAACAAGACAATTAGCAAAGCCGTGTTGGCCGGCGGTCAGTTTGCCAGTTCAGCCCTGGTCGATGCCTGCCGAGCACGCGTGACTATTAACAGCACTGGCTTCCGAACTCTACAGAGTGCGCCGGCCGGGTGACGGTGTCGGGGACCTGCGTATGGCCACCCACCACACAGCCAGCCCTGAAGACGGTGTCTCCTCCGGGCCACCCACAGTGCAGCCCAAATGCATCCATCCACACCCTTGCCCGGCAGAGCCAACCCCACACCTGCACGGACTTGTCTTTGCCAAAAGGCCCCAAAGGGAATGGCGTGAAAATTAGTGTTTCTGCGGCCCGTTTATTTTTGCCCTCAACAGTCTGCAGGCTCGTCGCCTAAGGTCCGGGGGTGTTCTCAGTCCTCGGGGGCCTTCCCCAGCCTCCCTCTGCCCGGGCACTCGGTCACCGTCCCCCGCCCCCACCTCCCCCCCTTCCCTACTCGACGAGGCCCCCCTGGCCCCGGCCCCTGGGCCCTCCCTGTTCTGGGTTTTAGTGTTTATTCCAACTCTGCCCGTCTCCCCGGCATCCTAACCCTAAGACTCGTCCTCCCGAAAGGGTAGAAAGCCCCGAAAGGGACTGCCCCCCCCCCCGCCCTGCCCCGGCCTCACACGGTCCGTGAGCAGGCAGCAGGGAAAAGTCAGCGCGACTTACCACGGTGGCCAGCTCCCTGTCTTCTGTGTTGTACGTACAGGAAGTGACGAGCACGTCCCCCTGGGGAGCCGAGCCAAGAGACGCTCATCAGCACCTGTGCGCTTGGGGGTAACAGGTGCACCGGGCTGCTCCCACGTTTGACCAAACCCCCGCCGGAGGAGAGAAAGGCACGAAGGCACGTGTCATGGTCCGCAGTCATCCATCAATTACTGAGGAAGCTCAGGGTGGCCTCCGGGCCCCCCACACGTGAGGGTCAAAATCTGGGTGTTCCCAGCGACTGACTGCCCATCGGCATTGGCTTCTGCGCCCCTCAGTACCCAGGTCACAGGCAGGCAGGACTGCTGTGCGGACCGGTTGCTCACGTCACAGCCCATGGGTGAACTGGGGCAAGCCCCGGCCTGAGCCCCGGCTCCCCTTCTGCACGATCAGGGGCCCCACCAGCGACCCCCATGCCTTTGTCTTTCCCTAAAGCTCAGGGCTTGTTGCTGGCTGATCGGGCATGTTGCCTGTGCACCAGGCCCCCCGGGGCTGCCTGCGCCGGGCCCCTCTGAGGCCTCGGTCACGTCCCGGTGGACCCTCACCGTGGGATGGCCCCAGCCCCCGCCTCGCGTGGACGTGCTTCTAGAAGTCCTCACACGGCCCGTGCTGTCCTTCGTGCCTTTCTCTCCTCCTGTGGGGGGCGCCCCCAGCCCTCCCCGCCTCCCCGTTCCTGACTGGGCACTCACCGGGCGCACGGACACCGTCTTCTTCAACATGCGGATCTCCTGGGTGGGCGGAGGGGAGAGTTCAGAGGGCTGCAGACCAGCTCCCAGCCACCTCTCCTCTGCAGCCCTCTGGGGCCGTGCTCCCAGCCCCTCGGGGGGGACGCCAGGACCGGTCGAGTGTGGCCTCCAGCCAGAAAGGGTTTAGCCCCAGAAGGTGGTATCCCGGGACGGACTTTAGCATCGTAAAGCCACATGCCAGAATCTGCCACCAGAGTCCCTCCCTTGGATTGAACCCCCAAAGGGGAGGGGCCGGCCGCTGTGAGCTCTCAGGTGTCTGGCCTGGCCCAGGACGAGGAACCCGACGTGGGCATGCTCCGGTGGCCTGTGGGAGACAGAAGGGGAAACAGGCCCCCAGCCCGGGCACCGAACGGGCCCCGCGGGGCGGGCGGCCCCTACCTGGAAGTGAGGGCTGTAGTGGTCGTCCCTGTTCACGATCTCCGTCTCCCGGCCGTCCCGGACCAGCACAGTGACCACCTTCCTCCCCGTCAGGTGTGTGTGGAGCTGGGAGGCGAAGATGTGGATCCCTGAGGGAGGCAGGGCCTGCAGGGCGGGGCAGAGGGGGGCAGGGTCAGAGCCCGGCACGCGGGGGACCCTGCCACCTGCCCTCGTGCTGACCGCCGGCCCGGATCGCGGGCCGCGGGACAGCGCCACCACCGAGCCCGCGTCCCCAGAACGTCTGCCCTGCCCAGCCTCGTCTTTCTCCCTCTCCCTGGACGGTTGAGTCCCCATCAGGAAACTCCGTAGGGAGGGAGCTGCCCGCAGAGCGGTGTCACGGTCACGGCCCTGGTCTTTCCAAAGCAGCTGCCTGCGGGAGCCTGCAGAGGCTCGTCAGGGGGCGCAGCCGGCTTCCTTCTTCGGTCCCTGAAGGCCGCTGCGTCCACTTTTCATGCACTCAACAGACTTTAAGGGGAGCGCCCGGCGGGCAGGGGGCCACCCGGGTGAGCAACAGTGGGACCCCCCCCCCCGGCTCGGCGGGCTCGGGTCCGGTGCTAGGCGGTCCCGTCCAGCGCCCGCCGGGCACCAGCATCAGCAGCTGCTCTGTGGCACGACCCACGGGAGACCTTCCCCTGCTTCACGGTCATGCTGTCTTCCGGCCGTGGCACTGACCGCCGTGGCACTGAGCGCGGAGGCCGTCGGCTGGCACTCAGAAGGGGCCTCCAGCCCTCACATCGAGACGCCTGCCCTCCCCGTTGAGGTGTGAGGGGACTTCCCAGAGGAAGGGACGCTCTCCCTGACGTCACGTGGACTTGGCTTCGACAGAACGTTTCCTCAAACGGTTACGCGTGTGAAGCGTTTTCCCCACCCGCCGTCTCCCTGACGGCACCCCACCATGCTCCGCTCTGCTCCGTCCACACTGTTGGCGGCTCGGGGGCTCCTGCGGCCGTGGCTCTGTCGCCGAGCGACCCCAGGCTGCAGAGATTTCTGCCCGTCGGCTGATTTCACCTCGTGCTTTCCCTCTTGCCCTCCACCTGCTGCTGTCCTGCCCTTGGCATCTTGGAAACTTCCGGCCCCCGCTCAATGACTTGAGGCTGGGAAGGCTTACGGCCACGCCTGTGACAACTGGGAGCCTCCGCTTGCTTGCGGGACCCTGGGTTTCTCTCCCCGCGGCCCCAGAGGCTGGTCGCTCGCCCGGGGGCCTGTGGTCTCGAACGCTATACTTTTTCTTGGCTTGTCCATCTGGACGAGGATAAGTCGACCACACCGGCCTTTCAGCTGCCGAATTTATGCCCTTCGGTGATGTGCTAAAGGAGAGACAGGACCAGACTCTGTGGAGACCCTTCAGCAGGTTTTCCACATCATGCGATTTTCAGAAAAAATGTACTATTTGAAGGGGAAGAGGGGTAAACTGAGTTTTTCTCTCCTGGTGGTAAAGTATCTGGAGGCTGGTCTACATTGCCAGGAAGGACGCTCTCCCTAACGTCAGGCAGACTTGGTTTCGACAGAACATTTCCCAAAACGCTGGCTAGAGGCATTCTCCAGAGGTCAGAGTGCCACGGGGCCACTTGCCCTGGTGCGTCCTCAGTGGGTCACGCCCCAGGCCCACGCCTGGGGCCACAGAGCCTCTCCAGTGTCAGGAGGAATCACCGACGGGAGCTCTGGGGGTGCGGGCAAGAGCGCCAGATGCTGGTCTCAGAAGAGAAGAAACCGATCGAGGCTGATGGCTCGATCTCTCTTCGGCTCGGGGAGCCCACGCGGAGCACAAGTCAACGTGGAGAGCCAGCTCGCTGGGGAGACACGCGCACCCGATGCCACGTCGCAAAGCAGCCCGCTGCGGTGGCCACAGCTCTGCAGGTCAGACCCACGCGCGCCTCCGCGCCGTGCACCTGCTGGGTCTGTGGCCCCGGCCCCCGGCTCCTCGGCTGCAGGGCGTGGCGGTCAGCGCTTACCCAGCGGGGCGCTGTGGGAAGCCAACGGTGTGGCGGCATTCGCCACAGACAGAAAACAAAAAGAACCCCCGGCAACAAATCTAAGACGAGCCAACAGCCCGCTAGGAAAACAAAGTTGTGAGCAGATGTTCACAGGAAAGAACACGGCGGATGAGACGAATGAAAAGACCCTCACCGTCAAGCTCTGCAAAGAGTCGGGGAAATTCACGCTCAACAGTGAAGCGTTCTTCCAAGTGACTGGGGAGATATTGAAAATATTGATAACGTGGCGGGGGTGGGGGGAACAGATACGCTTTCTGGAGGGCACTTTGTGAGATTTATTCAAATTCAAGCTCACGTCCTCTGTGCGGGGCATCTTCTGGACTCTACCTGAGAAAACGTCTTCCTGGTGTGCAAGGACGTCCCAGTAGCCTTCTTCTCGTCGCCGGTGAGAAGTCGGCAGGGGTCTGCACACGGGCGGCTAGGGGGCAGGTGGACACAGGCGGGGCCGGACGAGGCAGGGGAGCGCCGAGGGCGCAGAGCCTGGGAAGGCGCCGCCGCTCCTTTGGAAGCGAGGTCCCCACCGCCGTCCCCACCACCTGCTCCGGCTCTACGTCCGACCTGCGCCCCACCCGCCCTCGCACGGCCCCGAGATCGGTGCCCCCTGGCCGCGGCGGTCTGGCCCTGGTGAGGTCCACAGTGGAGCCACGCTGGGCGAGGGCATGTGGCCGCCAAAAGGCAAGTGAGTGGCAGGACACACGTCTCCTATTCGGTCTGTTTGCTTTTAGACAGCACATATAAGGGCACGTCGCAATTTATAGTCTGGAAGGACACAAGGGAGCCGAAAACGGGGTGTCTGGGGGAGGGGAGGGGGGCTTTATCTGCAGTACCCATGGTTTAGCGGTGAATGCACGTCTCTCTTATTCTCGGAATGAAAGCCTAGTTTTCAGTGTGGCGCGAGGAAGCGCTGGCCGGCACGTGCTGTAGACCGGGTGGGAACCGCCCGTAGGACCCCAGCCGGGGGAACCAGGGCGAGGGAGAGTGAGGTGCCCGGCCCAGCCCCGCTTACCAGCTGGGTGCACTTGTCCGTGCAGTAGCCGGTGAGGACGAAGGCCGTCTCCTGCGGGGGGATGGCCATCACGGGCGAGTACACAAGCCCCAGCTCCATGATGCCCGCGTTGAAGCGACGTAGCGTGGCCGTGTAGTGCAGGCGGATGCCCGAGGAGTCGCGACGGCCTGGCAGAAAGAGGGGCGCAGGGGAGCGGAAGGGCTCGCGGCTGCCCCTGCCGGTCGGCCCCGTGCTCTGGCTCCGGCAGCCCCCCCAGCCGCCCTCGGCCGCGCCCTGCACCTGCTCCCACACCTGTTTATGCCAGGCGTTGATGCGCTCTGTGCGACACCCACGTGGAGAGAAAGAGCCGTTGTTTCTATGAAAACTAAGTTGATGCTTTGGAAAGACTTGATAAAGGCGGGTAACGAAAACCGAGCGATGCGTCAGTGGGGGGTGAGGCGCCCGCGAGATATCTAGAAAGCTCGCAACGCCTCAGGCGGCTTTGCAAATGCTCTGATGCTCTCCGCCCTCCCCCCCAACGTTCAGAGGCGTCTGCCCTGGAATCTGTGCAAATAGGAGGGTGGGGAACAGCGTCCGCCCCAGCCCGCCCCCCCCCCCCACCCAGGAGCCTCCAGCCCCTGGCAAACGTGGGCGAGCAAGGGCGTCCGCGTGTTCTAGTCGACAAGAAGCAGCCTCCCACTTTACTCCTTTGATTACCGCCCTGCAAGGTCAAGGCAGACCCAGGGCGTGCGCTGAGGGCATCGCAAAACAACGAGAGCGGGAGGGTGGGGCCCTGGAGCAGGGCGGGCGTTGGGCTCACGCACGATCCCGGACTCCCCTTGGCCGACAGTGTGCTGTTGTCTCAGACAAGTCGCCGTCCTTCTCTGGGCCTCTCTGGGCTCAAATTCAAGAGCCTCCTCCAAAGGAGAACTCAGGGCTTCTGCCCATCACTGTCCAGCCACACCGGCCCGTTCTTCTTGTGGTTTGCTAATTGCACCGTCCGTGAGGCTCCCCGGGCAGGCCTCCCAGCGGTCACATGAAACTGATGGTCAGAGGTCAGGGATGCTGGCAGCCACAGGCACAGCCACACAACCACGTGGCCTCCAGGAGCCCCTGCTCTACCCCTGCCCGGAATCGGTCAGCCGAGGCCCCACATATGTCAGGGCAGAGCCCTGGGCCAGTCCCATTGTCGGGGGGGGGGGGGAGATAAGGGGGCCGGACGTGGCTCCACCCCTCAGAACGTACTGCAGAGCTGGGACATGGGCAGAGGAGCCCATGTCACCGAAGAATCATCCGCCCCGATTTATAGATGAGGAAATGAGGCTCGCAGCCCGAGCTGGAGACCTTGCCCAAGATCGCAGGTCGGGAGAGTGTCGGAGCGGGACCTGAGCCCGGAGCATTGCCAGGGGCCGCGGACTCACTGCTCATTCACCCCGAGGTGGGGCCAAGATCGCCCCCTCTTGCCTCTGCCTCCCCCTGCCCTACTCCCGGCCCCCCCACCCCATGCAATGTCCAAGCTCAGCCTCTGTATCTCTGGGCTGGTTACATCAGAGGATAATAATAACAAGGGAGATGCCATTGGTTAAAATTCAGATGGGGATTAAATAATGAAATAATTGTGGCATTTTGATATTTATAGAAAAGCGGCCCATCTCCAGATTTGTGAAGTGACTGAGCGTCCTTATATTTGGCAAAGGATCCATAAATATAACCAGATAATCAGGAAGAGACAGACCTCCCTGACGCTTAAGGAGTTTTCAAAAATCCATTTGCTTTCAGGTTTTAAATGAGCAATAAATCCCATATCATGCTAAAGCCCGAGCTGACTTATGCCCTGCTCTGTGCACACTATAGATAATTCCGGGGGTGGCAGAAAGTCTTAGTTATGATGCCGCCAGGACGACGATCACTGGCAGCCGCTGGCGGAGCACACCCCGGTGCCCACGTCCAGCGGGGGCCGCAGGCCAGAGCTCTGCCAGCCTCGGGACAGCTGCATGATGGGGGGAGGGGTCGCCCGCCAGGGTCATGCAGCTAGAGAGGCACGGGCTGGGGCCCAGCCTGACGTTCCTGCTCTCATCTCTCAGACTATTCTGTTCCTCATGCACACAAATGAAAACAAGCATCCCTTAAAACAAAACCAAAAAACAGAGAGCTAGAAGAACAGGGCTATGTGGCCGTATGGGGCAGAAGGTGCCGGGGCAGCAGAGAGATGGAAACATTTCTATTTCCGATGAGGCGGCAACTGGCATCGCCAGCCTGAACATCCACCCTGGTCGTCCGCCTGCAGGCACGGGGTGATCCGGCAGCCAGCGCTGCCCAGGGCAGACATCGCTGAAAAGCGACAGCACTGCCCTGCTGCGGCCCCGGCCAGCCTCGGGTGCCCTTCCGACAGGAGCCCCGTGCCTCTGCTGAGGGTCAGTTAGAGGAGCCCCCGTCACAGAACCATGTGCATAGAAAGTCCCACAGGCGTGCTCGGGCTCCAGCGTGCGGCTGCTGTGTTGGGCTTCAAGGAGCAGGGGGGACGCTCACAGCCAGAAATGCCGCCCCCTCCCCCAAGCCAGGCACTCTTCCCTTGACCTGAAGATAGTCCTGGGGGCAGTGCCTTCAGCGGGCCGGCCGTCGCAGGGTGGGTGCTGGGCAGGGGCCACGCTGGCCCCGGAGTGGCCTGCCGTCCCGCCGGGTGGCCCCGTTCCGGCCCAGCCAGTTGTGGGGAGGGCAGAGGCATCGGGCCTGGATGCTGGAGGCCACCCGTTGTGGGGGGGGGGAGACAGTTGGGGACAAGAGGCAGCTACTGGTCTGACAGCCTCAGAGAAGTGGGACTTCCAGGGAAACCGGGGACAGTGCTCTGGCCCGGGACCTCTCCTCACTGAGCTTGAGCCTATCGGCCCCACTACAGAGCAAGGACGGGGTGTGGGGAGGAGGGCGGGCCGCTGGACCGAGCCAGTACCTAAGTGATTCCTTACAGCTCTGGAGTCCGCCCCACCTTGGCGGTTCAGGTGTGGGTCCAGCCACTGGAGGATACGTGGCTGAGGCCGCCCACGGTCCAGACCCAGACCTCCTGGCCCCTCCTGCCCACTTCGCGGCCCTGGTGGGGGTCCCTTCACCCTTCACCCTTCACCTCTGGGCCTTAATTTCCTCATCCGCAAATGGGCAAGAAACCTCTGCCTGCCTTTCCCAGAGGGTGGTTCTGGCAGTGGGTGCGTTCGAGAAAGATGGGGGTGCCGAGCCCCCACTGCGTGGGGTGCAGCGATGAGCCAGCCAGCTGGGGCCCCGTCCCGGGGAGCGCTCTGCCGTCACGGGAGAGGAGCAGAGGGAAAGGCGTGAGAGGCTGTCATGCCTCGATGGGGCGTCCGAGGAGGCTGCACCTCAGAGAATGGGGTCACCCCAGGCCCCTCCCAGACCGCAGCTGGCTGAGTCCCGGCACAGGGACTCCCGAGTCCAGGGAGCACAGGGGTAGGAATGCACGCTCAGAGATCCGTACCTTGGATCTTCAGCGGGTTGTGGTAGTGAACTTCCAGACGGAGAAATCTGGAGGACTCGGCGCCCCCAAAGGCAAGGCCTGCTTCCTCCGGGTAGTAAAAGGCCTGCAGGGTGGGGGAAGGAGGTGTGCCAGGCGGTTTGGGCACCGCAGCCCAGACAGGCAGACCGGCGTCTCGCGAGGGGCTCCCAGACGCGGGTCGGGGCAAACCCACCCACCCGTTGGGGCCTGAGCTGCGGCGTGGGGTGTCGGTGAGGCAGCAGGACCAGAACGAGGCTCTCCCGCTGACGGGCAGCTCATTACCAGCCCGCCCGGATGTCCCTATTCAACTCGGGGTCAGGAGTAGAGGGAGCCGGCGCCCCATGGCGAGCCTACCCCCACCCCCGGGCCCTGCGCTCGGCCCTGCTGCGCCCCCTGCATCGGCGGCGGGAGCGGCTGGCGGAAGCCCCTCGGTGCAGCCCGTGGAGGCCGCCAGCCAGGACCACCCTGTGCACAACCCCACATCCAGCGGGGAAATGAGATCCATACCCACAAAGTGCCCACGCTCACGTTGTGCACTTTTGTAGAATAGCCTTCCGGGCCCGAGAGCAGTGGGGGCACCGCCGGGCCTGGGGCTGACTTGGGGCAGGGGCCTCTCTGGTGGCCTCGCCAGCACCCTCTGGAGCCTCTCAGACGGAGAGGAGAGGCCGGGGGACACAGGCGCGGAAGGGGCGGGACCCCAAGGAGCGCAGAGGAGGCCGGGAGAGGGGGGCGGGGGCACGCACCTTGGCACCCAGGGCCCAGGCGGCCAGCACGTGGCGACAGTAATTGAGGCGTCTGGGCTTCATCTTGGAATCGCAGGGCCCGCTGAACTCGGGGAAGGTCTCAAACTGGGCGGCACACTGGAAGACCTCCATGTGGTGCACCAGGGCCTCGTTGCCCTTGGTGACGATGGGCTCGTACTGGGGCGGGGGGTGGGGGGAGGACACTGAGCCCGGGGCGGCGGATGCCTGCCTGCTCACCCCCTGGTGGGGGCTCAGCTCCCCCCATGGCCCCTGCTTGCCCATCTGTAAAATGGGAGGGCTAAGGGAGGAGCTTCTGGGGCCCAGGGTTTTGAAGGTGGAGCCACCGACCCGAAGCCAGTCAGAATCTTCCAGAAGCCCACAAAGACCTCCAGAGTGAAGGGAATAAGGACCCTGGCCAACCATTTCCCGATAAGGTGGGGACAGGAAGGCAGCTGTCCTGGGCAAGGACACAGAGACTGCCCTGAGGGCTAAGCCTGAGCCCAGGCGGACCCGGCCGGCCACCCCTGTGGGTCTTTGCGCACTCCCACAACCTCTCTGGGCTGTGCTTTCTCTGCTGGAAACAGTGGTGACAAAATACTACTGGGGAGAAGAGCGAGCCCCCCCCCTCCCCTCCCGCAGGGCCAGGAAAATAGGTGACATTCAGCCACTAACAGCCGCTAGCCTCGAGGTATATCTCTGGGTGGGTGTTTAGAGCAACTGAGGCCTGAACTGAGCTGCTTTTTTGTGAGGGGGATGTGACCTGATAGACAGACAGACAGAATCAGTGTCCTTTGGTCCCGCCTAGGAAGTCGGGCCACAGGGGCCCGGGGAGGGTGGGCTGTGAGCAAGGTGACAGGATGACAGGGTGACGGGGGGTCAGGAAGTTCAGACCATGCCCCAGGTTCAGGCGGGAAGAGGACATCGGGTTCAAGCTGAGCCGCGGACGGCTTTCCAGCACAGGGACGTCTCTGCACGCCCCTCCGAGGCCCCAGGTGGAAAGCAGAGCTGGGACGAGGCCCTGGGGCCCGGGCCGCCCGCCATGTGCCCTCCGCCCCCCCCCACCCCCACCCCCAGGTACCATGACGATGTGGTGCCGGGAGAAGCCGTCTGGAAGCTCAGTGATGTGGCACCAGTATGTGGTCGGCTGGTCGGGGATCAGGATGTCCGGGGTGCGGATCTCCATGGTGTGCGTGTCCATGGGCAAGGCCGGGATGGGGATACTGGGCTTTAACAGCTGTACCCTCTGCAGCCCCGTCTGCAGCCCCGAGGTGTTGATGGCCTCCAGCGTCCGGAACGGCTCCTCCAGGACCCCGTATACCAGGTGGACGGTGCCATCCTGCAGCCAAGACACCCAGACGCCCCAGAGCTGGGCTCCTTGGCACCCGGGGCCGGCCTGGCCCCTGCCCGCCTCACCTGGCGGGTGACACGCCCGGTTCGTGTCTCTGCGAGGCAGGGGTGTCTTTGAGGCTCCCCAAGGGCCTGGCCGAGCCAGGCTAATCACCCCACAGCCCTCAGCTTGCACCAGGCGTCACGCTTCTCCTTTCCAAATACGCTCTGGCCGCGTCCTCTAGGCATCGGTTCAGCTAGCCACTGCTGGGCCGGACCAGCCGGCCCACCTCAGACATCTGTCCCCTCCACCGCCCCCAGGGTCTCCGGGGACGAGCTGTGGGTCATCACCTCCGGTCCCGTGAACAGCTCAGCGTGAGGAGTCAGCGCCCCCACGAAGAGAAACAGACCAACTCGAGGCTTTGCGACAGAAACATTGGACTTGGAGAGCCGTGCTGTCGCGCTGGTCCTGGACAGTGCAAACGCGGGAAGCTCCAGGCAGCACCGTGCCAGAGGTCACAGACAGACCCCAGGAGGCAGGGATCTGGGCTTGACCTCCTCCCACCAGCTGCCACGAACGCAAGCCTGTCGCCACACGTGGCCTTCCGTGGTCTTCTGGGCGCCGGTGGGTGTTTTTGTGGGTTTGTATTCCTGACGGGTGGCCCGTTTGCTCTCTGAGTTTGCAGCCACCGAAACCTGGGGCCCCTGTGAGCTGCTCTCGCCAAAGAGCGTATCAGAGCTCCGGGCGGGAGGCCCCCCAACACCCAGCCCCGAAGCTCTGAGCTGAGTGCATGCGCACATCAGATGACACCCTGCAAAGTGCTTGGACGGGGTCCGCCTGTCCTCGTCTCGTCCGTGGGGAAGGCGGGTCAGGAGCGTGAGGACCCCGTGACCTGCTGGAAGGACACGGAGGGCCCAGCTCTGTCCCACCATGCCGTGGGGCCCTGGGCAACTCCTTCCCCTGCCTGGCCTCAGTTTCCTTGTCTGGCACACAGACAGCCGGTCACTGCCGTAACGTAAAGTTTACACAAGGGGACCGAGGTCAAAGGGCGCTGGGGAAAATTCAAAGAATTTTGTCTTCAAGGCCAAGCGGGGTTGCTTTTCTGCAGTGGGTGTGTTGGAGCCGCATGAGAAGGGATCCACCGTGGCTCTGAGCTCCTGGGCAGAGCTGGTGGGGTCTTAGAGGCCAGCCTGCTCTCTCCCCTCCCCCACACTTCACACACAGGTAAACCGAGGACGTCTGGGGGAGGGAGGGACCGGCCCCAAGCCTCACAGCCCGTTGGCAACAGGGCAGGTTGGGAAACCAGGTCTCCTGGGCTCTTTCCAGAATTCCACCTGAAGGTGATGGGCCAGGAGGAGAGAAAGGCACGAGTAAGATCGTTCTGGTCCCACTTTGAGAGGCTTGGGGGCAGGGCCCGCATCTACAACCCTGTTGGCTGGGTGTCAGCCAGGAATACTTCCTGAAGGGGTCAGAGGCTGGTAACGGCGCTGGTCTCTTGTCCCCTCCCAGCCTCCTCGGAGATCCTTCCCTGGCTGTCTCTCTGCACGCTGCCCCGGGATGCGGGAGTGCTCCATGATCTCCTGAGCACGTGGGGCCACCACCTACCTCAATGAGGTAATCCTTGGGGTCACAGGTGTCAAAGGGCCTCCTGAAGATCAGGCTCAGGCCTTCCGGGGTTCTCCGCGCCCTCAGCAGCTGGTAATCCTGCCGGGAATCCAGGTGGATCTGTCCCCTCTGGTCACTCCAGGCGTCCTGCAGAGACAAGGACCGACCCTGAACACAAGGGGCTGAGCGGGAGGGCCAGGGCTCAAGGTTGGTTGCCCACAGTGTGGATCCCAGGGGTCCTCCTGGGTCTGGCGGGGGGGTGACCCCCACTTTGTGCGTCTGCCTAGAGAGAGCACAGTCATACTCCAATCCCACTCGCTTCCTCCGCGCCTTGAAGCAGGGCTCTCAAATCCAGCCGGGACTCGGGGCGGCGGGTTAGGGACAGGGAGGTCTCCCCGCAGACCTCTGAGACCCCAGGGGACGGGGAGAGGGGGGATGAAGACTCGGGCCTCGGACACGCCAGTGCAACGTGACGGTGTGCCCGCAGAAGCCATCCCAAGCCAGAGTCTCAAACCTCTGGGTACACCCAGGAATCTATTGCTGAGAAGGCACCGTGATTGGTGATGGGTGTCTGGGACACATACCGCTCCCCCCTACCCGTCTGCAGAGGGAGGGGCACGACAGCACGTGGAGACCGGGTCAGATGGGGGAGGCGAGGAAGAAACCCGCCGCGGGGGTTCAGGTGGCTCTCTCCTCCCGTGCCCTCCCTGACCTCACGCACCCCTGAGAGCGAGCACCCCTTCACTCACTGTGCCCCAGGCTTCTCACTCCCCTCGCCCAGCCCTGACCTTGCCTGGAGAGAGTAAACTGAGGCCCAGGGAGGAAATAGGCCTGCGGCATTTTGCCCGGGCATTAGTGGGTGGCTGATCTGACCGAGCCCTGCCCTCCACTCCCCGAACCTGCTTCCTGTGCACCTGACTCTCGGGTCTAGTCTTGCAGGCCAGTGCCGGGAAAGCAGTCACCTACAGAGGATGCTCGGAGGGAGGGAAGAGCCCGCCCCACCGGCCAAAGGCCTCTGTTCCCATTCAGGAACACCACGAGCCCTTGGCCTTGGGATTTTGTTTTTAACCAACTGTGTCCCCAAACATGTTTGCTCCATTTCCTTGAGAAGAAAAAGAAACCTGCAGAGAATTTTGCAACACTTCCCCTAGAGAAAAGCCCCACAGTGAAGTTCCTGCTAAGAGACACTACTAATTTGCAGGCCTAATTTAAAAAGCAGAGGCAGAAAGTTAGTGTATGAGAGTTCAGCTGGAGATCTAGAATGTATTTGTTGAACATACGGCTAACGGAGGAAAAACAAGTCTGGCATTTGTTTGCACAGGGGTTTGTTGTGCAAATTAATCTTGCAGTGTGCGGGGGTGGGGGGGGGCACCCAGGCTCTCTTGGCAGCTGGCATCGCTGCCCCTCAAGGAGCTCTCGCACTCCTGATCCGGGGGCCCGGCTACCCCCGTTCAGAGCTGGGGTGCCCCAGGTCTTTCTTGGCCGTGACCCCTCCCCGGGGCCACCGAGCATCCTTACGGCGAGCAGACAGTGCAGCCCAGCAAACCAGATCTGGGCCCCAACCGGGCAACCGCACCCCATTCTGCCTGGGGGGCCCCTGCAGCTTCCCCCACTTAAACGGATTAAGAAAAACCCTCTGCTCACAGATAAAGACCTTAAAAAAAAAGTTGCGGGGGACACCTGGGTGGCTCAGCGGCTTGAGCGTCCGACTTCGGCTCCGGTCACGATCTCACGGTCCGTGGGTTCGAGCCCCGCGTCGGGCTCTGTGCTGACGGCTCGGAGCCCGGAGCCCGCTTCCGATTCTGTGTCTCCCTCTCTCTCTGACTCCACCCTGCTCACGCTCTGTCTCCATCTCTGCTCCTCCCCTATTCGTGCTCTGTCTCTGTCTGTCTCTGTCTCTCTCTCAAAAACAAATAAACATTAAAAAAAAAATTAAAACAAAGAAGTTAGGCCCTCCTGTGTCTGTTTTTGTGGAGAGAGGTGGGTTTCATCCCCAGAGAGGCCCATCTGGGGCCGAGGGTGGGAGCGGTGGCTCAGGCCAGGGGCTGCCTCCGTGCACCTTCACCTCCCCGGAGCTTGTTGAGGGCCCCACAGCCCCTCCGTCTCTGGTCTGAAGGGAAACTTCCTCCTTCCTCTACAGTTTACGGTAAAAAATACAGGTAAATTTTGGAGGCGCGGAGTCAAGAGCACCTCCCATTTTGGGTGAGCTCGGTGGGTTTGTACCACACCTGGGCGGGGGGGCGGGGGTCCACACCTGCTCACTGCGCCCTCATGTGCAAGCTAGGTCTGTGGGTGCTTGCTGCTGTGCTCGGCCACGTGCAGCCACCAGGCCCACAGGGTGTGCTGGGGGGGGGGGAGGTTGGTGCCGGTGGGGGGACGCAGGCTCCACCCTCATCGGTGGGGGGCAGCGGATGCCTTCATCTGCTTGGCACGCGAGTGGCCCGTGCACAGGCGTGCTGGCGCGCCGCGTCCTGTTTGGGGATGTGCGGTCAGAGACGGCAAGGGCGTCCCGTTTTGTCCTCGGATCGGAATCCCCGAGATGCCCGAGCTCGGGGCGTGGACTTGGCTAAGGTCAGAGTAAACAGGAAGGCAGAGGAGGGAGAGCTTCCTTTGCTGGGTTAAGAGAGGGGGTGAGTGCAGGGTGAAGGCCGGGCGGGGGCTGGGTGAGGACAAGGTCAGGCGCGCTGGGGTGCGGCACGACTTACCCCAAAGTAGGTGCTGTCTCCGTCGGTCCAGAGCACCACCAGGTCGGCATTTTCCAACTCGCCGCGGTCCGACATCCCAAACAGGACCCCGGCCTTGAGCTCCTGCACCAGGAGTTGGAAGTGGACCGTCTTCTGCGCGTAGCTAACATTCCAGGAAAGCTCCAGGGACCCCTCGGGATCCAAGGGTACTCGGTAGGGGAAGGGATTCTCGGGGGGGGCCGAGCTCTGCAGTGTGGCCACCAAGATGACCAGGAAGACGGCCACCACCGTGCCATACATGGACGCTGCCTCTCTCGTGCTGGGGCTGGGGACCTGCATGGCCGGGCGAGCTCGGCCGCCCCACTGGGACTTTTATGTCCCGGCCCTCCGGGGGGTGGGCCCGAGCTGCCCCGGTAATCTCATTTGTCTGGTAGGGAATTCGATTGTCCCGGTGACCCTCCCACCAGCCTGTGCCCCGGGGCACACCCTCGCGTCCCCGTCCCTCGCTCTCCTAATCGGCACTAATGACACATGGACATCATCAGCGGGAATTGAAGCCGACTGGCTGATTTCGCTCTGCCTGTATCGTCTCTGCAGAGCCGTCTGGAGAGCGGCCCCTCCCTGCAGCCAGAAGGCCTTCCAGACGCCGTCAGCCCGGCACCGGGCCGGCCACCGGGCGGGCTGTCTGGTCCTGTCCCCGAGCCACACGCAGGATGGGCCCCAGGCCGCCCCATCCACGGATGGGCAGACTGAGGCCCCAAGGGCTTCTTTCCGGGGTGACCGGTGAGTAGGTAAGGCCGCCGCTGGGGCCCCGGCCCGGTGAGCCATTTCCACGATGCTGGAGGGTGGGCCAACTTCAAACTAAAAATAAAAGACGGTCCCCACATAGTCCCTGTGTTTAGACACTCTCTCCACGGCCTGCTGTTCCCACTTTTGTCTCCTATTTCCTCACAGGCTCCAGCTGGCGCCACGGCTGCTCCGGCAGGAGGTGGGTGTACTGCTGGGGGGGTGGGGCCAGATGGCACGGGGTGCATCGCCGGGGGACAGACTTTGCAGAAAAAGGTGCCCATGACGGGCCTGCCTCCCCGCCACCAAAGTTCCCAGAGCTATGACGTCCCTTCGCTTTGAGTGGACCCTGCCTGAACTTGAACCCTTCCACACCTGCTGGCCTATAGCACTGTTTCTCCCACACCTGCCACAGGGCCTTTGCACAGATCCATTGGGGCTCACAGCCCTGGTGCTGCCCCCCAAGTCACCCCCATCCTTCTCTGTGCAGAGTGCATTGACTCTAGTCGGGCTGCCACCTCCAGGAAGTGCTCCGTGACTGCCCTGAATTCGGTCCCTCTCCCCCCAGGCACACGACTCGCTCTCACTCTCCCTCCCTCCATTCCTTCGCCCCCCTCGTCCTCTTCCTCCCCTTTCCGGAGACACCGAGAGCCCAACCGCAGGAACACCGGGACGTCACCAGCTGGCACCCAGCTTTTAGTCCTCAGGTGTCTGCAGAGGCAGGCCTCTCGTTGTCAATGCTGCTCCTTCGGAAGGAATGACTGTGTCTGCCTGAAGATGGAACCGAGGGAACATTCCAGCCCTCGCGGGACCCTGGCGGTGGTGCTTTCTGCCCCGGCCAGCCAAACCAGACAGGGGAAAGACTGCCGGAAGCCGAGCTGTCCAACCAGCCTGATGGCAGGGCCCGGGCGGTGGACGGATGGGGACTGCATGGCGGCTCACTGAAAGCGAAGCTTTTTGCATTCCCGCCTTTATGTAATTTGGCCTTAGCGTTGGTCGGGGCAGCCCCCCCACCAAGGAAAGCACCTGGGGATTTGTCGGTGGGGGACTTGCCCACGACGGGCCCCCCGGGAAAAGAACCGCTGGGGAAAGAAAGAAGAGTCCGCAGGGAAATTACGCAGCCCTACATCCAGCCCTCGCCACCCCCTATAAAGACTCCTCTGCCTAAAGGAAGGGTAGCCCCATATATTTCCCAGCCAGGGAGGGGGACAAATGGGTTCGAAATCCCCGCTCTGGCAACAAAGGAATGTATCTATGGATACAAGTGACTCCGACCCCTAGGCCCACTTGGCCCCCAGGAGGCATTCCAGATGACGATTGGACCTGGCGGGTTAAGGTACAGAAGGGTTCGTTAGTTCCTAGGTATACATTGTCTCTCTGGGAGCGCATAAGGCGTGGGTCCCCAGGGCCCTCTGGGCTCCCTCCCGGCACCCCAGACCAAAGCGAATACTTTTGTTCCTTATACAGCAAATGGTTCAAAGGAACAATTAAGAAGTCATGTCGCTGGAAATGTTCCACTTGAGGTGTTGAGAGCTAGACGACCTTTCATGAGAATAGCGAAGCAAATGCCTTATAGACAAACGGAGACACATAACGAAAGCAGTATGAGGGAATTAATCAAGAAGCAAAAAGGCAGGAGGGAGCGTTACCAAGAAATAACCATGAGGTGCCTGAATGGGCGATTTCGCAAAGGAACGTTTTTAGAATCAGGGGACGCCGAGAAACATAGCTGAGGCACGCTACAGGGAAATTGCTAGCAAACATAATGCCACGTTTGCCACAATAAAGCGGCCGTCTGACACGCTGCTGTCCTCTGTGTCCCCCACGGGGCCCAGGCGCAGGAGGCAGAGTGAAGGATAAAGGGTTGCTGAGCGAATGAGACACGAGTGGGGGTGATGGCACAGGCCCTCCCTCCAGGGCTTGGGGAAAGCCCAGAGAGGTCACAGACACGGAGCGCGAGGGAGAAGTCGGAGTCCAGGGAGGCCCCTCGGCCTGGGGCGGCCGGCAAGCTTCCTGGAGGCTGGGGAGGGTCTCCAGTAGGACCTGGAAGGACCGTGTGCCGGGGGGGGGGGGCGGGGGCACCGGGGGGTGTGTGGCTAGCTACGGGACTAATCCCAGAGGCTCTGGGCAAAGCAGCCCGGCACAGAAGACAGGCGGGCCCAGGCCGGGGTCGGGGGGCTGGGGGTGGAGACCAGGCTCCGAAGGCCTCGCCTGGGAGGGAACGGCCCTCATTCTCCAAATTTCTGTGGAAGCGGGTGCTGGCGCTTGAGATCAGGACACACCCTGGACAGCCCCCTCCGGGATCAGGGCGTGCCCGGCTCTGGGCCAGCCTCCTGGTGGCCTTGGTGCCAACCATCCAGGTGGCTCCGGTCGGAAGACGGGCTGAGCCACGAGCCGCGGTAACCGACTCCGGGGCAGCGAAACCCCGGGGCCCTCACGCCGCGTCTCCCAGGGGCTCAGAGCCCTGGGTTCGAATGCGGCCGGCTCCCGGCTGGGCCTCCTTGGGGAAGCCCTTCCCCACCCAGATCGCCAGAGGGGTTGGACACGACAGTAATGTATCCTCTGGCTGCCTCCAACCCAGCGGTCCGGGCAGGGAGAGGCAGAGAGGCCCGGGGCCAGGAGCCCAGGGACACAGTGCCAGCCCCGGGCAGGCCCTCGGGCAGCTGAGCACACCCCCATTCCTCCCTGGATACGGGGAGATCAACAGTTGCTCAGAGCCGCTCCAAAGGAGGGGAGGCCTGTGTGCCTCTTAGTAAACAGCAGAGTGCTACAGACACACGTTTATTTTTAACAGGATTTAAACGGCGCTCTCTTCCTCCAGCTTGGAACCGGGAGGCAGCGCCCGCGGTCCCCTTGCATCCGGCACAGCCGATGCAGCCGATCTCAGAAAAGATAATTACCAAGTACCAGGAATCAACAGGAGCTGGAAAGCGGGTCCTCACCCAGCCGGCCACCAGCTTCGTTCCCTGTCACCCTTGCCAGCCTCGGGGCCAGGGCTGCGACTGTCCTCGGATGCCAGGAGCTGGGAGACGAGGCCGCAGAGAGGTTGAGCAACCCGCCCTTGGGGCCAGGCCAGGCCAGGCCAGGCCAGACGCTAGGTCAACGACCCCGAAGTGTGCTTCTAGCAAGCACCGCACCGGGGAGGCCGCCAAGGTCAGGGCCGTTCCACTGGAGTCAGGAGGAAGGGACACGCAGAGGAGAAATGCATCCAGGGAGGAAAGCGCTGGGCCCCGCAGGGGGGGCGGGAGGGACCCGGCCAATCACACGGCCCCTGCCGCGATGTGCGTCCCTTGCATTAATGGATTGTTACAAACGTGCAATTCGACCCGGCATGAGGAAGCGACACTCAGCGGTCCTCCTGCCCCGGCCCGCACCGGGTGAGACACCTGCCCGCCCCAGGTGCCCTCAAGTGCTGAGCCGGGCAGCCCCCGCCTGCGTGCCCTCTGACCCCTGCTCCCGGCCCCGCCTGGCTGCGCTCTGGTGTTGAGGTGCGGTCTGCCCTCCGAAGGCAGGGTGGGTTGGGGGTGTCGCCCGGAGCGTCACCACCACCCTGTCAGGAAATAAACACCGCTCGCTGCTCAGCGCCTGGCTCTCCTCCAAGGCGCTCCGACGGCTGACCTCATTTGGAACCAATTTCGGCGTCTTAATAAGCCCTTTGGCTTTCCGCATCCGTCTGAACTGTCATCTTCGCGTGTAATCCCCCATTGCCTGTGCCACGTGAGGCCGGCTCCGGCTGGCTCCCCAGTGCCCAGATCGTAGCAAGTGGGGGGCACCCGAGCCCGGTGGGTGGCCTTAAGACACATAGGCCCAACCGGGCCGCTCCCCAGCGGCTGCAGGCTCTGCCCCTTGCGTGGGAGCTCTTGGCGCCAGGAAAATCCAGCAATCTAGCTGAGGGAAGCAGGACACAGGGCTGTGAAGGGCGGCCGGGGGCTGCACACAGACCGGGCCCACGTCCAGGGGGCCCGGCTCTGGGCTCTGGGCTCCGGGCTCCTCAGCTGCGGACTGTCGTTCAAGCACGAATGTGCCCGCAATCCGCGACAGGGCAAGTCAAAGCCCCCAGAATCCCACCCTCAAAAATTAACCACTGTGAATAGCTCAGTGCGTCGTATTTCAGAATTCCTTTCACTATTTAAATGTATTTTTAACTTTCGTTCATTATTTATTATTTACGTGTTGGTTACGTTCATCACGTCGCAAAATTTACCGCCTTAACCATTTTTAAGGTCACAGTTCAGGGGCATTAAACATCCACACTGTGGTGCAGCCGTCTCCGGAACTTTCCACCCTCCCAAACTGGAACTCTGCCCCCCCCCCAAAGTAAACACTGACTCCTCTCCCTTCCCCCGGCCCCCGGCACCCACTGTCTACTTTCTGTCTCCGTCTCAGCGGATTTGGCCCCTCTAGGGCCCCCAGGTAAGTGGAGTCATACGGTGTCTGCCCTTTCGTGCCCATCCCCCTCAGCATCATGTCCTCGAGAAGGGTCATCCACGTTGCGGCACGTATTGGGATTGTCTGAATGACATTCCGTGGCGTGGACGGACCCTGTTTTGTTTACCCATCGTCTGCTGGTGGACACTTGGCTGTGCTGAACACCTGCTCAAGTCCCCGCTTTCCGTCCTTTGCGGCTCACGCCAGACGTGGAATTGCTCGATCACACGGTAATCCTGTGTCCGCGAGGAAGCGCTGGTTTTCACGCGGGTTCCCACGCCCTCGCCCCGGGCCCCCCCATTTCCGTGTTGGACACACACCCACCGTCAGCACACCTGGCCCACCTCAAGCCTCTGACTAGCTCTCGAGTTTTCCATTGTATCCGTGCTCCGATCCGTGTGACCGGCTCCCTGTTGGTAAGGATTGGGGTTGTTGGCTTTTTCATTAAACTGGTAGAGGCAGCGGGGTCCCGATCGCTCGTGCACGCCTGTCCTTTGTACTTGGGCCTGAGATTTTTCAGTACAGATCCCTGCAGGTGGGAGCCTGGGAGGCCGAAGGCAGCTGGGCTCCCTAACTGAAGTCATTCCCAAGGCTCACAAGGTCTTGATCAAGGAAGCCGTCCAGCCACCGGCCACTCTGCCAGGCACCGAAGACAAAACCGCCTCCCCGAGAACAAATGGTTTCTTACAGGTAAGTAGGTTTCAACCGGGTTGATGGGCCAAATTTGCGCTGGGGCTAGGCAGCCGCCCGCAGGCTACAATCAAATGCATCACATACATAAACACAAATTCAATAAAGCCCAAGGCTCGCCATCTGCTTTTCAAAGAGGAAGCTACCGAAATGAGCAGGTCTCCGTGCCTGGGGGCGTCTGACATTCACGTAGCCAGAAGGGGACAGCGACCTGCCCACCCTGATCCAATTTTCCCGCAGCTGATCGAGTTAGGGAGAGACTCACCCAGTAACGCACTGGGCGGGGGAAGGCGAATTAAAGCCACCAGGACATAGATCTGACGTGAGTGGGAGGCAAGGGGGCCGTGTGAGCTGGAGGGCGCGCGGGGGGGACATCTTTCGGTGGCGCTTGGTCAGTATCTGGAGCGGAAGGGCTGGCTTTGTGCAGGGTGTCACTACCAAAGGCCTGCGTCGTTCCTGGACAACAGTCTGCGTCCGAAGTCCCACGGCACCGGGACGGCTGATGTCACGGTATGGTCACCGCTCAGGGCGCTAGGTCCGTTCCAGGGGCCTGCGGCGTCCCCGGTGTCAGTCTCCCCCAGGGGCTGATGTGGTCGCCCCCTTGGCTGGCACTGACCACAGCTCTGCATGGAGGCCAGTCTTTGGGAACCAAGACCAACGGACCTTAAGGGGCAAAGGAGGTCCAGGGGGGCCAGAGCCTCCGTCAGGCGGGAGATCCGCATCCTTCGCTCAGAGGAAGGCCCTGCGGCTTGAGCGTTTTGGTTATCTTCTGTTGTGCAACCTCAGAATGCCGGGCGGACGCAAATTTTAGTCTCGGTCTGAAAGGCTCATCCGCAGAAAAGAGACGCTGCGTGTGTAGGTTAGCT
This sequence comes from Lynx canadensis, assembly GCF_007474595.2. Classification (NCBI taxonomy): domain Eukaryota; kingdom Metazoa; phylum Chordata; class Mammalia; order Carnivora; family Felidae; genus Lynx; species Lynx canadensis. The sequence goes on from NC_044315.2 coordinate 91,845,255, forward strand.
GGTGCTTGTGCCGGACCGTCCCGGGGGGGCCTCCACTGCCCTGGAGAGGGGTCTGCTGGGCATCCGGGGCGGACACGCGCTTCAGGGGTGTTTTATAACATACCGGGGCCCTCAGCCAAACGGGTAACTAAATATGTCATCCCCCAAATCCTACCAGGTGTCAGAAGAATGTTTTTAAAAGAAAAAAAAAAGCATAATAAAATTGGCTGTAAATAAGGAGTCTTTTCAGAGCATCAGAATTCTGTAGGAATCACAGAAAAAGACTCAAGGAAACCAAATCGGGGGGGAACCACATCCCCCAAGATGCCCAGCTTGGGTGGCTGCAGACGTGGCTGGAGGCCACCACCCCCCTCCATCCCGAGCCAGGGAGATAAGGCACAGCGGTGGGGCGGGGCAGTGGTCAGGGTACCCGTCTCCTGCCGCCGTGCACGGCAGAGAGCCCCTGAGTCCCCAGGTCCAAGCGGAGGGTGGTCACCACAGCAGGACGGAGACCAGGACACCACAGAGCTCAGTGAAGCCAGACGCCCCCAGCCCACGGGAGCACTTCTCCGCCCACCGCGCCTGGGCGCGCGGACCTCCCCATCTCCGTCAGAGCCTCAGAAACAGACACAGCCGCGGCGGACAGACAAACGGGGACTTTAGTGCAGAAATAGGCACGCTGCCCACATGACCAGGCATGTGAGACAAAGCAACCCCAGAAAAGAGAGCCGTCATCTCAGAAACAGGAGCCCTGACACCGGGGAGCGCCGCGATCGAGTCAACAGAGGAGCCTTTAAAAGACGTATAATTACCACCTTTAGAGAGATAAGAGGGGTTATCGGATCCGTGAAGCAAGAATGGGCTTTTATATAAAAGAACTAATTAGAGATCTCGGAAATTTAAAATAGATGGGCTGGAAGCGGAGAGGCGACATCTGAAGAGCAAATCAGCACACTGGAAGATGGGGCCAGGGGCCGTGCAAGGGACTCGTCCTAAAGGGCAAAGTCGTGGAAAACACGAGGCAGAAGCTGGGGACCTGGGGACAGCTCCAGACGCCCCTCGGCCATCTGATGGATGTTCCCTCAAGTGGCACAGTGGGGACGGAGGGAAGAGAGTGGCCAGAGAAAGAAAGACCCAGGGCCACAGAAGGACACCCGTCGTTGGCTCCAAGAACTCGCCAGGTGCCGAGCAGAGCAAATGAACCCAGGCCTGTTCCAGTCGCGCGATGGCCCATTTCCAGGTCAGCAGAAGCAGAGCGAAGGTTCCGATGCTCCTGGAGAGAACAGAACGCAGGCGCCAGGAGCAACGGTGAGAATGGGAGGGACACCCCCACCCCCTGTGGAGGGGCGTGAGCCAGGTCCCCGCGCCTTCTCCTAATAGCGGCGCGAGCGGGCATGAGACGCGGGACTCTCCTTCCAAGTTCAGAAAGAAGGCGTTAATTCAGTCTACCATCCCGAACCGGGCATCCTGGTTTGAGAGCAAAGAAAACCCTTCAGATGTTCAAGGACTCGGGGATTCCACCACCACTCCCCTTTCTGAGAGCCTTAACTCAAGTTACTCAACCGGAGCAAACAAAAATCTTAACCCGAGGAAGAGGAAGACGGGCCGGCAGAAAAGACGGGGACATAAAATCCGATGGGACGCGGAATGAAGCCTGGGCAGTTTCGTTGTCACGAGGCATGGGATCGATTATCGTCTTTGCGTTGGGACAGGTTCAAACACGAGAAAGGCACAGAGAATGACGTTACAAATGCCCATGTGCTCACCGCTCAGATCTGTGTCTGTTCTCCCACATTTGCTGTGCTTTCGCAAAATAAAGAAATATCACAGGTTCGGGGAAGCCCCCCGGCCTCTCCTCCAGGGAACACAGTTTCCCATCACACGTATAATTGGGTTATGGTAACGGGTACAAAAACATTGATTCCCCCCCCCCCACAATGTTTATTTTGTCACTGGCCACCTTGTCAAACGCCTAATTGTCTTAATAAATCTTCCCCGGGTTCACTTGGATTTACCGAGTGGAATTTTCCAAGTGTCAAGGAGCAGTCACCCGCTCAGCCTCTTCTGGTTCGATATCTGCGTCTTTTATTTCCGTTTCTGTCCAGCGGACTCGCCAGGCCAGCTGGCCACGGGGGATGCAGCCGCACAGGGACGCTCAGCTTGTCCCCGGGAGGGCTTCTTGTGCTTCCCAGTGAGCAGGGCGCCGGCCGAAGACGGGTGTTAAATGCCCTCCGATGGGTCAGCAAGATTCTCCCCATTTCTTTTCAATCAGCAAGAGCCGCTGACTCCAGTCAGCTGCTTTTCCAGCATCCGTTCTGACTCTCCCAAGCTTTCCCTGCCTCTCTGAGAATGCAGAGCTCTGGTTCTCAAACTTTGTGGCCTCAGGATCCCTTTACCCCCCCTAAAATGTACTGAAGGCCCTGAAGAGCCTATATGAAGAATATGATAAAGTTTGACCGCAAGAGAAAAAAAAGGAAAATCTAAATCAATGAAGATAAAAACCAGCCCCCTTGCTGGGAGACGTTAGAATGTTGTAAAGACAGCAGTCTACCATAGTGATTCTAATAAACACGTCTCCCATCTTCAAACGTCCCTGAAACAATCAAGGGCGTATCAGAGCTTCAACGGCAGCATCCCTCCACCCCCTCCTGGTAGTCAACACAATAAGGATTTACCTTAAAAAAGATGACGTCTGATTTCATGTATGCTTTTCTCATGATCTTAGCTCATTTATTTTTTTGGACCAACCCTAGGAGCGGTATTGGTGTTCCTGTTACCTCGTTTTCCAGGTGAAGAAGCTAAAGCCCAGAGAAGTCAAGCAACTTGTCCAAGGGCACACAGCCAGGGAGTGGCAGGGCTGGGATTTGAACCCCGGCTGTTTGGTCCTAGCGTCTCTGCTGCTCTGGTCTACTGGTCCAGGGGTTGGGTTTCTTCCAGGTCATCTACAATTCAACCCAGTCTTCGTTAGGGCCCCCAAACGATTCCCGATCTCACAGGTCGATAATACAGGTCATTCAGAAGAGGAGAACACTCAAGGAAATGTTGGCAGCCAGATGAAAGGACACGGAGACGTAGCATGGTTCCCCTGAGCTGTCCAAGTCGCCTCTGTCACACGTTGGTGACCTGATAGGCATGTGGATCGTAGCGCAGCAGAAGCTCCGGGAACAGACCCCTGCATATCTGGAACGATGCAATTTTTCACTTGGTTAGGGAGCCAGTGACCACTGGTTATTCGAGTGTCAAAACAAAATAAAAACACAAACAGGTAAACCTGTGGCTCATAGCCACAAAAATCCTAGATGGGTTAAAAATTAAACACAAAATCAAAATGGCACAAATCGTATGGAAAATCTCGTCTGCTTTTTTCTTTTGATTTTTTAACGTTTATTTTTGAGAGCGACAGAGTGAGAGACAACAACAGGGAGGGAGAGAGAGAGAGGGAGACGCAGAATCCGAAGCAGGCTCCAGGCTCCGAGCTGTCAGCACAGAGCCCGATGCGGGGCTCCAACCCATGAACTGTGAGATCACGATCTGAGCCAAAGTTGGACGCTCAACTGAATGAACCACCCAGGCACCCCTCGTCTACTTGTTTGAGCCTCTCAGGAGCCCTGCCATGAAAGCCCGGCAGGTCTGGCCCCTAAAAGCCAGCGGCCCCAGCTCGATGACGGACCCTACCTAAGCCAAGGTGAAGACACCAGCCTGGAAGAAAGTCTTTGCACCCCACGAAACAGATGAGCACATAAAGAGTGTCTACACATCAGCGTCAAGACACGAAGACTCGGAAATGGGGGAACAGGCAGGTGATGGGAGCGGGCGTATGAGGGGGCTCTCAACCTCCCCAGCAGCTGGGAAAACACAGTCGCCCAATGAGATACAAGTAGGGGGAAATGGACCAGATGACGGACCCCCGTGCTGTGAGGCTGCAGGGAGACAGAACCTGTCCCCGCGGCGGGGAGGAGGGCACATCAGGCAGGGTCACTCACCTGATGATGCTCAAGGAGGCTTTTAGTAAAGGGGCTTTGATGGAGAAGCGGGCAAGTGAGGAAAGGAAGCCACAAGGTGAGGTGCAGTGAGCAGGTGCCATTCCCTCGCCCTGGCCTGAGGGGGTGAGGCCCCAGGAGAAGGGGGTCAGAGGAGAGGGTACGTGGCACGAGGAGACCCAACCCTGCCTGACGTGGCCCTAAAGCAGGGGAGCCAGGGATATGGAGACCCCCGCCCCACTCCCCTTCCGGGCCACGCCTGTTGGGAAGCTGGAGGGCACAGAGGCCCGGGTCAGACGTCCACCCACGTCTTACACACGGCCTTGTCACCCCTCTCGAGAGCCACACGCTGCCACCCGTGTGGCGGGGTCCTCAGACCCGGGTTTCAGGGGAAGGAAACCACAGTCAGCCCCAGCAAGTCTGGACAAGTCTCCCAGTGGAGGGACGGCTCACAAACACGGGAGTCTCAAGAAGTCCCCTATGGGGAAGCAAGCCACTGTTCTGTTTGTCCCGCGGTGACGTGACTACCCCCAAGCTTCTCATCAAGACGAAACAGAGCAAAAGCGAAGGAAAATGGTGCAGTGGGAGAGGCCAGGCCAGCGCTGGGAAGGGCAAGACCCCTTGTGTGGGATTATGGGTTTACAGCAGGGACAGTGGCTCCCCATACAGGAGCCACCAAGCACCCTGGGCTGTGGGGAAGGGGGTACGGGTGGGCGGGGGGGTGGGGGACCACCAACACGGAGGGCTCATACCTCCAGACAAGGCTGACCCTGTTTCGGGGTGACGGGGGCCAACGACAGGACCGGGGGTGGGGGTGGGGGTCACGGGGAGGGCGGGTTAGTGGCTGGTCCTCCCCTCCCTGCCGCGTGTCCTACAGCAGAGGAGACGAGTGGCAGAGTGGCAGGCCTGGGCTGGGAGCACGCGTCCGTGGGCCCTGGGCTGGGGGCGCGTGCAAACGCTCCCCCCGACGTGCTCCCCACAGCTTCGCGAGCCAGACTGCCGCCAAGGGAAAGGCAGAGAATGCCAAGTCCTCTCCAAAGCCCAGGGGAGGAGGGACGGCCTCCCGGGAAGGGCTGTGGGGTCCACGGGGCGGTCAGTGGGCGGCTGCCACAGGCAGGGGCCGCTGGTAAATGCCGGCCCCGCTCCAGACTCCATCGGAGGTAGGGAGCCTGTCTCGCCAAGGTCCCAGCCGCCCAGGATGGGGGGAAGCCAGTGGGACTGGGGCTCCCAAGGCCAGCACCCAGGCCCCAAGCCAGAGGTTTCGGCCCTTGCTGCCAGCCTCGCCCAGGCAAGCCGAGGGTCATCCCACCCTCGTCCTGGGGGATAAGCAGATCTGGGTGGCTCGGAACCACACGTGGGGAAACTGAGGCTCAGCCGTATTCGCCCACCCAGTGAGCAGGGCCAGGATCGAGCCCAGTTCTGCCCACCTCCAAGCCCTCGTCTCTCCACTGCTCTGCCCGCACCAGATCCACATCCCCAGGTCCAAACTCTGGACCAGCCCCAACTGCGGGCCGAACCCCGGGCACGTGGAGGAGACAACAGCAGACCCATTAGGACGTCGGTCCTGAGAGAGAAAGGCTGGGCCTGTCCTACGCACCCCTGCGTCCCAGCACCCATCGCTACTGCATACAGTAGGCGCTCAATAAATGAGGCCAACTCACTCGGCCTCCAGGTGCTCACATGGAGTTAAGCGATTACAGAAAAGGCGAGGTTAGACTTTTGACCGAAGAGTCGTGTGAGCACAGAAGACATAAGGGCTCTGGCCCCCCTGGGGCCCTGGAGGCTGCCCCACTTGAGCCCGGGCCTTGTGGGGTGCATAGGAGTTCGCCAGATGGTGATGGGCAGAAGGGGCGTCTCGGGCAGGGACCCGCGTGTGCAAAGGCCGGGAGGATGAGAGCTTGGGCGCAGACAGTACCAGAGCTGGCTAGGCTGACAGCCTGCGGAGGGAGGGCGGGCCGGGCTGGCTCTGGTGGCCAAGCTTGCACCCCATCCAGGGGACAGTCTGGCCGCTCCTGCAGCAGAGGGGCTCCGGGCGAGTGTGGGGTGGGCTCAGGGGTCTTGTGGTGGTCCACGCGTTCCCAGGGCTGACGGGCTCAGACAGGCTCTGCCCTTTCTTCCCGGCAGGCCCTGTGGGGACCGGCTCTGGGCACGAGTCACCCCCGAGTCACTCATTAACTCTGCAGCCAGGCCGGTCACTTGCACTTCATTGCCTCAGTTTCCTTGTCGGTCCCACAGGAGAAATCGCGTGGCCGGTGGTCTCCAGTGGGGCACGAGGAGCAGAGGGAGGCCGGGCCTCTGGCCACCCCTCGTCCGGGGGAGAGGGGGCGAGAAATCCAGGACCAGCACAGAGCCTCGGGCTAATGCCTTCCCACTGAGGCTGGTGCCGGGGGACAGTGGAGAGCGGAAGGGACAAATGTCTGCCCGCATGGCTCTTCTATCCCAGAGCAGAGACGCAGAGGATGCGGGAGCCAACAGGGGAGACGGTGCCCGAGACTCGGGACCATGGAGCCCCTGCACAGGTGCTAGGAAGAGAGGGGCAGCGCGGGGGAGCCCGAGGCTGAAGGTCGTCCTCCGTGCTTCCTCGGGGGGCTTCGAAAGTGCCATGGCGTCTCCGGCTCGTGTTACCGCAGGGGCAGCAGCGGTCATCTGCTGGAGCGCAGACCCCAGCCGAGTCTCTTGAGCCACCTCAGGCCGCCAGACGTGTGCGTGTGGAGGGGTGCAGCAGCAAGGCCTCGGCATCCCACACCTCACCCCTGCGCCCTTCGACCTTGGGGCACTGTTCCCGACCTTGGTCTGCCCTGCTCATCCTGCCTCCCCACACCTGACCCTACTGTTCCCTTCCTTCCCGTCCTCCCACGCCCTCCCTCCTCCTGGCCCCCAATCCAAACCTGCCACCGTCAGCCAGGGCGTCAGGGGCTGGTGGCAGGGATGCATCTGATAGGACGGCAATGGCCAAAGTGCTCCGGTCCTTCTCGGGCCACACGGGTAAAATGAGAGAATGGTCCTCGACTCCCAGGGCTGTCAGGAGAGCCACGTGACAATCAGCACGCCACAGATGTCGGCCACGGGGAGTGCAGTCCTGAATCCAGCCCCACCCGGCCCAGGGAGCCCTGTCTCATCCGGCTCTGAACCCTCACCCGGTCCGAGCTCCCCGACAGCGGGGCCTTTCTGCACCCACAGCGCGCGGCACGTGAGTGAATGAATGCGTGCAGGCACGCGCAGCCCAAGCTGGCCGGGAAAGAGGAGGTGAGGTCATGAGAGCTCGTCGGGATGAACTGTGATTCACCGGAGGGGCCCCAAGGGACCCTTGACTGCTCCCCAGCACCTCGCTCGGCATCACCTCGTCCCCACCCATCATCCTCGAAGATTGCTGAAGAACGAGCTCATCAAGCTTGCTGTCACAACGTTGTAGAATGTTGCGGTAACTGAAAGCCACCGGTAATTTCTGTTCAAACAGACAAGGCTGTCTTTTCAAACCAGGGCAATGGAAACACCGCCGTGTGCGCCCAAGCACCCCCCGGCACCCCCACCCCACCCGCGCCCGGCCCTCTGCACACGCGGTTGTCTCATCCTCTCACTCCTGCTGTCCCCCGCACGCTCTGATGCCTTGTTCTGCTCCTGGTCACGTCCCAAAGACACCCAACCCAAAGCCCTTGATCCGGAACGCGAGTGTATTCTGCCCAGCCAACATCACAAAATAATCGCAATGTCATGGCCTGGGTCATCTCTCAAAAAAAAAAAAAAACCTATTCTCTAAATGGGCTTGACCTGGATGGATGTTTTGGAATTGGGTAGACACAGGTTCAGTGACATAAGTGGACCGCCACAGAGCCCATTCAGTCAGTGGAAGAACCCCTCAGGAGCGCAGGCCGGGAAAAGAAAACGCTCCAAAGACCAAACTAAGGTTAATTTAGTAATTGCCCGAAGCCCCCGGCAATTTCCATAAGTACCCGCTGGAGGAAACAGCGGCCCCTTTCGGTCATTTGCCCCAGTGCCCATTTGGGGAAAGAACTTGGAAGGCTCAACATGGGGTCCCCTTTGGTGGCCCGAGATACACCGGGCAGCTGAAATGGGGGCCGGGCAGTGGGGTGCCCACCCCAAGCTGCCATCGGCCCCCCCTTCTAAGACTCCAGAGACTTCCGAGGCTGGAGGGGTCCCCCCCGCCGGGGGCCAGCTCAGCCAGCTCGACTCCACAGTTAGTGAACGGCCAGCTGCTGCTTGGACACGTCTGGAGACGGGGAGCTCACTCCCTCTTGAGGGTTCCCAGAAAGGGAATTGGCCGAATCCTCACTCCTGGAGCGCTTGGCTCCCCTCCCTCTCGGCTGGATGAGACCCAGGTGAGAAGCCGTGGCTGGGCGCATATCCTCTGCCTCCCAGGACGTAATTCACTCCATCTGGATGGTTATGTGACCGTCTTGGGTGCGGGGCCGCGGTCGGAGGGTCGAGGCCCCTGCAGTCACGCACGTAATTAGTTCCTATACGTCAAGTCAGTGACTGTGAAGAGAGAAACGGGCAGTGGTCATCACGGCCCCTCCCCTGCAAGCCATCCGCCCTGCCCCCCGAGAAACAAATGGGTAGGAAGGTCATGTCTTGACAGCGTGGGGCTGATCTGACAAAAGCTCCATTTGCCCTCAGTGGGAAACGAACCCTCATAAACTGCCACCTATGTTCCAATGTGTTGGGGCTTTTGCAACCAACTCGGCCATCTGTTGGATGTGAGTTAGAGCCACGAAGCTTGGTGCCGGGAGAGAGATGCTAGCGATGGGGACATAGTAGCCGCCATAAACTGAAGTTGCCGTGCAACCGAAAGCATATGGAAGGAGCGACAGTGAGGTGGCACTGAGCCGTGCCTCCCACCCCCAGGACCATTTCTGGCCAAACTGACAGAACCATGTGTAGCTCAAATGGTTTTGTTTTTTTTTTTGTTGTTGTTTTTTTTTTTTTTTTTGCCTGCATGCACGCATCAGGAGAATTTGCCATTTAAGCGAACCTGATGGTGGGTTGTTTCTATAAAGTCAGACCAGTGGCTCCTCACTCCCCCCCCCCCTCCATTTTTATTTTTGGAAAAAGGGTTGTTGCTTAAAACCGGGTCACGGTTTTAAGAGCGAGTTTGGTGGGGACCATCGAGCGAGCGTCAACACCCAAGTGAAATCTGCTCACTGAAGCCACCTTCTCGCGGCCCGTGCGACCGTCGGCAAGTCGCTTCGCGCCTCTCCCACCACCGACAACGTGTGAGTAAGAAGTGTGTCTACTTTATACGTTGCGGGGAGCATTCAGTCGTGGATAAAGCAAAACGGGCTCGGAGCACCTCATCACAGGCCCCGGGAGCCCACCTCTGCAGAGCTTGGGAAGGAAACCCCTGCTTCACGAGGTCAGCAGCTCCGGACCCACAGCTGGGAAATTCTGCCGAGTGTGAATGAAGAGAAGGTGGGGGGCAGGAGTGGCAGGGCATTGGAGCCGGCTGGTGAAGAGAGTTTGGCAGTGATGCTCCTTTTAAAATTCTTGGCACAGGTTTGCCGAGATCTAAGCAGTCCTGAAATTAAAAAAAAAAAAAGAAAAAGAAAAAAAAGGTGGCTCAGTTGTCTAATCGGGATTTTGACGGAAAATGTCGATTTAAAGGATTCCTAGGCTGACTCCTCAGGCACTGATTGGCTGGCCGGTATACATCTCTCTCTGTCTCTCTCTCCCCCCCCCTCCTCATATGGAATTTCTATTAATGTTTCCATATTTTTTCCTAGGTTGGGAGCACATCGAAAATCTGGGAGGAGGGTATGAGGAACATGTGTTTAGGATTCAGTCTAAGCCAGCTCCGGTCTGCTGCTCTTAAGTCTCCAATCTTCACCTGCAAAGTCACCTCACTGGATTGTTGAGAAGATTTCAATGAGACAATGCGGGCAACGTGTGTAGCCTTGTGTCGGGGACGTACTGAGCACATAATGAGTGATGTTTACCATGAAGTCAGTGCCTGGTGGAAGCAGGTACTGTGCACAGTTAATTAATGAATCAAGCACCGCCCCTGATCCCTTAGGAAGCGAGGCGGGTGATGTTCAATTATCCTGCTCGGAAGGGACTGAGACATTCGACATTCACGGGACAGGCACCAGCTCTTTCCGTTAGTTAAGAGGAATGAGGTAAGGAAACTCTCCAGGGTCAAAGTGGCTTGAACAGTTTGGGGAAATTGGGCAGTGACCCTTCCTAGGGAACCTGACAGGGCGAGGCAGGAGGCTGGACGTCTGGAGCCTGTCTATCTGGCTTGTAAATACTCACCCTCTCGGTCCTGTGGGGTGGCTCTGAGCCCCGTGCTTATCTCTCTCTCCTCAGCCCATCTGTAAGGTGGGAGTGGACTCCAAGCAGGTCCCTCCACCCCCTCTATGTGTCCCCAGTATTCCCGTCTCTAGAACAGGAGTGAAGTAACAGGTTTTTCCCACCAAGATATAGAGTCTTCTAAAGAACTTAAGAGTTGGAGAAGCCAACGGTCGTATTACGTTTTCAATGAGCCAGGCACGGTTCTTAGTGCCTTACATATTCTTTAGTAATATTTCGTTTCAGATCTCTCTCTCGGCTCGGGGTCCCCGTGGCTTCATCCTCCTCTTGAGTGTCTCTCTGCAGGGACAGAGGTCACTCGCTGCCTCTTGGAGCACTCCCTTCAGGTGGAGGGACCTCATGCCAGGAGGGAAGCAGCCCAGTCTGTCCTGCTTCAGCGTGCAGCCATTGGTCCCAAATCTGTGCTTTGTGGTCCCAAAGCAGGAAGGAGTCTGCTCCCTTCCTCTGTGGATGCCCTGAGAGACCCAAGGGCAGCCACCAGGCCCCAGAGCAGGACAGGCACCGCCCTTTCTCCCTAGATTGGCGGTTGCCCACCATGAGAATGGAAACAAACCATGAAAAAGGGGCTCAGAGTTTACTGAGCCCCCACTGTGTGCCAGGCCCCTGGACCTGGTTGAACTGCATTCTCAGACCAACCTTGCAGGCACCGCTATGGCGCCTTTCACAGGTGAGAGCCAGAGAGACTCCCCGAGTCAGGAACTTGCCCCAAGGTCGCACTGTTGACAGGCAGCAGCAGCTTCAGCCCGACTCCCAATCCCAGAAAGCAGGCGCAGAGCCACGGGAGCCCCGCGGGGCGCCGGGCGGGGGGGGGGGGGGGGGGGGGGGCGGGAGGTCCCGCGGCCTGGGCCCGGAGCGGACGAGCGGTCAGCACCAGGGACAGCTCCCGAACCGCTCCCCGCAGCCCCCGACGGCGGCGCGCGCGGGGCCGGCGGCGCGCTCCCCGCCGGCTCGTGCGCGCGCCCTCCCGCCAGCGCGCGCCCCGCGCCCGGGACTGGGCTGGAACCGCGCGTGCCGCTCGCTGGGAGCCAGCCTGCGCGTCCGGAGCCGTGGCCGCAGCCGGAGCTGGCAGGGGGCTCCCGCCCGGGCACGCAGTCGCCTCCCGCGGGCCTCCGGGCCTCCCCAGCGCCCGCCTCGCCCGCCCGGCCCCAGCAGGCGCCGCAGCCGTGGCCTGGGCAGGAGCGGCCGCCGCTAGCTGCGCCCTGCCCGGGACGGACGCCGGACCGCCCCGTCACGTGCGCCCAAGTCCTCGGCCGGCCGGGGGCAGCGCCGTTCCCATGGTTCAAGGTAAGGGCCGAGCGGGCCGAGCGGTCGCGGGGCGAGGGGGGCCTTGGCCGCCGGGGACGCAGGCAGGGAAGCCCCGGCTCAGTGCCCACGAAGGCTGGGGCGCCCGCTGCAGCCTGCTGGGCAGTATGGAGCCAGGTCCCTGCCCCACGCAGCTGCCGGGCCACACCACCCGTCCCATCTCCATCTGCCCTGGACGTGCGCCCCTGGGGAGGAGGCTGTGGACTGTGCATGGAGACCCAGGTGGGCAGCGAGGCAGGGAGGGAGGTGGGGACCCACGGTGCCAAGGGACGCCTGGTCTCTCTCTTGGCCTGGGCATGAAGGAAATCGGGGAGAGAAAGTTTCCGAGAGGAGCCTGGCCTCTGTTCTCTGTGGTGCCAGGAGCCGAGACCTTTCAGTGAGACTTGCCTTGGAGCAGACGCCGTGCTCGGCACCTGACCTGTGTAATCATTCATCCAATTCACCCAACACCCATCAGAGAGGGGCACTGGCCCTATTTGACAGAGGAGGAAACTGAGGCTCAGGGAAGTTTGGTCGCTTGTCCAAGGTCACACAGCCAGTAAGTGGTGGTGCTGACCTCGGTCACGGCCACCGGCCTCGGTCACGGCCACCGGCCGCACGCCCACCCACTTTGTCTGTTTGAAATCTCAGCTTAAACGGGGGAGAGGAGCACTGGGCTGGCCTTTGGGTTTTCCCAGCCAGGAATAAAAAGACTCCAAACACCAAAACTCCAGGAGAGACTGCCTGCCCACCCTCCCAGCTCTGCCACGTCATCCCACCCAGTGTCCTGTGCTCCCAAGGCCGAGGGCCATGTGGGCACTAAGAGCCCTGCCAGTGTGCATCTCAGCCCCAACACTCTGTGACGACAGTCTCAAGGGCCAAGTTCATTGACCCTTCTTGAAGATAAGAGGGTGTCCCAGGGGCCTTAGCCCCAGCCTGCCCTCCTTTCACGTTCCTCGGGAAGCTGGAGCTCAGGAGAGCCAGAAGGGATGACCTGCCAGCCTTTCCCTGGCACTCCCCTCTGCTCGGGCCAGGCCAGGCTCCTGGGGCGGGAAGGGCGGGGGGGGGGGGTGCGGAGAGGCTTCCAGGTGCGGTGAGGACTTCCAACCCCCGAAGGTTTGCGCTCGCTAGGACAGCATCCAGCCGCCTCTGCCAGTGGCACTGACAATGGAGCCCAAACGACCAGAGACCTCTTCTTACCCAAGCAGGTGGCACCGGCGCTTCCTGGGCCGAGGGGAGGGACTGACTTTAATTCTTTGTGCACTGACCGTAAGCTTTTGGAAGAGCCGGGGTGCTGGGAACTCGGGACAAGTCCATCTCACTCCTGAGGCTGGGGCTCAGGCAAGCTGGGGTTTTGTTCCTGTTTTCACCTGGCGCGGCTGTTGGGCACCTGCGTGACGGGGTGAAAAAAAACCAGGGTGAGCCTTGTGCCCTGGATCCTCCTGACTTCTGGTCTCCCTGCCACCTGAACTTCCAGAGGGGCTGACTGGTCCCGATTCCCTTGGAAAGCTTGGAACTGGTCTCCTGAAGCGTTTGGGGGTGTCTGGGAAGGACCCACAGGCTCTCCCGGCCTCAGTGCCTTCGGGGTGCATGGGGACGGACGTGGGGAGCTCTGGGGACCATCGGCTGGTCTTTCTGGAGCTCTCTGGCACTCTCTGCTGAGAGCGCTGGCTATGGAAATGTTCCAGCTTTTCCACCCTAGCCTCTCCAGGGGAAGAGGGGAGGGCGTCCACCACAGAGCCCTTCCCAGCCTCTGAGGCCTCGAGCTCCCAGACACGCATTGCTTGCACCAGCACAATCGTCAAACAGGAGTAAGGGCACTCGGGGAAAGGTGGGCACAGCTCGTGGAGCCAAGACTCATCTGCCCAGTTGTGTCCACCTTTCGGGGTGACCTTGGGCAAGTCATCTTGCCTCTCCAGACCTCAGTCTCTCATCTGTGAGATGATGGGGTGGCTCATGCCATGCCCCTGATGGGCCATGACCACTCTGCTCATCGAGGCCCCAAAGTGAGCGTGTGAGGCTGGGAGGAGCTGCAGTATTGAGGGAGCACAGGGGAATTTTGAAATCTCGGGGCAACTCTGAACCCAAGCCCCCCACTCAAGTGATCGTCCCAGCCTTGCATGTTTGGGGGCCAGCTCTAAATCGCTGGCTCCTGGTGCCGGTTCTGGGTGAGCCATATGGCCCGGCCGGCCCGGAGGCTACACGGCAGGGACCCAGTCCCGCAGAGAGGCCCCTGGGCTCCACGGATCCGCTCCGCAGAGCGATGGCCTCGACATCCAGCGAGGAATAATTGCAGCACTCAGAAGGGGTGAGGGAGCAGGCAGGGCTGCGGGGGGAGAGTCAATGACATCTCTGTAAATTGCATCTGAGTTCGGGCAGGAGGCAAGTCACGGTGGCCAAAGAGCCCCGCTCCCGTCCTCCCGGCAGCTCCTGGCCCGGCCACTCTCTGCAAAGTGGCCAGTCTGCGTCTGTACATCAGTAAGAGGCAGCTTGTGTGGCAGAGAGCGCGGATCCTGGGCGACCGTGGGCAAATCGGTCAGCCTCCTCGTGTGCAAAACTGAGGGCGCTCCTGCCTTCCCCGCCAGCACAGGGCGGCAGCTGTGAATCTGGGCTCCACCCCCCCCCCCCAGGCAGGGGACGCCCCCAGGCTCAGCCCGGGGTCTGCTCCACGGAGACCAGCGCGACCGGGGGCTTCTCAGCCTGCCTTTGCTCTCCCCCTGGTACTGGTTTTCCTTGCGGTGTCTCGGTCCCTTCGGATTTGCTCCAAAGGGGGTTTGACAAGCCCCGCGTCTTCAGCGTCTGCCAGCTCCTGTCCTTCCATTGCCGCGTGGAGAGGCTCCTGGTGCGGGCACTCTTGTTTCTGTTTGCAAAGCTGTTTGTTCCCTTTAGAATCAGGTCCCCTCCCTAAGCAGGCTCGAGCTGGCGAGCCCTCCCCCAGGCTTGGCCCAGCCCCACCCCCGGCTGGGGGCCCTCTGAGGGTGGAAAGCGCCGCAGGAAGAATTCTAGGGGGACTGACCACCTTGCCCCGGGCCTGAGTCAAGCCTGCTGCTTCCCGGCTGTGGGATCTTCTGGGCTGTGGCCCATCAGGCGAGGCTTGTAAGCCCTGCTTCCGGGGGTGGGTTTCTCCAGAGATCCCCAGAAACCACAGACGTCGGGAGCCTGGGAGGGACACGGCCAGATGTAGCCTTTAGGGAGTGTTCTCGGGCTGCGGCACGAGGGGCTACGTGGAGAGGGTGAGGCTGGAGGCAGGAAGGCTCTGGAGGAGGCCACTGCGTCCAGCCAGAAGGGAAACGATGGAGGCCTGGACCAGGGGAGTGAGAAGTGGGCGGAAACGACCATCCCTCCGAGGGAGGGGCGAGGGGACAGTGTGCTGGGTGGTGGGAGAGGCCCGGGACTGAACACCTACCTGTCACAGGGCTCTGCTCTACACGGGACCGGGCCGGAGACCCGGGCGTGGCCAGACAGGCAGGATGGGCCGCGCCTGAGTGGTGAGGAGGCAGCCCCGGGGGCCTCGAGGAAGACTTTTCTGTTCCAGCAGCAGCATGGCGTCACAGCCTGGCTCCATGTTACCGCCTGTCCCCTGCACACGGTCCCCGCCCACCTCGAGGGGTTCCCACGGGACTGGGCCCCGCCCTGGTCTAGCCAGCCACCTGTACCCCCATGCTCGGCTTTCCCAGGTGGCAGAGGTGGGAGAAGCCTGGGCCAGCCGAGAGGCCCACGTGGAGGCTGGCCAGGGGCCTGGGTGGCGACCCTACAGCAAGCCAGGCTGCGGGGGCTGCCGCCTCGTTCCCCCGTTCCCTGGTGGTGTGGTCGAGTGGAGGAGAGCGTGGCCGTCGGGGCTGACCAGAGCCGTGTTTCTGTCCATGCTGAGTGTCCCTAGTGAGGTGACTTGGCCTCTCTGGGCCTTGGGTTGCTCGGTGACAATGTTAACATCCACCTCGAAGGATGTGCTAGGTCGCGTCTCAGCTGGCTGACCGGGGAGGGGGTTGCGGGCACTGTTCAGCGCTAACAGAAACCTCTCTTCCAGGGCAGGTCCACCCCCCGGGGCAGCCCCCGTGGGTGCTCGTTTCCTGGCTCAGCCACAGAGTGGGCTCAGGGCAGACTGGCCTTGGGGCCACCCTGGCTCCCTGACCGTCACCTGCATCTGGGTTCTTCCCGACCTGGTCCACAGTTTCCTCATGCCACAGCAGTGGCAGAGGTGACCCTTGGGGCACTCCCGGGCTGGCCCTGGCCAGTGGGGCCCTCTGGCGGCCGGGATCCCTGGGGAACAACAGTCCTCCCTCCTTTATTATTATTATTATTATTATTTCTTATTACTTATCGTCATCTGCTGTACTTGGTCGTGCACCCCGTCCAAACTTGCACTTGGAACTGTACTCCCCGGGGTGGGTGCCAGCAGCCTCGCGTCCCTGGGGACTTGCTGGGAGCACAGATCCTCAGACCCCCTCCAGACCCCTCCAGGGTTTAACAGGCTCCCCGGGCGATCCCTGTGCTCAGTGAAGTTGGAGACACGCTGTTCTAGAAAACATTCTGTGCACAAAAACAGCGGCGGAAAGCCATCGCAGGTGACTGTCTCCTGCAGGCTTACGTATTTAGCTAAGATATGTTAAATTTTAATACGCTAAAGGGATTTTGAAATGAAATAAATTGGTGCTGGCTGTAAAAGACAAGTCAAGCCATCCCTTTGCTTGTTTGTTTGTTTTTCACAAAATATAAGCCCGGGGCTTCCCCGCTGCGACCCACCCCCAGGCCGGGCCCCCGGGGATCCATCACCCAGGGGCTCCTTGGCCTGTGTTCCTCCCTGTTCTTTTGTCGGCAGATCTGGACCCTCTCCCCGCATCAGCACCCGTTTTCTCGTGTTTACCTGGCCCCGTGTTAGTGAGCAGGCGTGTGGGTCATCCTGGGTTTTGGGTTGTGCCGCGTAGTTTTATTGATTCATTCGCTGGTGTGATCCCAGCAGGGAAGGATCTCGGTGGGGCGGGGGGGGACTTCAGGGGGGGAGTGCACACTTGTGACTAGAATGAGAGAGCTGGGCAAAGCACCTCCCGATGGATTGTGACACGGATGTGAGGCAGCAGGCATCCCGGATTCAGAGGAAGATACCCCATGGGTCAGAGCAGTCTGGGAGGGCTTCCTGGAGGTGGAACTTGAGCTAAGCCCGGAAGGAGTATGGAGTGGGGAGGAGCAAGCGTGCCGGGGGAGACGGGGCATTTCTGCCATCCCTGGGGCGCAAGACGCCTCTCTGTTGACTTTGGTAATCAGTGACTCACAGAGGATACCCCGACCGCGTCCAGTAGTCCGTGCCCTATAAGGGTGGGGGGAACCAGCTGGCCACTGTCTGGTGGTCCCATTGGCTTGGAGCCTCAAATCTGTCGTGATTGAGGTCGGCATTCATGCTCCGGTCTCTCTGCCAGGCTCAAAAAGGCTCCCCGCCGCCCCAGTAAGACACGCGAGGGACCCGCGGCCGAGCCCCCGCCACGGCCCCGCGGCCCTGCCTCGACTCCAGGGCGCCAGCCGGCTCTGGCTTTGTGCTTCCTGCCAGCACGTCCCCCTAGCGCTGGCTCAGGTTACTTTGGCCAGGCTGCTCGGAGCACAGGAGCGTGTGTCCCAGGGCGTAGGAGGAGGCTGGGACGCATCATTAGTGTGTCCCTGACACTTGTCAGAGGCCTTGCCTCGCGGTGTCGGAATGTCACATTTACTCCCTGTTTTCCCAGTTCCTCCACTTGCTGTTGGCGAATGCACTGACTCGATACCTTCGGGAACCTTCCTACAGCAAAGATGCTCATTTTTCAGACTCCAAGGCAAGCGCCTAGTCCAGAAGCCCTTTCTCTCTGCAGGGCGTCTGCCCCCCGCTGCTCCCAGAAGCCGGCAGACCCAGCTGGCTCAGGGAAGGACCCACATGCCTTTTGCTGGCAGGGTCTCCCCTCGAAACATCGCGAAACCAGCAATGGCTTTTGAAAGGGCTGATTCCAGGATATGGATATCCAATTTTGGTTCAAAGGAGGACAGGGGGGAAGAAAAAAGTCGAATATTTCGCAGCAAAAACCAGCAGCTTCTTTGTAACGTCGTCAAATTGCGAACTTCTGGTATTTACCTGTGCTTAGAGTTTTTGTTTGGTTAAAACACTCATTATACAGAAGGCTCCCGGCTCGGTGCGAACCCATTTACAAAATTAAAAATATAGGCAACTTTAATTTTACCTTCATGGAACTTCCCACACGAGAGTTCCCTCTAATTACTAAACAGATTTCTGCTTCAAAAGGACAGTTTTTGTTTTGCGATGCAGCGTCCTGAATAATCACTTTTGTGGTAGGTTTTATTGCCGCTGGGCTGTGATGTTTTTCCGCGTCCGCCCTTTTCTCTCTGGGATCATCCCCACTGTTGAACGTGAGACCCGAGGGCAAGAGGGAGGCGTGGGAGCGAACGGGCAGGGGTCCAGCATGGCTGCAGAATCTGTGGGATGCTCTGAGCGGGCACAAGGGTTAGGACCCCGCGACTGCCCAGCCGCCGGCGCAGGCTCCTCCGGGCTGGTGAGCCCTCTCTGTGCCCTACGTTCCTGGTCCACAGAAATCAGATAGCTGTGCCCCTCTCGCAGGGTGGTGGTGAGGGTTCTTCACCCCCGTGTAAGACCCCGGATGCCCGGTAGGAGCACGACAGAGGGGGCCTGGTGCTAGATTCTGGGGTCTCTGAGGGCCTGTTGAGTAGCACCTGTGATGGAACTTGGGTTCCCGGTCGTCTGTGCAGCTGGGGGTCGGAACCCTGCTTCGATCCCGTCCCAGCTGAAGACAGAGCACGGACCCCGGCTGCAGCCTAGAAGGCCCTGCCTGCCACAGACCCTGCGAAGCCCCCGACCTCCTCACTGGCCTGTCCGCCCCCACTGGGCTCCCGCATGGTGGCTTACTTCCCGTTCTGGAACATGCCCAGAACCTTCCTTCTGGGGGGGAGGGAGGGCAGTCCCGCCTACTCCCCCCTCTGCCTGAAGAGCAGATCTCATTGGCCACGGTGTGCTTCAGGAACGTGTCCCTGACCCCACGTCACCTCCCGGGAGGTTCAGCCCCATGACACGCCCTTGGGCCCACTGTGACACTGGCCCTTTGGGTCTTCCTGACTGGTCTCCGTCAGCACACAGGCTGGGGGGCCCCCTTGAGGAGCGCACCTGTGGATGCTGTCCACCAGTGTGCCCAGAACCAGGCACAGTGCCGGGCACATGGATGGGAGCACTTGGCAGACATTTACCGGACGGCTGGGAGCTTTTGTGCCATTGTGACGCCCCCACCTTGCGTGCCAGGGGCCGCCGTGGCTTCTCCCTGACCTCTCCCCGGACTGAGACACCCCATGTTTAGAGCCACAAATGACATCTATTTCCCCATCAGCGTCTCCCCTCCAAACACTCAGAACCTCCTCCGGGAGGAAGACTCAGAACGTTCCAGAAACGGGAAGTAAGCCAGCGTGGCCAGAGTGCAGCCAGTTGCGAAGCAGTTTGGGAGGTGAACAGGGTCTGCTCCGTGCGGCACCTGCCGTTTTCCAGCTGCAGGAATTTTCAGCGTCGGGCGAGGTGATTCCAGGGCTGGTGGGTCACCCAGGCCAGGCCTCAGCTCCCGGCCAGGCCTCCGGGTTTTTAAAAATCATTCAATCTGCAAGACGGGCCCTTTCAACAACACGCCTACACTCACTTAAAAATGGCTGAGCCCAATTTTCTTAAAAAGGAAAGTTGATGTGAAACAAACCGCTTCGGGCAGGGTCTTTGCTGAAGCCTGGGCCACCAAGGACTGCTCAGGGCGGCAGAATTGTCCCCAGAAGTTGACAACGGAGTCACGGCGGCCGCCGAGCTGGCAGAGCCTTGCGGAGACCAGAGGTGCCAGACGGGACCAGGGCGAGCTTGTGCCCGTGCCCCGGGGCACTTGAGCCCGTGAAACTATGTCAGAGGAACCAAGAAATGGGTGGGGGTGGGGGTGGGGGTGGGGCCGGCCAGGTTGAGAGCCGCCGTTTGTTGAGGCCTCTGCCCCCAGGATCCGTCCGTGCGCCCAGGCAGGTGGGGCCGCCTCGGGCTCCCTGAGGCTTGTACTTGGAGAGAACTTGGGGTGACCCCCGGGGAGAAGCCAACCCTGGAATGTGGCCCGGAGCCGAGGGGGTCCCACCCTCCCCCATCCCCTAACGGTGTGTATCCCACCGCGCAGGCTGTCTTGGATGAACTGTGATTTCAAGGGGGAGAGTCCCTTTGTTCCTTGAGCCGGTGATTAGACCGGGTAACGTCCAAAGTCCCTTCCCGGTGTGCGGGGAGAAGCGGGGGACTCTTGTTCAGATATTCTGATTCTCTGAGACTCTGAGCCGCGTGGCTCTAAGTCCCCGGGAGCCCACCATTCTACCACCTTGTCTGGACCCTCCTCCCAGGCTCCAGTAGTGCCCTGGCCGTCCGCCCCGTCGTCCTGCCCTCTGGTTCCCCACCCAGCTCCAGACCCTGCCTGGAGCCCCAGCGCAGAAGGTGGGCCTGTCTCACATGAGCTGCACTGACCTTAGACCAAGGCAGGGATCCAGGGGGGCTCCCTGGTAGGTGCCAAGTCCCCTGGGGGCATCTGAACTCCAAGGGGAGTGCCCAGACGGATGGTGGCAGCTCACAGCCCAACCTCTCCCCCCCCAGCTGCTGGACCGTCCAGCCAGTCCCTCTGGAACCTTCAGGTTGCTCAACTCACCTTTGCTGGACTCACCTGCTGTTCCTTCACCATCAGCACCACGCACACAGGCACACAGGCAGATATAAATGCACACGCCACATACATGTGTACACGCGCACACAGACACACATGTGGATATAAATACGCACGCTGCATACACTTACACATACGTATATGGGTGCATATACATGCATATACATGCACATGCTGTGTACACACACATATACGTACATGTAGATGCACACACACAAGTTCATTAAGAAATAGCAGAGGGGCGCCTGGGTGGCTCAGTCGGTTGGGCGGTCGACTTCAGCTCAGGTCATGATCTCGCGGTCCGTGGGTTCGAGCCCCACGTCGGGCTCTGTGCTGACAGCTCGGAGCCTGGAGCCTGTTTCGGATTCTGTGTCTCCCTCTCTCTCTGACCCTCACCCGTTCATGCTCTGTCCCTCTCTGTCTCAAAAACAAATAAACGGTAAAAAATTTTTTTAAAAAAAGAACTAGCAGAGAACTGCAGTTTAGGACACGTGAGCTCCGGAAAAACCCTAAGTTTCCCTAATTCGATTCTTTGCTATTCCCAAATAAACCCACTTTGCTGGTGAAATAACTGGCTATTTTATTTTTAAGGTTAGCAACACACGCACACACGTACAACACACACACATATACACACAGACATGCACACCTGTGCATAGACACACGCATGCCTACACAAACACATGCACATGCATACACACAAACACATGGGCGTGCACATGCACGCGCGTACGCGCACACACATGGGCGTGCCCATGTGCGCGCGCACACACACCTGGACACGCACATGCACGCACGTGCGCACAAACATGGGCGCGTGCACATGCACGCGTGTACGCACAAACATATGGGCGCACACATGCACGTGCATATGCACACACACTTGGACACACACACACTTGGACACACATGCACGTGTGTACGCACAGACACATGGGCGCGTGCGCACAAACACATGGGCAAGCGCGCATGCACGCACGTACGCACAGACACATGGGCGCACACATGCACGCGCATACACGTAAACATGTCGTGCGCGCACATGCACACACACAGCTCTGGGGTGAGGAGGTACTGCCTGGATTCGTTAGGGCACGGCCGGCACCAGCCCCACCGGCTGCTCTGGGCCATCCTGGCCAGGGCGGGAATTGCAGGCCGCCGGTGCGTGCAGGTAGCCTGAGGCCGTGACACGGGAAGGAGTCCTGGGTTGGACAGGTCAGGCAGCAGCCCAGTGGGTCCCCTCTCCGACCTGCTTTCCTGGGTGACCTCGGTGCCCACCTGTGAATGAGCGTGAGGACTCTTGTCTTCCTCACTCACGGGGCCGCTCTCTGGGGAGACGCCGTCTGTACCTGAAAACTCAGACTGCAGGGAGCCGTCAGGATACAAGTGGTCTATTCTGAGTCGCCACTGAAACGGGTCCCCGGGGGCGCAGGGAGACAGCTGACATTTCTTGCGCACTTCCTCCCTCCCTCCCTCCGTCCCTCCCTCCAGTCCGGCGGCCAGGCGCCGGGGCCCCGGGCAGAAACTGTCCAAGTGCCCCAATCTGTTGGGTTAAGGAGAGCCCACCTCCTTACCTCCCCGCACGCAGCTTACAGCTGTAGCCATGGAAACTGCTGTAACCTTGTGAACAGCTAAAACATATGTATATATTTGGTTTGTTGTTTTTTTTAAAACATCAAGCAGATTTCTTTTTTGCTTTTTACACTCCTGTGGGGATGGGCGAGGTCAAGACAAGGCACAAGGCGGTCATAACACAAGGCGCCCCGCACCTCCCACCCCCTGAGCTCACTCTGCAGGGCTCGGGTCCAGGAAGTTGGGGTCCCCCGTGGGGAGAGCCCCCGAAGGGCCGCTGCTCCCTCCACCTGGGCCTCCCCCAAAACGAGCCAGATTCCACCCAACTCCCATAGGACAGAGTCCTTCCCACACGATTCCCCAACGCGTGCACAGATGGGGCCGCTGGAGACCCAAACCCGATGAGAAGAATCTTCCAGCAATAGAGCCAAGCAGCGTGCCCTGGCGGGGAGCCAAGCTGTGATCCTGCCCTCCAGGACCCTGTCGTCGAGAAGAGGAGACGATACTAATGCCACTCTCGTGTTAATTTCGGAAAGAGTTTTGCTGGATAGAAAATTCTAGGTTGGTGTTCCCCCTACTGTAAACCCGCCGCCAGCTGTCTCCTGGCGTTCACCGTTCCCACCGCAGTCTGTGCGTGCCTCCGTTGTTCCTCACGTGCCTTTTCCTCTGTCTTCGATGTTCACCGTATCGCTGGTTTTGGACGATTTTATTAGAACGTTCTTCAGCGCGGCTTCCCTCATGTTTCTTGGGTTTCCGGTTGGTGGAGGGCCTGGGATCCAAGTTTCCACCAACATTTCTTCTCAATGAGTCACCTCTCTGCGCCCGCTTTCCTTTGGGGGCTCCGATCCTCCCCCCGGAGCCCCGCTTCCTCCGTCGGGGGTTTGTCTCTTTGCTCTTTCATCGGCTGTTTCTACCTGGGCCCCCAAGCCCCCTTCTCCTGCAGCATCGACTCTGATGTCACTCCCGCGTGGCGTATTTCTCACCTGAGAAATCGCTAATCTCTAGAAATTCGGTTCGGTTCTCTCTAATGTCGTCTGTGTTTCTGCTTCACGTGCCCAGTTTCTCCTCCCGCGTTCTGACCACGGGGGCGACAGCTGTCGTAACGCTTTCGATGTCCTCACCTCCTAATTCTGTCATCTGTGCCGTTTCTGGGTTAGTTTCGACGGCCTGACTTCTCTCCCCGTTATGGATCGTATCGTTGGCTGCTTGGCAGGCCAGGTAACTTCCCAGCTGGTTGGGAGCCACCCCCCTGTGCGGACTCGTGAGCTTTGTTCCGGGCTGTGGCTGTTACTTGGAAACGCTTCGATTCATTCAGCTCCAGCTTTTGGGCCTGTCGGGCAGGACCGGAGCAGCACCCAGTCCCAGCCCTTCTGAGCTCTGTGGCCAGTGCTCCGGGAGCTACGACAGGTGGGAGCAGGGCCTCCCCCTGGACCCGCGGGAGCGCCGAGCAGCGTTCTCTAGAATCCTTTCCGATGGTTCTCTCTCAACCCAGGTAGACTTGACGCACATCCGAAGGTGAGGGATGACGAATCTAGAAGGCATTTCAGGAGGGAGGGGACATGAAATTGAAGCCGTGAGAAGACAAGCAGTAATGCTCCGTGAAGGCTGTTCGGATGCAGACGGACCCTGCTGTGCAGCCTGGTCTCTGCCGACCCTGTGCCGCTTCCTCCTGCCGCCCCTGTGCTCCGGCTCCTGGAGCCCAGCTTGCTCTGCCTGCCCCTGGGCCTTTGCACTTGCTGTTTCAAAGGCGGAGAGACCCAGAGCAGAAACCAGGATGCAGTAGGAGCTTAATAAATATCTGCAGCTGAACTGTCGATAAATGATTGACGCCAAGCACAGAGTAGGGACAGGGAAGGCCACTAGATCCCAGAAGGGGGAGCTGTGTCCATGGCAGGAAGGGCTTACTCAGGGAGCCTGCTGACCAACAGCCAGGGGTTTCAATAAGCAGGACTGGAAGGGAGTTCAAGGCGCGTGGAATGGCACCAGCAAAGGCTCAGAGGCAAGGCCGTGCATTTTGTGGTCGGGAGGCCCAGGGAACAAACCTCTCAGCCAGACTGACCTAAGGAGCGTGGCGGCAATAGAAAATGCAGAGCTGAGGAAGAAAATCAGAGCCCAGCTCGGAGGGCCAGGGACACGCAGATGTTTGGGGCCTAGCCCGGGAGAGTCACGCTCAGGCCTGAGTTCCAGGGGGATTCTTGGCTGTAGTGGGGGAGGGGGAGGGGGCGTCTGCAAAGGCGAACCATGGCTCCGAACGCGCAGACAGGAGACACGGGTAGGAAAGCGAACACGGGGCAGTCTCCGTGCAGGGCCTCGCGTTGTTAAAAAATAGTCAAAACGACACCTGTTGGCATACTCTTAGAAATGCCCCCCGGCCCCCACCTCGCCCCCGAGGTCCCCACTTACCTCTTTGGAAGCTCTCACTGAGCACCCTGGGCTGGGAGCCGAGATGGGCCGGGCCCCAGAGCCCACAGCCCAAGAGGAGAGAAGTCACGGGCTTCTGGACAGAAATACAAAGGAGAGGAGGTCAATGAGGGCTCCGTGGAGGCCACCAGCAACTCCAGACCACGGGCAGCATTTAAGGCTCTGGGTCAAGGGTGCACGTCTGGCCTGCCCGACAGCCCAGCTTCCTGAGGGCCAGGAGAGGCAGGGATGGCGACCCCCACTCACTTCTGTGTCCTCGGTACAGCAGGCTGCCCGCGCTCACGGTGCTTAGGGCAAGGAGGAGAGAGGGAGGGGAGGAAGGAGGGAGGGGGAGAGGAAGGAGGAGGGAGGGGAGCTGGAGACAGGCGTTAACATCCTGTTTTAAAGGTGAGGGGAGGGGCGCCTGGGTGGCGCAGTCGGTTAAGCGTCCGACTTCAGCCAGGTCACGATCTCGCGGTCCGTGAGTTCGAGCCCCGCGTCAGGCTCTGGGCTGATGGCTCAGAGCCTGGAGCCTGTTTCTGATTCTGTGTCTCCCTCTCTCTCTGCCCCTCCCCCCGTTCATGCTCTGTCTCTCTCTGTCTCAAAAATAAATAAACGTTAAAAAAAATTTAAAAAAAATAAAAATAAAAAAAAAATAAAAAAAAAATAAAGGTGAGGGGACCGGGGCCCGTGGCCACCCTGACCGTAGGGAGGAGAGTTTGGATTCACCCCCAAGTCTTCCTGACTCCTAGGCTGAGCAGGGCTGGGAGGGAAAGACCAGCGCCGACCGGCATGAGCCCAGGCTTCCTGGAGGAGGAGGCATCAGAGCCGGGCCTCGGGCGGCGGGAATCCGTCAGGGGCTGCGGTGAGGGTCCCGTGGGAGAACAGATGTCATCGGCCATGGTGGCTCCAATGACGTGACGGAGGCGGCCGATTCGAGGCCGCTGAGCAACTCGGGAGCTAAACGGGCAGGACTGGAGGGACATCGGCTGCAAGGAGGGAAACAGCTGACGTGGGCGCCTCGTCTGGACGGCGGAGCGGGGCCTCGCCGCCGTGGGGTATCTGCCCCTGCTCTCTGCACTTGGGCAAGTCGCATCCCTGCCAAGTGGAGACACCCACCTGGGGGTCCTGGGCCAGTGGGGGCATCCGAGCGTGGCGCGGATGGCTGAGTATCGCCCCCCAACCCCTCCCCAGGCCCTGGGGGCGGGATCTAGCACACAACGGGCTGTCAGTGATGGGCTGGGTGCTTGTCCCATCCTGTGAGATGCCAGAGGCAGCCAGCATTTCTGAAAAAGCCCCCCGACCCCTCATCGGGCCCCCAGTTCTGCCCCTCACTGGCCGTGTGCCCTTGGGCAGGTCACATCACCTCCGCCAGCCCCGGTTTTCTCGTCTGTGAAACGGGTTAATAATTCCAACCCCGAGGATGAAGATCAGGCCTAAACGGGGTGATGCGTGCATTCTCGCCAAGCACCACGAGTGCGGGCATCGCCACCGCCCCGCTTCCACAGGTGCGTAAACCGAGGCTCTCCAGGAGCAGTGGGCTTTCCCCGTGGCACACCACCGGAGCAAGAAGGAGCAGAATCAAACGTGGTCAGGGTCTCCTCAGTCTCCCTCCTTCCCTTGCCCTTTCCAGTGAGCCCCTCGACGGCTGGCTTGGTCTTCTTCCCCCAAACTCATCTACGGCTCCAAAGTCTCCCCTCTCCCTTCCCTCCCCACGTGTTCAGCTCCCAAGGGCTCTGCCTTGGCAGGTGATTTAAGCCACAGGCACATATAGAGCTCTTGCTGCGTTCCAGGGCCCGTGCACCAAGGTGAGGCTGTGCTGTAGCCCTCGTGGGGCTCGCAGTCGATTGGGAAGGCCGGCGAGAAGGCAGCACGCAGTGACGCTGCAGGGTATGGAGGACACGGGCCAGGCCCACGGAAGAGGGAGCAAAGGCTCCCTGCAGGGGGCAGGACCTGGGACCCGTCCCAAAGGACCAGAAGGACTTGGCCACCTGAGAGGCAGCAGGCAGCGGTCCCAGGGGCATCCTGAGTCTAGGGACCGCGGGACAAGGACAGACCTGAGACCAGCATCCGCATCACGGCTCAGTACCCATCCTGCAGCAGATGTGGGTGGTCGGTGCTGGTCCGGTGGAGCGTGGACTCTATTCAGAGGACCTGGGAGGCGTGTGGTCCAGACTTGCCCTGGAGGCAGGGGGGGGGCAGGGGGGCATCATTCAGGACAGTCGTTCCCCAGAGGTGGCCCCTGTCCCAGGGGCATCAGTGTACCCCAGAAACTCCCGGGGGGAGCCCAGTGGTCCAGAGCCCCCCGCCAGGAACGCTGACGCAGCCCAGGTGAGGACTGGCACTTGGTGGGGAGCCGGCCTGGCCCAGGCCGAGGTGTGGGGCGCACAAAGCACGGGCTCGCTGTCCCTGCACACACAGGCGGACAGTGCCAGGGTGGAGTGGTGCACACTGGGAGCCCCGTGCTAATCGGATGCAAAGCTTTGTGGAGCGATGGGGGGGGGGGGGGGGGGGGGGGCGGGGAGAAGCAGAGCAGGGAGACCCCCCTGGGGAACCCTGAATCCCCTGGGACGGGGGATCCCTGCTGAGCATCCCTGAGCCCTGTTTGCTCCGCTCTGCCGGGCTGAGACGACGAGGGGTCTACTGAATGTCTTTAGGGCTTCATCAAGCTCGAGGTGCTGAGCCAGGGCGACGGCAGAGGCCTGGCGTCAGATCTCCACTGTGCTTCCTCCTCGCGTCCAGGCCTGGACGCACCACCGTCTCCGGGCCTCAGCTCCCCTGTCTCTGCATGAAGACACTCACGGGGCCCGGGCTGAGTGTACCCATGAGGTTAAGTGACATGTCAAGGGCACAGCCTTCGGCTCAGCGCGGGGACACAGTCGGTGTTTAATAAACGGAAACTCCCGTGGTGCCAGCTGCACTCAGTTCTTGGAAGAGGAAGCTGAAAATAAAAATAAAAGAACGAAGTCAAGCGACAGAAAGGGTTTTGCAGACCCAACGTCTACACGTTGTTACTTTTAAGGGAGAGAAGAGGCCAGCGCGGACCAAGGTTGAGCTGCGCCCCCCCCCCCATTTCCTGACACGGATTGGGACACCCCAGCCTCACAGAGCTCTCGAAGGTGCACCTCGCCTGCCTTTCACCCGATGGGGACCCCGCACGGGCCTGGCCCGCGACTCTGTGCCTGCCGCACCCTCCCCCGCTTGCCCAGGACACCCTGGGGGGCAGGCAGGCGCGGGAGGTGAAAGCCACAGTGGCAAAGCCCCGTCCCAAGCTCTGGGCCTGTTCAGCGGGGGCTCGCCAATTAGACCCCAGTTCATTTCAGATCCCCCCCCCCCCCCAGGTTTGAGAGCTCCTTCTGTGTCCTTGCACTATGCTGACCCCTAGCGACAGGAGGGCCACAAAACGTGGTGAACCAGGTTCCTACCTTCATGGGGCTTATCGTCCGTCAGTCCAGTGGGCAAGGAGGAGAGAGCACCCCTGTCCCTGCCCCCCTTCTTTAGGCAAGCCATGTAGGGGGGAGCCAGGAGAAGGGGGGGAAGACGAGACACCAGCTTTGGGGTGGCACACCCAAGTTCACCCCCAGCTCCCTCACCCCGGACCATGTGACCTCCTGTGCAGCTCTCTGGCTCCATTTCCTTGTCTGTAAAATGGGGTGACGATAGCTGCTCAGACTCTCCTAGGGATTAGAGATGTTGGTGGAGACTGTCACTCCCTGCCAGGCACAGGGGGTGCTCAGGACAGGACGGTGTGCTTATTACTAATGTGAGGTACCGGGGAGCCACCCAGGGTGTTTGAGGGAGGCAGTGACCTGTCCAGACTTAGGTTCAGGAGCCCCAGTGGGGCGGTATGGGCGGGAGGGCAGGGTAAGAACCTCTGGGCAGCCTCTTTGCTAAAGGGCGGATTTGTCTGCCGCGTTGGAGTCGCACGGGTGTGAACTGTCCTCACAGACACACGTACATCTTTCAGACAGATCACAGGACGTCAGACAGGAGAGGTCTGGGGGCTGCTGGGGCCCCAGGGCCAGACACTGCTGAGCTCAACAACATCAGACACGGGGTGCCTCGCCTCCTCCCCTCCCCACCGCCCCCCACCACCTTGGGGCCCGAGGGGGCAGGTCAGGGTCGCTGGCCTGTGCTCAGCCCTCATCCTGTGGCAGGCATCCAGGGTCACCCTGGGTAGGTCTCCTTGTCTGGAGGGCACAGCCACCCATCTGCACAGACAGGGCACGGCCACACGCTCCCAGCCCTCCACACCACCAAGCCTGGTCCCCATGGAGCCGGGGGATCCGGCCTCATTTGACCGCATGCCTCAGCGCACCCCGACTGGCCACTCCTCTGGAAGCAGGACGGTGTGCTGAGGCGGGGCCTCCGGGACCAACCACAAGAGTGACAGTGTGGTAGCCTGCCTCGTAGGTGCCCCCTGGCCTGGCCCGATGTGCTGCCCACTGCCCCCCAAGGGCCGGGGGGACCCCAGGTGACCCTGGCATGGCTCTGTGGCAGAGGGAAGGAAGGGCTACCTCCCGTGGCTCTCTGCCTTCCCAGAGGTGCCTGAGGCAGGGGACAGCAAGTGCCTGGGGACCGTGCCCGAGGGGGCAGGAAGGCCACCCAGCTGGGGGTGCCCTCTTTCCCCAGGCAGTGGGGATGCCGAGCCCCCTGGCCAGTCCAGGTCGGGCGAGGCAGCTCCCTCCAGTTTCCTGGCCGTGGCCCAGGCCCCCCAGCCCCCCAGGGCCCAGGGTCTGCCCTGAATCCTCTCCCTGCAGTCCACGGCCTCGGCTCTGCAGCCGGGAGGGGGCACAAAGACAAGGTGTCCGTCTGATGGACTTTTCTGCTGGCTCGGTGCGTTGTTTTTCTCTTCCGGCCTCGGTTTACCCCTAGGCTGTGTGGGTGGGGGGATCTTGCAAAGAAATGCATCTGCTCCCTGCATCCCCCACGGCCTGGGGCGTGCGGGTGGGGCAGCCACCCGGGGGGAGCCGTGGGGCGAAATGAGCGGGACACACCGCCCCCCTTCTCACGGGCGCTCCCGGCTCTGCTGGGTCCGTCCTGGAAATTCCGATTCATTCTTCAAGAGCTCACCGTCCCTGTGAGCATCGAGTGTCTGTTGTGAGCATCGGGCTGGGGGCTGGGCTGGGCGGTGGGAACAGAGCGGGGAACCACCTGCTCTCACAGCGCTGGCCCCAGCCGGTGGGGACGGGGTGGGGGTCTTCAGCGGGGGTCTGGGGAGAACTGCTACAAGTCTATGAGCCCCCGAGAGAGCCGGCAAAATAGCGCGGGCCTTGTGCTCGTCCCCGCGGTCCCTCACGGAGCCCAGGCCGCGAAGCAGGCCAGCCCAGGGCATCCCCGGCTTCCTGAACACCAGGCCCCCTGCCACGGGCGCGCTCCGGCCCCGGCCTGCCCTGCCGGTGGGCGCGGGTCTGGCTCGCGGGGGCCCCGCACCAGGTGGGCCTGCATTTCTGAGGAGCTTGGAGAGGAGATCTCCAGGCGCCGCCGGGAACTGCCCGTCCAGGCCGCCAGCCCAGCCCAGCCCAGCCCAGCCGGGCTCTGGAGAATATCTCTGAGACCAGCCACAGTGCTGCCGAGCACTTCCCCGTCTATTTATTACCAAACACAGGAATCTGGGAGCCCGCGGAGCGTGAAATTAGGAACAAATGTGGAGGAGGTCTAGACAGGAACCGCGCGGACGCTCTCGCTCGCGGACCACGGGGCCCTCGGGCTTCCAGGTAGCAGGAGCGCTTTTGTAACCAGACAGATGTGTTTGTGGCGGAAAAGGCGTGCCGGCTCTCCGTAAGCCCTTGCCGAGACGGCGGGATGGGGAAAGGCCCGCGGGGCGGCAGGAGCCTGAGCCCGGCTCCCCCAGCCTCAGTCTCCCCATCCGGAAGTGAGCGGCACCATCGACGCTCGGTCGCGAGGGCTGCGTGCTAAACGGGCGGATTCCAGGGCCCCCGTGCCGATCCGCCGAGGCCGTGCTTGCCAGGCGCCCCTGCATCCTGGTGCCCGGCGGGTTTGGAAGTCACTGGTCGAGACGAGCCAGAGGCCCGGCCGGCGTGCAAGGACGCAGGGCTTGGCTTCTCCTTGGCGCCCCCAGGAGCGCCGGGCACCTCAGGTGAACGCGGCGGACGGAGGCCTTCCTTTGGCACAGCCCGGTGCCCTGTGCCGCGCGGGGCTCGAGGGGAGCAGGGAAGTGGAAGCGTCTGAAGCCAAGCGCAGGACGTGCCGTCCAGATGGCAGGCACGCGGGGTCTTGTGCCGGGGGAGGGGGCTCCGTGGGGGGGAGGCAGGTGGAGGGCGGGCGTCTGGCTCTGAGGCCAGGTGTTTCCTGCGCCCCGCCCCCGCCACCACCCCCGGCAGCCGGCTCCCCAGGCCCGCCTGCTGTGCCCGCCGGAGGGGGGTGGCGCTCTCCACAGACTGGGAGTGGAGGTGGGGGTGCACAGACGGGCCGTCCGTCAGCCTGTCCCTGGAAAACTCCAGGGTGGGGACAGGGAAGTAAAGCCGTTTATAAAGCTTTAAAACCGTTTATGGTCCCAGGGGGCAGATTAACAATTCAGCGCGATCCTGGCCAAACCGTCTTGGCTGGCAGGGCGGCGAAGACTTCAGGGAGAGCCGAGGGGGGACCGCGTGTCAGAGGCCTCCTCCAGCCTGTCACTGGGCCTGCCGGCGCCTCTCTGCCTCCGGCCTTTGCTTTGCTGTCCCTCCTCCCACAGCCGCCCCCTCCTCTGCCAGCCCGGCCAGTCCATCCTCCCAGGAAGCCCCCGGTGGGCGTCTCGGTGTGGCGCCACCTGTGTGGAGCCCTGCCCCCCACTGGAATCCCCCGTTGGTCTCTTGGGCACTCAGCACGGCCCTGCTCAGGACGCAAGTGTCCGGGGAGCGGCCACTGGGCCGGCCCGGCGTCCTCCGGGCCCCCAGAAAAGCATGCGTCCACGTGTGTGCGGCTCTCACCTCTCCCACCCTGGGCAGTGACGTCATGCCCATAATGCAATGACAAGGAAACTGAGGCCCGAGAGAGGCCTCTGACCCAGGGTGACCGGCAAGTGTATGGCAGGACTTTCCTCGCTTGCCCCCCCCACCCCCAATCTTGGGCAGGACGAGGGCCCCTCAGGCTCATCCCCATGGTGTCCGGTGGGGCAGAGTCCCCAGGCACAGGAAGGAGGTCTGAAAGGTGACAGTCCGGCTAGGACGGCAGGTGTGAGAATCGGAGAAACAGGCCTCTGGCTGCCGTTCTGCTGACTCACTGTGTGAGGTCATGGTTGGGTCCCGCCTGGCCCCACACTGTCCTCGGCCTCTCCGTTCCCACCCAACTGTACTAAATGGAGGAGTGGGACATCCCAGCACTGGCGTTTCGAGGTTAGAGAAGTGCAGGAAGGCTTCCTGGAGGAGGAGGAGGAGGAGGAGGAGGAGGAGGAGGAGGAGGAGACACGCTCTGGGCCCGGCTGGCAGGGTAGAAGGGTATCCTGGGGGTGAGCACAGCCACGGCAGAGGGGTGGCAGGAGGGTGGGGCCGAAGGAGGCCATGTCGCTCTTAGGGGCTGTTCGGAGTTAACTATGGACTGATGTCAGGCCGGGGCCCCAGAAGAGCCGCCAGCCGCGTGCGCGTCTGCTGGCCGGGCCTGGCCCCGGGGTCTGGCGCCCCGTCGCGGGTGTCGCTGCCCCTCGGCAGGCGCGTATCTGCAGAGCGAGGCTGAGACACTCCAGCTGGACGAGGCCCGGGTGTCGGAGCTGGGGCT
This sequence comes from Lynx canadensis, assembly GCF_007474595.2. Classification (NCBI taxonomy): domain Eukaryota; kingdom Metazoa; phylum Chordata; class Mammalia; order Carnivora; family Felidae; genus Lynx; species Lynx canadensis. The sequence continues at coordinate 91,877,212 of NC_044315.2, forward strand.
GCTGACAGCCCCGGGCGCCTGGCCTGCACCGGCACCCGTCCCACCACACCACCAGGCTGACTGCCGCCGGAGGGGCCCCGACAGCCGGGCCGAGCAAGGGGCCTTCCGTATCTCAGACCTGGGAGAGAGGCCCCACGGCCACCACGGCCACTCCCCAGCACCCCCCGGGACCTGCCAGGGGAGCCCGAGACAGACAGGGACCCAAATACTGACAGTAACAGCCGGAGCACGGCACCCCGGACGGCCAGGGGGGACACTCGGTGCTGCTCTCTTGGCCGTGCAGAGGGGAAGACTGAGGCACGGACACACGGAGGCGTTTGAAGCCCCGTGCTAACTGAGGGCAGCGCCAGGCTGGCTCCAGGGGGTCTGCTGGGTGCTGGGGTGTTGGGGGCGCCGAACTGCCCAGCAGAGTCTAATCCCTGCACGCTCTCTCTCGAGCTAAGTTCTCCCACTGATGAAGTAGGAACACAATTACCGTCTGGGGTACAAAGAGCCGAAACCCCAGCAAAGGTGACATAGTCACAGAATGAGTCGCTCTGCAGATGCGGGGGGCGGTGGGGGGGGATGTAATGCCGCCAGTCAGGGTCTCAGGAGGGGTCCTGCCTGACAAGCACCAGCAGGACAGCGGCAACGCTGGTACCCCCCGGGCCTGGGAGGCCCCGGATCCCAGGTGGCCGGCAGTGGGGCAGGTATGGCTTCCGGCTGCAGGGGGACCCGTCTGCCAGAAGGGTGTGCGTGGACCAGCCCACCCTAACCCGCCTCCTTGTCCGCAGAGTCCCAGTGCCCGCTCTGCCCTCCTGTGGCACCACACACGTTAGGGGTCCATCCGGCCGCCTGGGGTCCATCCAGCCGCCTGGGGTCCGTCCCGCCGCCTGGGGTCCGTCCGGCCGCCTGGGGTCCGTCCGGCCGCCTGGGGTCCGTCCGGCCGCCTGGGGTCCGTCCCGCCGCCTGGGGTCCGTCCGGCCGCCTGGGGTCCGTCCCGCCGCCTGGGGTCCGTCCCGCCGCCTGGGGTCCGTCCGGCCGCCTGGGGTCCGTCCCGCTGCCTGGGGTCCGTCCAGCCGCCTGGGGTACATCCGGCTGCCTGGGGTCCATCCCGCTGCCGCCTTCTGGCCGCGTCAGGTGAAGGCTGGGGTGAGCTGTGGTATCCCGTGAGCCCCACAGGAGGGAAGGGCGCGGGGGAGTGAGGCCAACATCTGCCTGCTTTGCTTTGCTTTGCTTTGCCTCACCTCAGCGAAAAGCGTGAAACGCATCTGGACGGCGGGCCTGGCCCCTGCCCAGCCCCACCCCCCACCGCCAGCACACCCTGCTCCCTGGATCCGGCCCCAGGTCGGCCTGCACCCTTGGTGGGGCCGGCAGGCCAGCTGGCCTCAGCCGCCCTGGGGGCCGAGGTGGGTGGGAGCCGCCTGGCAGGGCGCCCAGGAATGTGGGGGTCCCTGGGGCTCCTGCTTTGTCTGTCTGTGTGGCCTGTGCTGTGTCTTCCTGACTCGGGCCCCGCCTGCATCTGCCTGTCTGCACCTCTGTCTGAATTCGGAGCCGTCTGTGGGTCTGTGTCTCATCGGCGCATCACTTTGGGTCTGTACAGATCTGCCTTTCTGTCTGCCCGTCCGTCCGGAGTCTGGGTTCCCGTCCCAGCTTTGCCCCTGCCCACACTGCTGCCCTGGGGGTGAGCACAGCCAGGGCACAGGGGTGGCGGGGCCGAAGGAGGTCCCCCTTAGGGACTCTTCGGAGTTAACTGCGGACTGATGGCAGGCGCCACCAGCCGCGTGCACGTGCAGGGGTGCAGCCCCTCGCTCCCCACGTACCAACTGCTCAGATCTTGAGTCTGAAAATCCCGTGTCAATTCTCACACGTTCCTGGAAGGGGGAAAAAATGGGCCCAGATTCCAGCAAGTCTTTGGCAAGGGTTATCAAAAACTTGAGAAACGTGCACACCGTAAAACCCTTCCTTGTACATTCCTGTCATCTCAAGGAGTGGGAAATAGTGCAAATACCTACCCATAGGATGTGCTGTGCAAGCGGGGCTTCCCCCACACTGCGGAGTGCGGTGCGGCTACGAAAAGGAGCCAGGTTCTGGAGGGGTCCCTGGGGACGTTCGGAGTGACCGGGGAGCATATTGTACACGTCGTGACAGACCGCTCGGTGAAGCAGGGGAAGGTACAGAAAGTCTATACAGAATGCCGTTTTAGCTTCAGAGAAGGGAGGAAGGGTCTATTTGCTTATATTTTTAGAAAGAGGCAGTGGGGAGCGCCTGGGTGGCCCCATCGGTTGAGGTCCAACTGGCTCAGGTCATGATCTCATGGCTCATGCGTTCAAGCCCTGTGTCGGGCTCTGTGCTGACGGCTCGGAGTCTGGAGCCTGCTTCGGATTCTGTGTCTCCCTCTCTCTCTGCCCCTCCCCAACTTGTGCTCTGTCTCTCTCTCGCTTTCAAACATAAATAAACATTAAAAAAAAAATGTAAAGCAAAATGCCATCAAGGATTAGTGGGGGTCCCATCAAAATAACACAGGAGCCATTGTGGAGGGACCTCCAACCCCACAGTCCCAATGGGATCATCTGAACATTAAAAAGTAGATGTGGACTGAACTACATTAAATATATAAAAGTCAGTGAGATCACAGTGATACTAGAAAACCACCACAAACCTCTTGGGGGTACCCCCCTCTTCTGAAAATTGATACAGAGCTGAGCACCTGTGCCTTTCCCTCTGCACACTGCATTTTAGGATAACTACGTAGGTACTAGGGAAAGTTCTTCAGAGAAGGACCAGGGCTAGTCAATGCAGAAGAGACCGTACTGCTTTGCAAAGCCACTCTTTGCGGCCCCCTAATTAAATAACGGATCTAGGACACAATCCCCGAGGGCTGGTAAGTCGATCAGGTGGAGGGCCAGTGGGGGAACTGACAGCAGCTGGACCCACCAGCCGTTGATCTCAACGTGGCGGCAGGCGGAACAGAGTCACAGCCCCCGACGGTGACGCGGTAGGAAGCCAGTTTAGAAGACAAAATAGCGCCAGAGTGTCCGAAGCCACTCGAGGAAACCCAGCCAGCTCTAGTACATGGAAAATTCTGTGAAGATAAACGACCCAGTTTCTTCTATAAACAACACCGGCGGGGTGCGTAGGGCGAGAGTGGAGGGAACAGAACTGTTCTAGAGTCAAAAGAGCCAAATGTAACTGGGTCCTGATTTGAACAAAGCAACTGTAAAAAGACATTTTGGAGCTGAGTGAAGAAAGCTGAACACAGACAGGGCGTTTATGGTTTTGTTGTTTTTTTTAAGTCTTCATCTATCAGCTTTTGCACTGAAGGATTTATGAGTAAACTGACACGCTCCGGGATTTCCTTTAATACGCTCAATCGCCCCCCCCCCACACACACACACACTGCCCCCCTTGCGAAAGAAAATGAGGGATGGCCAGTCGAGGCAGGGGTGCCCGAGCCAGCGACTACTGGCCTGTGGGAGATGATCGTCAGGCACGCGGGAACTTTGCAAGCCAGGTGTTAAACCCCTGAAACAGGCCATCGCGAGGACGGACATCGCAAGAGCCTACGAGGCAGGATGCTTTTTTTCCAGAACCGGTTTCTCAGCGCCCGGACAAGGATGGAAAAGCTAACAGAAGTGCAGCTGGTGACACGTGCTCGTTCTCTCTGCCTTTGTGTGACATTTTCCACGATGAAGAGCTTACAAAGGGCCTGTCCCTCGGCCTAGAAATCCCCCTTCTAGGAACTTCTCCTGAACAAGTAATCGCAGCCGGCCGTGTTGCTCAAATGGCTCCCATCACTTAGCTGCAAAAACACTTATTAAAACATCCACTTAAAGTATTTTTTTTTTAATGTAAACAACCTAAATATAAAAAAAAAAAGGATTGGTTTTCAGTCGTGAAAGACGACAAAAGTTCTGTTGAGTATTTACCACCACCGAACCCGCACACTTAAAAACGGTCGTGATGGTGAACTTCACGTTATGTGTGTTTTACCACCACTGGACGGGTTGCGTCAGACGACGGGACGTGGCTAGAAGCGATGTCTCGGAAGGAAATGTAATGATCTGGAAAAATAAGGACGATCTTGTTCGGTTACAAAACCATATGTTCAGCTTGACTGTGTTTGGGTGAATTTAGAAATGCGTGAGCTTGGGAGAGCCAGCCTGGAAGGGCGCCATTCCCTGAAAGCGTGCTACGCTCAGTGCCGAGATGTGTGCTCACGAAATCTTCACGGGAGCCCCGCGAGCCAGGCTGGGGCGTCCTGTTAGCATCGCCCTCTCCAGACGTGGGACGCAGGGCCCGGAGACGGAGGGGCAGGGCCGGCCTGCCCTGCACCGCGGCCCAGCCCCGGCCCCTGCCTCTTGCGCACATGCCCCGGGGGGTTCTATTTTCCCCTCTGGGCTAGTCTCCTCGACTTTCTAAACCAGAAGGGGTGGCTCTTGCAAGGAGGAAGCAGTGATGCGGGGAAACCTGGTGATGTGTGTTGCAGGCTGTTGATGGAGAAGGGGGCGGATGACAGCCGGGACCGTGGTCATCACTGGGGGCATCTTGGCGACTGTGATTCTGCTCTGTATCATCGCTGTTCTGTGCTACTGCCGGCTCCAGGTACCCCCGGGGGGGGGGGGGCGCCGAGGGAGGCGCGAGGAGGGCTGGGGCCCCGCAAGAGGGGAAGGGGCAGGTCCTGCTGGAGAAAGTGCCGAGCAGACCGCCCGGCCTGGGTCCCACCTGCCAGGGTTCACCCCTCCTCCCAGGGCTTCCCAAACCCCCCGCAGGGTGAGGCCGCGGAGGCTCAGGGAGGGGAAGGGACCTGGCCGACGGCGCACGCAGCTGCCATGCGGGAGAGCAGCAGGAGTGAGCATCTGGGCCTGGCTTCCGGCCCTCGCTTCTGGCCCCCTGGGCTCTCCCTTCCCTACCCACACCGGACGGCCCTCCGAGTGCCCCCCAACCCCGAGAGCAGGCCCAGGTGCACAGCACAGCGCCCATCTTCAGGCTGCCTGGCCCTCCTGTGCCTCGGTTTCCCCGCCTGCACAGCTTGCCCGTGGCGACCGGCGGAGCGTCCGGCCGCATGCGTGCGTGCGTGCGTGCGCACGCGAGGGCGGGCGGGCCGCGGGTCACCAGGCCTCGGGCCGCGGGTCACCAGGCCTCTGCCCGCAGTACTACTGCTGCAAGGAAGAGTCGGAGGAGGACGAGGAGGAGCCTGACTTCGCCGTGCACGCGAACCCGCCTCCGCTGCCCTGCGGCCGCAGCCTGGTGCTCACCAACGGGCCGGCGCTCTACCCGGCCGCCTCCACCTCCTTCAGCCAGAAGAGCCCGCAGGCCCGCACCCTCTGCCGCAGCTGCTCCCACTACGAGCCGCCCGCCTTCTTCCTGCAGGAGCCCGAGGACGAGGACGTGCGCAACGGCGGCGAGCGCGTGGCCTACCAGAGCGTCAGCCAGGAGGACGCCGAGCCGCCGCCGGGGGCCTTCGGGGGCCTGCAGGCGCTCAACCCCAACCGCCTCTCGGCCATGCGGGAGGCCTTCTCCCGGAGCCGCAGCATCAGCACCGACGTCTGAGCAGCCTCGCCCGCCCGACGGGCCCCCAGACCATGGTGGGGTCCCCGGGGCGCGTCAGCCTGGCCCCGGGCCGGGACCGGGGCCCCGCCCAGCCCTCCGCGCCTCCCTGTCCCCACGGGGGCCGGTCGGGGAGCTCCGCGGCTCGCTGCAGGGATAGGGCCCAGTGAGCACAAGGTGGCCGCCGGGGGGGGTAGGGGGTGCGGGGCCTGGGGCTCCCAGGCGGGCGGCCACAGATGAGCTCCCAGGTGTCAGTCCGCAGGGCAAGGCAGGGCTCTGGGGCCTCGACGCCAGGCTCCTGACGCTGAAGCTGCCGTCCAGCCGAGCTGCAGGGGGAAAGTGGCCTCCACCTCAGCCCCAGCAACTTGGCCGTGGCTGGCTGTGAGGCCGGGCCTGACCCCACCCCCCGACACACACACACACACACACACACACAGAGCCCCGACCCGCCGCCCCCGAGCCTCAGCCGCGATGCCACTGGCCCGGTAGCACAAGCCCTCCCTGGCTATTGAAGACCAAGTATTAAGTCCCAGAACGGCGGGGAGCATCCCCCCCCCCCCGCCCCCCGCGCGCCCTCCCACTCACACGCACATCCTTGGCTTCCGGTGCCAAGCCGCGGAGACGCTCTTTGGGCTGGCCTTCCTGCAGATGTCCCAGAAGTTTCAGGGGCAACCAGGCCCTCAGGATTCACAGCCTCAACTGGCTTTTTGGTGAAAGAGGGAGGCACAGAGGGTAGAGGCGGCCACGGGCCAACCACCTGCTGTGGGAGCACCCGCACTGAAACAGGCACCCCGTTCCGAAGTCCAGGTGTGGTGGGGTGCACAGGGCGGGGAGCAGGACCTGACAGACCCACTTTCCCCCCATGAGGCCTGCGACAGGCCCTCCCACCCGCTGGGCCTCAGCATCCAGAGCCCTTCGAGCTCTGGTCCCAGGGGACACCGACCCGCACTCTCGCACCCGCCCCGTTTCTCAGGAGGATCTGGGAGCAGGGCCCCGGATCCTGCTCTGTCTCCACGTCCGACCACAACTGAGCCCACTCTCCTCCAAGCTCCCAGCAGGGCTGAGGTCTCCCTGGGAGCCCCTCTCTAGCTCCCTCCCTCTGCTGGGGAAGTGATGCTCAGTGGTCACCCCAGGGAAGTGACCAGGGGCACGGGGAACGCAGCTCCCCCACCGGCCAGGGGCGAGAGCTCCTCCTGCACAGCAGGGCCCCAGAGGCAGGGTAGCTGCTGTCTGCCAGGCTCCTCGGCGAAGCCACCTTCCTAAAAGACACAGCAGCCTTTGAGGGCCCCTGAGCCGAGGACAGCCCGAGCACCTGCCTCTTGCTGAATGCCCCAGAGTCGTCTGGACGTGAGCAGAGTTAGGGAGGGCTTACTGTTTCAGCTTTCTCTGTTACTTTCTCCTTCCGTTCACCTCCAGCCTCAGTTGGGACACGCTAATGGAATCCACCCCCAGCCTCCCTGCGGCCCAAGCTCTCCTCCTTTGTGGAACCCCATGAGTTTGTTTCGCGCATTTGCTTGGGGGGTGGGCTGGGGTGGGGGGCGAGCACCAGGAGGCGGCACTTCCTGTGGCTGTTCTGTTCCGGTTTCCTGTTTCCTTCCCTGGTCTCTGTTCTCTGTATAGATTCATAGATCCACTTAAAATGAGGTGAACACCCATCCCTGTGAGTTCATGCAGCTGCACTGTGGGGACCCGCGGGGAGCTGCGTGCTCCCCGAGAAAAGAGAAAGCCAATAAAACTCATCTCCAGCACCGCCACCGCCACCGCCTTCGGTCTGCCTGCAATTCCAAGCCAGCCCGAACCTCTGCCCGGGACTTTCCGGGAGGGGACCCCGTCCTGCCCGGTGCCGGGCAGGGTCCACCTTTCCTCTCCCGTCTGGGGGCCTGGGTCTAGGCACACCACATCTAGGGCGCCGTGTCTGTCTGCCAAGTCTGGGAGCCGCTGGCCTAAACTCTGAGCTCCTGGAGAGCGGGGTGGGGGTGACCGGCTGAGTCACCTGGGACCAGTGTCTGATGGCCTCTGGGCCCGTGTTGGCCATCAGCACGGGGGGGGGGGGGGGGCGGGGCGGGGTGATAACGACGCCCGCTTCAGGGGCTCTTGGGAGGTTCGTGAAGCAGGGCCGATAGAGCACCGGAGGCAGAGCCTGGCACGCAGGAAGTGCCAAGTGTGGTCCGAAAGGAGGACCGGGGGCAAGGGTGACCACAGGGCACAGCAGCAGGGTGCATCGGGGCGGGCCCAGACCCCTGGATTACTGTGACTCACCTCTCCTGGGGCTGGGGACCTCACGCAAGCCCATCCCAGGGCCTCAGTGACCTTCATCACTGAGCAGCACCCTCAATGCTGCCCTGAGCACTGGGTGCTGCGCCCTGCTACCTGTCCCCGAAGAAGACGATCCCCGTGGCACCCTCAGCCCGTGGCAGTCTTGCTTCCCGAGCTGGGTGGACACCCTGGTCCTCCTCCCCCCGCCCCCAGCGGAGGCCAGAGCAGGTTTCCAGCATCTTCCCCATCCCCACCCTCTCCCTGGAGACCCTGTGCTGGAGAACAGCACTCCTTTTCGTGCTGGAGAACCACTCCTGCTGCGGGACCAGCCTAAACACCACCTCCCCCAGGAAGCCCTCCAGTGGCCCTGCACACCCCCACCCAAGTCCAGATTAACTAGCCCTTCTAGGAGGTTCAGGAACAGTAACGATGGATGATATTTCCTGAGCTCCCAATCTGGGGCCCAGCCCCGCCCCTGCCTCATTTCCTGTTTTCCCCCTACACATCTCAAGGCCAGCCTTTTCTCCCAAGGCTCAGGTCGTACAATTCCTCCAGCCCCCCAGCCCCCTCCCCAGGTTCCACTTCGGTCGGTAGGCGGGAGACCGGCTCGGTTTTGAGAACACACCCAGGTCCCGATGCCTCCTGACCCCCGTCACCCCTGCAGGCACCCCACCTCTGCTTCCCCGACCGGCCCCTCCTCAGGGAGGCACTGCCGCTCGGTCCTAGGCCCCGAGCCCAGTCCCGGGCCCAGGCCTCAGCCGGTCTTCCCGGACTCGAGCGCGGGCCAGCCTGGCTCCCGAAGCCCGACGGCCACCGCACACCTCCCGCCAGAGCCACTGGGAGCCCACGATGCCGCCATAAATACGACCACTTTATTAACATACAGGAGCACTGGCTGACGACCATATCCTAGTGTGCCGTGAGAAAGAGTGCCTCCTCCCGGGGCGTAAAGTGCAGCGGGTCCCTCCATGCGTGAGAGCTTCATAGAACGAGGCAAGTGGACGCTACTTGCGAGATACAATTCCTCTGGAAGGGGCACACCCGAACAGGACCCGGGTCCGAGGCGGCGGCACCTGGATCTCCCCGCCGCCCCAGCCCCGGTCCTCGACCCCACAGCCCGGGAGGGAGAGAGGACATTCCCAGGCCCCTTGGGTGGAGCCGGGGGCTGGCCGGTGGGACCCACAAACACGACCGTCCTTGCAGCCCTAAGACACCTTCCCGGGCAGGGGCGGGGGCCCGGGGTGCGCTCGTGGGGGCGGGGGGGGGGCTCTCCTTCCCCGGGGGAGAGCAGAGGCTCAGTGTCACGTCTTCACGGCCCGGGTGCCCTGCGGGAAGGGTGTCCGCAGAGGGGCCCCGGGCGCTGGGGGGCCCCCGGGGCCGAGCGCTCGGGTCTCTGGGGGGCGGCGCGGGTGGCTAGGAGTGCGGAGGTCTGCAGGAGCGGCAGCACGCTTTGCTGTAGTACCAGTGGCCACAGAGGTTCACCTTGATGGCCAGGGCACAGTTGGTGCCTGGCTGGTCCTGGCAGCTGTCGTCTGGGGAAGGGACACGGCGGGGGGGGGGGGGAGGAGGGCATCACCGGTGGCCAAGGGGTGGACACTCGACAGGACCCCCCCGCCCCACCACCTCGGGGGTGGCCCCCGCCGGCGGCACCCGTGGACAGGTGGCCCCTACGTGCCCGTTTTCAGGGGCAATGGGCCTCCCACCCGCGTCGGGCCCTCCAGCCCTACTACTCTGCCACCCCTGCCCCCAGCCCTCCCCAGGACGCCACGCCATCCCCCCGAGGGGTCTGATCTGCGCACAGCAAGGGTGATGCCCAGGGCCAGGGTTTGGAGGAGTCCTTGACCTCACCCCTGGAGGCCCGAACCTTCCCAGGAGGCCCACAGGTGTCCCCTCCACAGAACAGGTGTGAAGCAGAGCGGGTCACCTGTCCCGGCACCCCCCTCAGCCTCTAGCACCCTCGCTCCTCCTCCAGGCGCCGAGGCCCCATGTCAGGCCCGGCCACCCCTGCCTCCCGTGTGCCCGGCTCAGGATGAGTCACCGAGGACTCCCGGTCCCCGCCCGGTCGGCCCCACCTTCTGAAGCCAGATACAGGTGTTGGTGTGGCTCCTGGGGACCCCCAGCCCCAGTCAGGCCTCACCTGCCGCCCTCCCCACCCTCACCTCCCAGCCGGGTTCCGCCACCCCAGGGGGAGCCTTCGCCCCCCGCCAGGCCTCGGTGTCCGTAGCCGCTCGATCTTCCTGGTCCCCTTGGCCCCTGGCTCTGCCCGCCTTGTCGGCCCCCCCTCCTCACCTGGGGGCTCCGTGGGGCAGGGCAGCAGGTCACAGGCCTGCCTGCCGACAGGCTTCACCAGTGGGTCGCAGCCACGGACGATGTCAGTCCCCTGGTAGCACTTGACGTCCCGCATCCGCACGCCCACCCCGCAGGTCTTGGTGCACTGATGGGAGAGACAGCATGGCCGGAGCCCCCACCTGGCCGCGCAGGGTTCCGGCCCCAAGGAGGGGCGACCCCACCCCTCCCACCAGGCTGCTGGGTCCCATCCCCACCCAGGGCCGCGCAGCTCCAGCCGGTGCCCAGGGAAGGGGCGGCCCCTCCCCTCCCCACTGTCACTGGGTGCGTCCTTCGCTTTCAGCCTCCCCGGGGCCCGTGAGACGGACCCTCAGGACACACGGGGCTGTGGCAGAGAGAGAGCGCTGGTTTCCCTCTCCAGTGAAAAACTGTGTTGCCGGCCAATGAAACCTATCTTCCAAAGCCACACTCCCGCCTGAGGCTCCCTCGTCCAGATGTTCCCCTTGGAAAACCCCGCTGAGCTACCCAGAGCACCAGGGACATCTGCTGACCCCGGCTGCCCCATCATCTCCTTGCCAAGATCCTGCAGGCGGTGGCTCCCTCTTGCCACCCCCTCCAACGTGGGTGACCCCACGTCACCCAGGCGCCTCTGGGACCTGAGCCCTGGGTCCCTGAGGCGGGGGAGGGGTGGGAGGCCCCGGCCCTGGACCCACCCTCCCATTTAACTGAGGAAGACTTAGCAGGGGGGACCACCCACCCGCTCCCAGCATGGGGGGCTGGCCCAGTCTGGAGGCAAGAGGCGGCCAGCTTGGCACTGAGCACACAGGACCATCGACCGCGGGTGGCCGCTCCGAGGAGCCTCTGTGTGCCCCCGGAGGGGACCCTCCGGCCCTGGGGAGTGGGTAGAACAGCTGGGAGGAATGAGCTCTTACTGAACCCGTATCCCAGGGAGGGGCAGCCACAGGGACAGAACGCCAGAGTTCCACACACCCACCGTGGTCCACCTGTGCCGGTCACCCCCCGCCCACCCTCCGTCATCAGCGCAATACGGGTGTCCCTATCCCGATGCCCTCAGGCTGTTTGGGGGGCAGGGTCTGCTCCCTCTCCGCGGCTCTCCCCCCTTCCAGGGCTCGGCACCCAGCACCCAGCCCAGCACCTGCACCCGGTAGGTCCTGGCCCCCATCTTCTGAAGCAGGAAGTACCTTCCAAAGCGCGAGTGCTGGCGTGGCTCCTGGGGGCCTGGAGCCCCAGGCGAACTTCAGCGGCCTCTCAGCCCCACCTGACGTCCTCCCCCACTCCCTGCCGGGCTCTGCCCCCAGACATGACTCACTCTGCCCCCCGTAGCCACTAGACCCTCCTGGCCCCTCCAGAAACCTATTCTTTATCCTTCAGGCGCTGGCTCTGCCCACGCCTCCTCTGGAAGCCCCCGCCCCGCCCCGCCCCCAGTCACCCTCCTTCTCCCCGGTGGGTCCTTTTGTGGATGACACAGAATGGAGAAATGTGTGTTTTCGCTCTTGAACGAGCCTGTGTGCCAGTAGGCCCCATCTAGGACGGGGTTTGCATCCAGATACCACCTTGAGTCTCTCTGCCGAGATCCCTGAGCCCGGGTGGGGGCGGGGGGGGGGGTGCAGAGGTCCTGGCCCATCACCCTCTGAGTGGGGGCAACACTCACCGAATCCCCAGACTCACCCCTGTCTTACAGACTCTAAGAATCTTCACCTTGAACTCTAGGGTTTGGGGATGTGCCTTCCACCATCCAAGACCATGGAAGCCTCGCGTGCGTGTGTCTGAGACAACACCACGGTGCAACGTACAGGGCTCCCCACCCCCTGTGACACCCCTGCGTCATCCCCCTCAGTGCTCAGAGCTGGCCCATGAGGACACCGAGAGGCCAGAGGCACCGGAGACCCCGGAGCACACAGCGACAGAGGCCCCGGGGCTCCTGTTGTCTACCCCCTCCCCACTCAGTGATGCTCAAAGACCACTCTGGGCCTCCCCCTCCGCCACCTCTTGAAAACTGATGGCATCACCAGGTGGAGAGGGCACGAGGGGCACGGGGGTGGGGGCACGGGTACTAAGGACACACGGAGGAGACAACAGAGGCGGGGGTGGGGAGCGTCTGGGGCAGGGCTCGAGGTACCGAGGCGGGACCAGGACTCAGGTTCCGGCCTCACGTGGCCCCGAGGGGCCAGCCGGGCGCTCACCTCCGACCAGGGGCTGGTGTACCACTTGAAGCAGGGTCTCTCGAAGCACGTGCTCTCCTCAGGGGGCTTCTTGGCCAGCCCGCACTCGGGGCCGCTGCGCGTCTGTGGCCTCCCGTTGGCCAGCTCCATGCACAACACCAGCCTCTTCTTCACACCTCGGCCACAGGTGGTGTTACACTGAGACCGGGGGGACAGACGGGGCCGGGTCAGAGGCCAGAGGCCAGGAGGACCAGGACACCGTGCACGTGACTCCGCGACTCCGGGGATATGGCTCGGTCAGTAACGATGGGGTGAAAACGTTTAGGTCAATGGCAGATTGGCTGAGGACTCTTTGGTCGATAACCCTTTGGCCCCAAACACATTTGATCAAAAGCTGTTTCACGGAAAACCATCTGTTTGGAAACACAACGGTTCGTGACAATTTGTCCCAAGGCGGCTCGGCTAATGGTGATCTACCTGAAGCAACTGGCTGAGAACGACCCGCCTGAAAAGGCAAGTTGGGGACTGTGATCGGCGGGGGGGGGGGGGGGGGGGAGTGGGGCAGACGAGGTGGTCATGAGAACAAACGTCTGCCCAAGACCCAGGGGCCAAGAGTCTGTGAGGCCCAGGTGCCCCCGGCCCCCGTTTTCCATAAAGTGGGGGCTGGGAGAGGGCCGGGGACACAAGACCCATTCTGCATCATCAGGTATACTTGCCTATTTAGATCTGGCAGGTGCTAAGGGGTTTTCTTACCTTTTGGCTTTTTCCATTTCAAATTAAGTTTCAGTGAATTGTGCCCTCATATTTTGCAATTAATTCCTCGTTTGACCAATCCGCCATCGTGGCCACTTGGCTCTCAGCCCAGAGCCCTCCCAGGCAGAGGGGAGCCCTGCTGCGGCTGGGGGCACTCACCCGCTCCCAGTCCTGGGCCAGCCAGTGGGCGGGGCAGTTCTTGTCCCCACAGGGATGGATGGCCAGCGGCTTGCTCTCCATCTGGCACTGAGACTCGGGCACCACCCGGCCGTCACTGGTCTTGCAGTACACGTGTCGGATCATGCGGCCCTGCCCGCAGCTCCCGCTGCACTGCAGGGGGGAAGCGGAGGGGGGGGGTTAGGGGCGGAAACCCTCTCCCAGTGCACCCCCCCCTCCCCTGCTGTCACTCCCAGAGAGGACCGGCTCCCCAGGCAGTGTGGGGGAGGGAGCGGCTGCCATGGCAACCACTTTTTAAATAACATTTTCTGTTCTAATTACAGAAATATTACGCGCTCGGTGGAAAACAGACACACAAAAGCACACCTAAAATACCTAAAAAGGTCATCTGTGCGCCCAGCACCGGGGTGGGGCGGGGGGGGGGGAGCGCTGGTGAGCACAGCCGAGAGACAGATGGACACACAGACACACGGGGAGGTCATAAAAAGGGACCCCGAAGTCGCCACTCGGTTTTGGATACAGGCTATGACTCCTCACGTGACCGGGAGAACGGCTGGTTCGCCGATCTAACCCTACATCCCTCCCTCTAGAACGGCGGGGGCGTGAGGCGGCCCCGCGGCCACTGGGCACCGGCCACCCCTCCGCGTGCCCCCCCCCCCACGGCCCTCCCCTCACCGGGCCCCAGTCGGAGACAGTCCACTGGCGGTCGCAGGGGGGGCCTGTGCAGTCCTTCTCCCCCACGGGCCTGGTGTTGGGGTCACACAGCTTCTCGTCTTCCGAGCAGCGGATGTCCCTGGTCACCACGCTGCGCTCCCCACACTTGGCCGTGCACTGTGAGCGGGGCGGGTGAGGGCGGGGTCAGGACTGCGCAGCCCTCGCGCGCGCGGGCCCAAGCGCCCGGCCGCGCAGGCGCTCACCTCCGACCACTCGGACATCTCCCACTGGGGCCCGCAGGCCGGGTTGCGGCACGTCTTGCGCTCCTCGGGCCGCACGGCCTCGGCCGCCTCGCACAGGTCGCTGTACACGGAGCTGTCGAAGCCGGGGGACAGCATCTTCCAGCAGCGCACGATGCGGAACTGGTAGCCCTCGCCGCAGGTGCGGGAGCACTCGCTCCAGCTGCTGGTCTCCCACCTGCCTCGGGAGGGGCCGGCTTTCAGAGACCCCCACCTTCCTTCCGGGACCCCATGCAACCCCGCGCCCGACCCCGAGAATGCACGTCTTCACCCATGTCCAAAATCACGCGGGGCCAAGCCAGCCAGGGAGCTGGTGAGGCCCCCTGGGGGGGAAGCTGCTGTCTAGGTGACCCTGAGCGCCCCCCCCCCCCCACCGGGAGACACCTGAGGAGCGGCGCCGATACCCTGCTGGTGCCCCAAGTGTGTGCTTGGCCCGCCTGCCTAGAAACCCGTGTGGCGGGACACCTCCAGGCGGGACACCTGGCTTTCCAGTCACTTCAAGAGCCATGTCCTGGCCTTGCTCCCTTGCCCATGCTGTTCCTTCCTTCCAAAGTGCCCCCCTCCTTCCTTCTCCTACTTTGGGATCATGCCTCAGCGTCCCAGAGCCTGTGCTGTACCCCCCCACACACACACACAAAGGGGACTCCCAGGGGAAGGACAGGCCCCGAGAACCACACAACCAGCTTCTCAGAAGGGAGCAAACGTGCAGGGAGCCAGAAAAGCAGAACTGTGTAGCCTCCTCCTCCCCACCTGCCCCCCCCAGTCCGGGGACCCTGCGTCAGCTCCCGCCGTGGTCATGACTTGGAAAAGGACACACTCAGGGCTCAGTTTCTGTCAGTTTCTGACTGTTTGCGAAGTGGGACGTGAGGCCTGGGTGGGGGCTAGAAAGACAGGGCCTCCTCCCCCCACAGCCCAGGGACAGCCAGGCGGCTTGGAATTTCGGGAATAATCATTTTGGTTTATAAAACTGTGTGCCTGGGGGTGGGGGCCAATGATGAGCGATGCACAGAGTGGCTCCAGGACCTACAGTGGGAGACATTGGCTGAAATTCGGCAGCCACGTGTGGCCCGTGGCAGAGAGCCTGGCAGGCACCCCCACCCCACAGGTCCTGAGGCCCTGCCCACCACAGCGCCCACTGAACTGGGCAGAGTCGAAGCAGAGCCCCGGCTGCCCCCGCAGTGCCCGGGGCGCTGGGTGGCAGGTACCTGGGCTGGCACTCCCTCCCCGCGCAGAACTCCTGGACGGGCTCGGGACGGGTCAGAGCGTCACAGTAGCTGTCATCCACCTCGATGCCATCATAGCGAACGCACATGGCGTAGGTCGACATGACTCCTGGTTCAGGACAAGGGAAGAGCCTGTGAGTCCCAAGCGAACCCCTTGGGGACCAGCGGATGGGCCATGTGACCACGGGCAAGGCAGCTACCTCTCAGAGCTTCCTGGTTTAAATTGAGGATAACGACAGTAACCAGCTTACCGAACAGTGGCAGAGCCCAGTGAGGACACCTTTGTGGATCTGAACTCCCTCCCTGCCCACGTCTCAGGGTCTGACTTCTCTCTGCACCCCCACCTCCACACCCACCCCTATGGGTAAATAGGAGGGTGGGTGGGTGGATGGATGGAGAGTTTGGTGGGTAGATGGAAAGATGGATAGGTGGGTGGGTGGATGGGTGCCTGGATGGGCAGGTTGTGGGTGGATGGTTAAATGGATGGATGGATGAGTGGATGCATATGGATGATGGGTAGATGGGTGGGCAGGTTATGGGTGGATGGTTATGGATGGATGGATGGATGGATGGGTGGATGGATGAAGAGTTTGGTGGGTAGATGGAAACATGGATAGATGGGTGGGTGGGTGGGTGGGTGGGTGGACGGATGGATATGTTTGAAAACTAACCATTCGAGCCCTTGCCAGCATCCCCAGATGTTATATTAGATCTTCAGACCCTCCCTGCTCTCCTGTGCATGTCTCAGTTCTTATCCAACTCTCTCAAACTTTCTTTAATCACCACTCTGTGTGTTTATCTTCCTTGCCTCCCCGGTACTCTATAAATCCCATCAGGGGGATGATGTGTAAAGGGCCAGCCCTCACCCGATGTTGTTAATTCCTTGACCCCACTCCCATCTTCTACGCCTCTGGTCTTTCTACGCATGTCCCTGCACCCCTGCACCTGGCACTGTGTTGGCACATGGCCAAGTCCACTGAACAGTGGGTGGGTCCCTGCCAAGGAGGCAGGACGACTCAGGGAGACTTGTTAGCATCAGTGAAGGCCCACGTGGGGTTCGGGTTTGTTGTTGCTGATGTGTGTGTGAGTGTGTGTGCGGGGGGGAGGTACCCAGCCTCCCTGGATGATGGAGATAATGGAACCCTCTTCAACGGGCTGCCAGTGCTCCAGGAGGAAATCAATTTCCCCATTGACGGAGAGCCCCAGCCACCTCACTCTCCCTTTCTGGCGGCGTGTGTCTGTAAGCTCCCACCTCCCCAAGTCCCAGCCGGGATGGAACGGAACCACCTGGGAAGCAGCCCTACGTGGGGATTTTTTTCTTCTTTCCATAAAGGACTCCTCCGTGCCAGCACTGGGCTGTGTCATCTTTAGCCCTCTCTGAGGGGAGGCTGCCTTCCTGGCCAGGTCTGCTTGGAATGTTCCAGGCCTCAAGAGACACCAGCTCTCGGGCCCAGGGAGGTCCAGGGCTGGGGACTCACAGACCCTCGCCAAATGCCCGACTGTCCATTCAGTCCTCACCGTTGAGTGGAAACACGGCAGGTCCTGCTCAAAAGAGACTGGGGTTCAAGACCCAGCTCAGTCTCTCCCTCGTCAAGGCGGGGTCACGTGAACACTATCAGAGTCTCCAGGCCTCGGCTCGGTCATCCTCAAGTTGGGAACCTCCCCGAGATGCTGGGAGAGTCAAGGTAGCAATCTTCTTCATGACATCAGTCTCGGACACGGTGCTTTTGAAACCTTATACACGAGGCCTTCCCTTTAAGGAAAAGCGAGCAAGGGGGCGCCTGGCGGGGGAGGGGGGGCTCAGTCGGTCAAGCGTCCGACTCTGACTCAGGTCATGATCTCTTAGCTTATGAGTTCAAGCCCCGCGTCGGACTCTGTGCTATCAGCTCCGAGCCTGGGGCCTGCTTCGAATTCTGTGTCTGCCTCTCCCCTGCTCGCGCTCTGTCTCTGTCTCTCTCCCAAATAGAAATAAACATTAATTTAAAACAACAACAACAACGAGCAGGGCACCCCAGTGCACAAAACACAGATCGGCGTGTTGCACCAGCAGAGGACGAGGCTCAGGGTCCGCCGGCCCCGCCCCCCCCCAGCCCACCCCCCAGAAGTGCCAAGGGACAGTCTGAAACCACAGCTGGGCTCAAGCTCAGGCTAAGAGTCCACATTCACCTGTATTTCTGCCGCCCCAAAGAGCATTTTGAAAGAAAGGGACTCTGTAACGGAGCTGGCTCGGGAGGCAGGAGATCTCGAAGCCAAGCACAGGGTGCCCAGGGACCCCTGCTGGGTGCAGAGGACACTCAAGGACGTCAGCACAGACAGCACGAGCCCCAGCAGGTTTGTAACCTCACCACCACCCCGTCTGGCCTCGGCACTCCTCCGCCAAATGGGATTTTGAGAGTAGTTGCCACAGTCAGGAGCTTTGACTCCGACAGAGCCTACGGGAGGTGGTGGCAGGGGGCCATTCGGCAGGGACCCGACTCCACCTTTTTGGCCGGGTGCCACCGGACCCGGCTCGGTGCCTTGGCGGCGATGGGGAGCTCACCCTCTATCGGGGCCGTTCACTCCACTCCTGGACAGCCTCCTCTAAAGCAGAGCTTTTTCCATAGCAGAGCCCAAATCTGTCTTTCCCACTGCCTTCCTTCTCTCACCCTACTGTGCCCCTTGGGCCACGTGAGACAAATTCAGCCTGCCACCCCCCCCCCCGGCCTGGTCACTCTGTAGGTGACAAGGAGTGGTGTCGTGCCCTCCCTGGGGACTGTCTCCCCCCCCCCCCACCCCGGGGCCAGGCATCAGCCCCTCACCCCCATCTCAGGAGATGTCACCTCCCCAGGCGGCCCTATGTCCGGGAGGGAAAGGAGATGCTCCCAGGCTGTGCTCCGTGACAATTCCGGCTCTCGCTGGGTCCCCGGAGGCTGTGCGGCTCTCAGTCAGAACCGGTCCGTGCCCTGCTGACAGCCTCCGGCAAGGCAGACTCCCCCAGCGCCCCACCGTGCCCAGCCCTGGGAGGGGGCTCCCGCGGCTCACTCTCAAGACCAGCGGCCTGGCACCTGCGCTTTGGCCGCGACAGCTCACTTCTCCTCTCCCTCCTATCCTCACGACCGCCGTGGCGGAGGGGCCCGTCCCATCTTACGGGTAGGAAAGCGAGGCTCAGACAGACCAAGCAACCTGCCGAGCGCACGTGGCACGGTGGGCCAGGTGGTGCCACTCCCGCGCTCACCGCACAGCCAGCAAAGCTGGCCTCGTGCCCTCCAAACTCTGCGTGCCCCGAACCCTGCTCAGGAGGGTCTTTAATAGCAGGGGGGGCCCCGGCTCCCTAACCGACAGCGAGTTCCGGGGTGAGCAGGACGTAAGGACCCGGGGTCCGTTCTGAGCCCTGCAGGGCGGGCTCCCCAGCCGCTCCCTCGGGCATCTCCTCGGGTGCCGAGCAGGACTGCAGGAGGCGCGATCGAGCCCAGACTCCCGGCTGCCCAGGGTCCGCCAGGGGCTCGCCTCATCCTGCTCACTGGCCAGGGACGGCAGGGGCCAGTTTGGGGGGGGGCAGGGGGAGGGTAGGGGGCATCATGCCGTTTCAGGGGCAGCCCCAGGTGCTGACCAAACCCGAACAAGCTGCTCCGGGCACGGGCAAGGTGGCACTCGGGGTCTCCCCACAACCTTTGCCACAGGGGCTGGTCCAGGGTCTGACATCTGAGCTTGCAGCCGGCCCCAGCGGAGGGAACCCAGGTCCCCGGCGGCTGCGGCCAACATCCGAAGGTGTGGGTGGCCAGCCCCGTGAGCAGACAGACGTGGGTTCCAATCCCAGCTCGGCACCTGACCACTAACCACGTGTGTCTGTCTCTCTGTCTGGGCACCACCGGGGGAGGGGTCTCTGTTCCCCTCTACCTGCCCAGGTCCTAGACCAGGTCCTAGCATCTGTTCCACTCCTTCGTGGGTCTATTTCCCTTCCTAGGTTGCTGTAAACAAAAGCAAAATCCTCCCCGCTTGAGACGTTGTAGTTTTAACCAAAGGGACGTTCGCTCTCACAAGATACCATACAAAGAACAGTGGATGGGGGGGGGGGGTGGCGGCACCCGCACCCCCCGCCCCGGGGTCCTTCCCACAGTCCACACGCCGTGAGCATGAGGACACCAACCCCTGTGACCTCATGCCACCTCCCGGATCAGGAAACTACTAGACAAGCTCCCCGTGGGCAGTTCGGGGCCCCCGGCGAGTGCGTGGGCCCCGCAGCGCCAGGCCCGCTGCGGAGGGGACGCTGAGCAGGTGGCTCCCGCCAGCAGCCGAGACTGGTACCTGTGGTGCAGGTGGCACTGCAGGGCTCGTGGGACGAGAGCTTCCACCGGTACATGTCCGCTGGGCTCACGCCTTGTTTGCGCGCCTTGGGCCTGGTCCTGGAAGGGAGAAGCGGAGAAGGGCACGGGCGCTCACCAAGGGCTGCAGGCACGGGCTCTTGGGGAGCAGCGCGCCTGCCCCGGCCCCGGGGGGAGTCCCCACCATCAGGGTCAGCCCGCCCACTGTCTAGAGCAGAGGACGGGAGGGGGCATCGCGGGGAGGCACGCTTTAGGACAGAACGGACGTTTGCCTTTCTCCCTCCTGGACGGGCGAGAGTCCGAGGCGGGCACTGGAGCTGCTGAAGGTCCTTCCGGGTGGGGGGTGAGCTCGGGGCCCCCCAGCATTGCCTCTGCGCCCTGCACGCATGCACGCCGCCTCCCAGGGCCGCCTGCTAGCGCGGGCAGGCGACTCCTTCTCTCTGCTCCCCCAGGAGGGACCGCAGACGGCACCTTCTATGCCGAGAACCTGCCAGGACTCCCCTTGAGGCCCCCCTCAGCCCGACTCTGCTTGAACGGGGACACTGGCCATTCAGCCTCCAAGTGTCAAAACAGAAAAGCTCAGCGGCGGACAGGGGAGTGGTTGGTCCCCTCCAGACGCCTCTGCCCAGGTCTGTGATGGCTGCCGGTGCGGGGAAGGCGAGCTGGGCCCGCGCCAGCAACCAGCTATGATTCTTGGCCGGAGCGCGGGCGGCTGAAGCCAACTATTGTTAGGACCGTTTGCTTCTTTGAACCAGTTGGTGTGCTGGGGCCCAGCCTCAGTACCCAACATGCAGGCTGGGTTTGGACTCAGCAGGGGAGGAGGGAAGGGGTCCTCCCAGATCCCCAGCCTCTGGTCTGAGATGCAGCCCCTCCCCCCACAACCCGAAGCCCTGCGACCTGCAGACGGGGACGTGGGGCGATGGCCTGGCTGACGGGACACCATTCGAGGCCCCGGCGTCCCTCTTGCACCGGGCGCCGCCCCAGTGCCCGGCGAGGGGCCGGCTGGAGACCACCGGAGCTGACGCCCTTTCACAAGGCTTCCCCGTGGGCTCGTGCGCACGGGTCCCTCTCCGGGGACCTTGTGCCACCTCGGTGGTCGGGCTTAATGAATGCTGCAGGGCATCCATTCCGAAGGGCCTTCCAGTCGATTCTGCGATCCAGACATTGGTTTGGATCCCACTGGGAGCTCGCTCTGCGTCTGGGCTTCACAAGTGGACGAGCTCGGAGCTTTACTTCTGTAGGAACGTTTGTTGCCCCGAAGGTGCAACTTGCTCTAAACCAGGAAATGATCCGCCCACAGCCTTAAGTCCTGAGTCTACTGATGTGGCTATACAACCCAGGGAGCCGGAGAGTTGGGAGGGGCGGAGGAGGAGAAAGCAGGGGGCGGAGGGAGCAGGCCATGAGCTGGTGGCCGGTTTCAGGGCCACTCACAGCTGCTGAGCCCCTCACCTGCTGGCTTCTCAACCAGGAGACAGCCCTTCCCTTTCACAGATTTCTGGGGGGAGGGGAAGGTCCCCCTCCCACCTCCTGAAGAAGGAGAAAAAAAATCTTAAATGCGGTTTCCCCACCCACTCAAGACCTTGTCACCTCAGAGCAAAGGACCCGTAGAAACCCCCAGGGAGCACCCAGCTCCCCTGAGCAAGCCCTCCCAGAAGCCTGATTCAGAAAACACGACTCTTGCTGGTTGGGTCCCCTACCCCCGCCGCCCTTTCGACGACGAGGACCACGGCTGTCAATTCTCCCCAAGAACAAACAGAGATGAGAAGGTCCCGGCCAGGCCCCACCGCCCCACCCACGGGGGAACTGCGGTAATTACACGCTCCTCAGCCAGCAGGCCGCGTGACTCATCCTGGACTCGGGAGAGAGCGGCCTGGTTCAAAATAACCCTCCGGGTTTTAAGCACAAAAGGTATTTCTAGAGGGGCTGCCCACACATCACTCTTACACGGGCACACGTCAGGCGCAGCAAAGCCCCTCCTGAAAAACCCTGCTCGTGTTTGCACAACAACGGAACGCCTAACCGTTCTGTGCTTGCAAGTGGCCAGCCCCCCAGGAGAGAAACACCCACAGAGTCGCCCGAACCACCAGCCCCTCGCCCGCCTCCTTGTGGAAGGAAGAGAGCGCCCCTGTGCGCCACACTCAGGGCTCCGGGCCCAGACGACGCGGGCCGGGGAGTCCCTGCCAGGACGGCTCCCAGGGCCCCGGAGAGAGACCCTGCGTCTCTGTGTCTCGCACGCTGGCTCCCAACGTCTGCTTCTGGTGACCGGGGGGCCTCCCTTGATTGTTTGAGGCTGTTCTGAGATGAAAATAACCTTTCCTTTCTGAGCTGCCCCTTTGATTTCGGCCTCTGTCGAGCAGACGCGACTTCCTGTGTTTGGACAACGCGCCGCGCGCGGTGGCTATTTTGGCCTGGTGGTTTCCCCGCGGCCTCCCTCGGCCCTTTATCTCAAAAGACCATCTTTGGTCTCAGCTCTCCAGCATCCTTTGATGGCAGCCGGCTGGAGGCGCCGCCCCGTCACCGCGTCGGGACGACCCAGCGTATCGATTTCTGCAGTGGGCCCCAGCGAGGCTGAGGAGTGGGCTTCGATTCAGCCGGGGTGGGGCAGGAGGGACTCTTGGAACTGTGGCCTGAGGACCCGAAGGTCGTGCCTGATCTGGCCCGGGGGTCCTCGGCTGCCCGGCTGGCGGGCCCTCACTCAGGGACACGGACGGGGAGTCAGAGACGTGTCTGAGTCACCGGGGAAGTGCAGGGCACAGTCGGGACGGCGCCCCGGGTCTCCCGAGCTCTCTGCAGGCCGCAGGCTGCATTAGAGCAGCAGGGCCTCTGTGTCACCCCCACAGACCCCTTGAGAGGGGGACTCTGAGTGTCACACCTGCCAGCCGACTTTCTTCAGCCCCTGGGAGGCCCGGCCCCTCCCTGGAGGCTCACTGCACTACTGGGGTTTCCATTGTCGTGTCCTCCCCGGTGCCTCCGCGTGGGATAGACTGCAACCCTCTGGGCACAGCCCGGGAGCTGAAAGCAGCCCAGGTTGGTTAGACGCGGGAACCGGGCTGGGAGCCTCAGTCACCGGCCAGGCCCCGCCGGCAAGTGCTGGCACGCTGTGAACCCTGGCCCCCGTGCCCACGAACCCCGCTCTCGGACTCAGACCTGCGCCTCGTAGCGAAGCCTGTCACCCCTCTCAGCCGCTGGGTCCCACGTGCCCCCCAGACCCACACCCTGCAGACTTTCGGACCCCTGGTCAGGTGAGCAGACCGCCCTGGGGGGAGAAGAGCGGCCACAGAAGCTTCCAGAGCTTTACTCCGTCCAAATTTGCGAACAAGAATTCCACCCAGAGCCTGTCAAAGGTAACCAGATGTGCCCCGTGAGCCCGATGCCCGGCTGTCCCTGCAGCTGGGGGGGGAGGGGGCCTCAGAAAAGAGCCTGAGAAAAGGGGCGGGCACTTTCATGGGCTGTGGGGGGCCCGCCTCGCTGCTCTCGTCCCCTGGGCGAGGGTGAGAGGATCACCCCGACCACATCACCTTATGAGTGGACCCCCAGGGTCCCAAGGACACCCACCTCTGCATCCTCAGCCCTGGCCAGGGTTCCATTCGTGTTGGTGTCTAAAGTCAAGGGGTTTGGGTTGGTCTTCAGAAAACAAAAGCAAACCCACTGAGTCCTTCCCTCCTCCGGCCCCCACCCACCTCGGGTGGCTGCTGAGCCCGGCTCGCTCTACTTGAAGGAGCCTCACTGCCCCCTGAGCCTCTGGGGAACGGTGCAGGGACACTCCAGGGCGGCCATGATCAGCCTAAGGGACCTGTCACCAGGGACTGTCTCCTGGTAGGGGTGGTGGCAGGACTGGGGCCACCCTGCTCCCAACCGCTAACCCAGGGTCAGACATGACCGTCCAGATGTCCCCAGGGAACTGCCTAGGCGTCCCCAACTGTTATTGTCCAGCTGACCCCGGGTGTAACTGTCCAGGCGCCCCCAGCTATCATTGTCCAGGTGTCCCCAGCTGTAACTGTCCAGCTGTCCCAGGTGTAGCTGCCCAGGCATCCCCGGCTGTAACTGTCCGCGTGTCCCCAGCTATCATTGTCCAGGTGTGGCTGACAAGGTGTCCCCAGGTGTGACTGTCCAGGCATCCCCAGGTGCATCCCAGGCTCTGGGGGCCTGGCCCAGGTAGACAGACTCTCACTGGACCCGTCCTAGAGGCAGCACCAGCCCCCGAAGCAGAAGGCCTCATTCCCAGTGCCTGGCTCCGGGGTCTGGCCCCTGGCTGAGGACCCCACGGGACCCCTCCCCATCTCCTCTCGGGCTGCAGCAAAGGTTGGTGCCGAGCCACTCCCCATTCCGGGAGCTGCCCAACGGCCACGTGTGCGACGACCGTCCAGACGGAGAAGCCAGGCCTTCGGGCTCCGTGACCCTCTCTGAGTCCCCGTAACTGCCCTGACGCTAAGGGCGGTTGTGACGGGTGTTCCCGTGCTTACGGGTGCCTAGCCCGAGCTTGGCCGACAGGGAGCACTCACAATTGTCGGCCTCCCCCTCCCCCGGAAA
The DNA here is from genome assembly GCF_007474595.2 of Lynx canadensis. Classification (NCBI taxonomy): domain Eukaryota; kingdom Metazoa; phylum Chordata; class Mammalia; order Carnivora; family Felidae; genus Lynx; species Lynx canadensis. Next base: position 91,901,403 of record NC_044315.2, read on the forward strand.
CGGCGTCACGGCCGCACGTGGGCACTCAGCACCGCCGTAACCCGTGGGCCAAAGTTGCGGGAAAGACTCGCTACAACCCAGGCCTCTGCCCTGCTCGGATCCAGGGGTCGGGGCGCCCGGCCACGAGTGACTGTCTCCCGTTTGCCCCCGGGGTCTGGCCTCACCTGCCAGGGCCCGCCCCGGCTTCCCCGACAGCGGAGCAAGGACCTACCTGGCCTTGTGAGTCCTGTTCCCGGCCACGGCGGGGAGGCTGGCACTGGCGTTGGGGAACGGGGCCTCGGAGGAGGTGTTAGTCACTCTGTCACTGCTCAGCTCCAGGTAGGACGCATTGAGCAGGTAAGTGCCGGGTCCCTCGCTGTCCTCGTAGTCCACGTAGAGGCTGTCAGCCGGGGAGCTCCTCGGGGCGCCCTGCACAAAGATGCTGTTGCCAGTGTCATTGAAGGGGAGCTCCCTGGAGTCGGAGCCGGTGCCCAGGAGCCGGTCGGAGATGGCATTGGCAGAGAGGAGCTGCTGAGAGGGGAGATGCGCGTCCACCTCTGGGTCATCCTTGTCCCCCGCGAGAGCCGTCCCGGTGGCATTGCCGTCTACGAGGGAGACAGGTGGCTCACTCTCAAGTGCTCCCTTGTGTGGGCGCAAGGGCCGCCCGTGGGGGCGGGGTGGGGGGACCAGTGGGGCTCGCAGCAAACACCTGAACCGAGAGGCTCCCGGAGGCGGTGAGAGCACACAGATCACCAAGCGGAGGCGTGCGAGCCGGCCCGCACAGCCTCTCGTAGGGGAACCTGCAGTGGATGAAACAGGGTCCCCCTCGGGGCGCCCGGGGGGCTCTGGCAGTTAAGCGTCGACTCTTGGTTTCGGCTCAGGTCATGAGCTCACGGTTTGTGAGTTTGAGCCCCGTGTCGGGCTCTGTGCCGACGGCGTGGAGCCTGCTTGGGATTCTCTCTCCCTCTCTCTCTGCCCCTCCCCTGCTCGCTCTCTATCCTCCCCCCCACAATATATAAATAAATTGGGTCCTCCTCACAGTTCGCACCTGCCCTGAACCTCAGAACGTGAGCTTATTTGAAACGGGACCCTCACAAAAGTGGCTGAGGCGGTAGACACGGGTCGTCACGGATCTCGGGTGGGCCCTGTTTCCAGTGGCCGCTGTCCTTAGAAGACGAGAAGACACACACGCACAGAGAAGGCGTGTGACCACGGAGGCAGAGGCCGGAGGGACACGGCCCTGAGCGCAGCAGCGCCTGAGGCCTGCAGAAGCGGGGAGAGGCGAGAAGGACCGCCCCCACCTCCTGGAGCCTCCAGAGCGAGTGTCGGACCTGCTGACACCTTGGTTTTGGACTTCTGGCCTCCAGAACTGGGAGAGAATGAATTTCTACTTGTCGTGAGCCCCCCGGTTTGGGGTGATTTGTCACAGCTGTCCTGGGGGATTTATACAACCTCGAAAATGTCTTCTACTAGAAGGTTCTCAGGGTCTCAAAAACTGGAGTGCCGGTCCAGGCAGTCCTGGTGACCGGTGCACGGCCCTCAGGAACACGTCCAAACTGCAGGTATGGATCTCGGGGACCCCGATGCACACTTGGCATCTCGGGGACCCTGGCGCACCCCTGCATCTCGGGCACCCTGACGCACCCCTGCATCTCAGGGACACTGATGCACCTCTGCATCTTGGGGATGCTGACGCACCCCTGCATCTCGGGGACCCTGACGCACCCCTACATCTCGGGGACCCTGACGCACCCCTGTATCTCAGGGACGCTGATGCACCCCTGCATCTTGGGGACGCTGACGCACCCCTGCATCTCGGGGACGCCGACACACCCCTGCATCTCGGGGACCCTCACACACCCCTGTATCTCTGGGGACCCTCACGCACCCCTGCAACTCGGGGACCCTCACGAATCCCTACATCTCCGGCCACACCTCCTGCTGCCTCCCTGAAATCTGCCTGCCAGGCTGTCGGCCCTGAGCGGCTCTCTCTCACCCCACCCTCTCCCACAGCCTCACCCAGCTACTCCTCACTGGTTCCCAAACCCTCAGGTCAGGGGCCACGCTCTCTGAGAACTCAGGGTCCGCCCGTGCCCCCTCACTGGCCGGTCGTCCCCTTCCAGAGCTCTTGCCACACTGTGGTGTGCCGTCTGCCTCTACCAAATGAGCAAGCACACGGGCTCTGAGGACAGACTGTCCCGGGTCTGACCCGCAGCTCAACTGTGGATGTGGGAAAGCCCAGCCTCCACCTAAGCCTCAGCCCCCCCCCCCACCTCTGTCAAGTGGGGACACCCGTATCCCCCTGGAGGAACGGATGGAAAGCAGGGCATGTGCGAAGGGGCCCGTGCCGTGCCTGTCCCAGGAGAGCCGCGAGTAGGAGCCTCTCATCGGCCTCCTCTGCCGGCCGCGAGGGCCCAAAGACCCTCTGCCCAAGGCCCCCTCCCTGGGAAGCCCCTGCCTGATCCCGGCCCTCCTGGTTACCTCGGAAGCCCTTGCCTCTGGGGGGTCCCTCGCAGGCCCTGCCGCTGGCCTGCTCGCACACCTCGTTGGTCTCCCGGCCCTTGCTCAGACCCAGCTCCATCCCCGGGCCCAGGTGGCCAAACAGCCGGTTGTCCAGGCCCAGCCGCTCCGAGGAGGCCTGGCCGTAGAAAGAGCTGTTGTGCCGCAGGAAGCCCAGGAGCGCGGCCCCGTCCAGCTCCTGGCTCTCCGCGCTCTCCGAGGCGGGCTCTGAGAAGCTGTAGTAGACGGGCTGTGTGCGGTGAGCGTGCGGCGGCTGCAGCAGCGTGTACTCAAAGGTGATGGAGGGGCTCCTGCCGTTCTGGTTCCACACCTGGGGAGGAGGAGAAGCGGGACCTCACCCCTTCCGCACAACCCGGGAGCGGCTCGGGGCTCGTGGGCCACGAGCCCCCAGAGGAGAGCTGCACTCCGGTCCCGGGCCGCCAGAAGCAGCCCCGGCTGCGGCCCACAGCCAAGCCCTTCCCAGGGACGCGCCCTCGACTGAAGGACGGTGCCCCTGCCCGCGCTGTGCTGCTCCCCAAGGGCAGCCAGCCTCCAGAGCCCCGCGAACAGGGGCGCACACCCAGGGCGGGGCAGAGGGAGCTGTCCACTCGAGGCGCAGGCCGGGAAGGGTGCCCCGAGCACACAGGATGCTCTAAGTGATAAAGCCGACTAAAACCCCATCTGCACTTTATTCCCACCCCGGGTGTAGCTCTGAGAGAAAGTGCCAGTGCACCCCCCAGGGTGGTTCCTGGAAGCTTGGAGAAAGTGAGGCCAGCACTAAGTGGAGAATAAAGGCATAGCAGGTAGTGGGAGCGTGGGAGCGGAGGGAAAGGCTGGAAAATTCGCCAGGTGACCGTTTCCTGCAGGAGCCCCCTGCAGGACATCCTGTTCACCGGCGTGAAAAGAAATTGGCCAGCGAGAAGGCACTGACTTCACTTCGAGGGACACCGTTGAGTGACCGCAGCCCAGGGCAGATGCCAGGACATGCTGTGATAGAACCAGACTCCCCACGATCATCAGAATAAGGGAGGCCGACGTGGTGGCCGGGAGCCCTGACCCACAGAGACGTCTGCACACGGCGGATAGGACGAAGGACTCCCGGACAAATAAGTGGGACCAGAAAAGGGGCTTCTCAACATGTAAGATCAAAACGTATCAGGGGCGCCTGGGTGGCGCAGTCGGTTAAGCGTCCGACTTCAGCCAGGTCACGATCTCGCGGTCCGTGAGTTCGAGCCCCGCGTCGGGCTCTGGGCTGATGGCTCAGAGCCTGGAGCCTGTTTCCGATTCTGTGTCTCCCTCTCTCTCTGCCCCTCCCCCGTTCATGCTCTGTCTCTCCCTGTCCAAAAAAAAATAAATAAAAAAACGTTGAAAAAAAAAATTAAAAAAAAAAAAAAAAACGTATCAAGGGTGGATATTCAGGGGGCGGAGGACAGGTGCCCCAGAAAAGTCACAGCCCTATCCCATTTCCTGGGCCAGCGTTTGGACCCAGAATCCACTGAATGATGGAACGGCCAGGTCCCCAGGACAAAGGACCCCCCGCAAGTATATATGGTAATGATTCTCCCAGTTCTTCCCCCAAAGAGCCTACAGCCGTTGACTTGGTTAACTGTTTGCTGGAGAAACGGACAGACATTTGGGAACCAGGGTCCAAGTTGTCATTGTTTATCAGGGACCCAAAGCATCATCATCGCCCCCTGTTAGCGTGAGAGCTTGCGGGTGACAAACAAGTGTGGCCCAGGTCTGGCTCACAGTGCGCCCAGCGTGGCTCACCTTGGGTCCAAGGCTTACCCAGTTCCCAAGTCCATTGCTGGTAGTCGGCTCCTTAGCCTGTAGGGTATGCGCTACCATCGCGGGGAAAGCTCAGCGGAAGCCCGTGACCCCAACCCCTGACCCCCATGCCCATCCAAGAGAGTAAATCCAAAACAGAATTGCATCCTGGGGAAACTACAGAGATCAGAGCCACTCCTAATGTTGCCGGAGGATGCCAGGTGGTGGTCCCCATGTGCCCCGCTTCACTCAACGGTTTGGCGCCCATGAAAACAAGACTGATCCGGGAGGATGACGGGGAGCCCTTCCAAACCCAGCCAAGCGGGAGCCTCAGATGCAGCTCCCGGAGCAGATTAACATGACCTCAAGTCGATCACCTGTGGCCACCAACGTGGCAAACACCTTCTTTTCCACCCCCGTGGGGAGGAGGAAGTGGTGTTCATTCACCTGGAACGGACAAGAGTATACACGTGCGGGTTTGTACCCGGGGCCGTGCTAACTGCCCCATTCCTCGACGTCATACAGTACAGGGGGGTCTGGACCGTTCTACAGAACATCACACGGGTCCTCTACGTTGGTGACATCATGTCTACCAGGCCAGCTGAACAGGAAGTGATGCGGGAGGCCTTGGAAAGCCTACGGATTCCAGAAGATCTTACACTGAACCCTGTGGAGACCCAGTGCCCCACCCCCATCAGCGAACGCTTCAGGGTCAGTGGCCTAAGGGCATGCCAGGACGTGCCCTTGAAAGCAGAGGGCAGAGGAAGAATTCTGGACATAGCACGGCACATATCCAGAAACGTGGATCCAATCCACATACTGGGTAAAAGCTGCCAGCTTTCAGTGGGGGTCCTGAGGAGAAGGGGCTCTACAGTCGGTCCAGGCTGCGGGATAAACAGCCTGCCACTTGGGCCATAACACCCAGCTGGTTCTACAGCAGCGGGGAAAGATGTCACACGAGGTTTCTGGCAAGCCTTGACAGGAAGAGGATCACGTAGTCCTCCAGCGTTCTGGAGCAAAGCCATGCCACCCACGACAAATATCACATCATTTCGAAAAGAGCTTGTGACGTGCTACCAGGCCCTATAGAGATGGAACCCTTTGACCACGGGACATCGAGTGACTCACGCAGCCAGAGCCGAACTCCACCGAGTGACGCAGCCGGGAGTTACGCAGCCACCCGTCGAAAGATGGAAATGTCCCATCCAGGATTAGGCACCATCAGAGCAGAGGACAAGCCCGCCGGCTCGGCAGGTGACTGAGACTCTCATCACCCGAGGCCCCTGCCCTGACATCTCTCGGCTCACAACGACAGGTGCACGGGGTACCGTTAGGGTGAAGTCTGAGAGGAGAGAAAGGGCCAAACTTGATTCAGAGACGCGTCGGCTTGGTACGGGGCGGGGGAGGGCGGTCTGAGCGGAAAACGGGATCTGTTTCACTGGAGCCCCGTTCAGGGGTGGCTTCAAAAAAAACTGCACTGAGGGAAACTCCTCCCGGGGGGCTCTACGGGGCGCGTGTGGGATCATCTAACCTGTAGGAAAAGCACAGCAGCCCGAGGTGAGAATACACACTGCCTCGTGGGCGGTGCACATGGTTTGGGTGGTGGCTCAGGACCCTGGGTGGAAAGGGCTTTGAGAGGGGGTGAGGAGGTCTGGAGGAGACACGTGGGGATGGGTCCATGCCACAGGCGGAAGATGGGAGTCGCCGTGTCCCTCGTTAATGCGCCCCTGGGAGCATCCCCCCATGGGAGGGACACCGGACACCAGGTTATAGGTGAAATGGCCTTGCCAGGTGACACAGGCCAGCCTCTGCCATCAGTCCCCCCACTGTGATGGCACAACAGGTGCATGAAGGGGATAGCCACGGTGGCAAGGATGGGCACCATGCGTGGCCCCAAGGGCAAGGGCGGTCACTCACCAAGCCCCCCAGCACCGACAGAGACTGACATGCGGCACCGTGCCTCGAGGGGCCGTCAGCTCTTTGACGGCCAGCGGGCTACGTTAGACGCCCTTCTGTCCTAGCAGGGAAGTGACCGCGAGGTTGCCGTCCCTGACCACAGCACCTCCGGCCCCCAAACCCAGGGGCTCCCAGAGCATCTGATCCGCTGAGACAGGATGGCACGTGACACTGCATCGGACAAAGGGACCCACGTCACAGCAAAGGAGGTGCCTCAGCAGGCACTTGACCGTCAGATGCACGGGCTGCGTCACCCAGACGCTGCGGCCTGATGCGACCGCGCACGCTGAGGCCATGGTGCCACGTAGAGAGGGCAGGACCCTGCGAGGATGAAGGGCCGGGGTGCCCTCCGCGACGCAGTATACAAGGAATCGCCCCGACACGGTGCCGCGTCCCCACCGGGCAGACAGCGTGGGCCCGGGAAGCACAAAATGGAAGTCGCCTCCGCAGTCGTTCCCAGTGACCCAGTGGGCATTTGGGGTTTCTAGTTCCTGCGGCTTAGGGTCTGCAGGTCTACAGGTCCTGATGCAGGGAAACACTTCCACAAACGGGAAGCTGTGACCGCCACCTGCGCCATCTGGCACCCTGTGCGCAGAGAGCAGCCGGAGAGGAGTGGCCGCCCCAGCAGGGGGATTGACCCTGACCACCAAGGCCGTGTCGGGATGCTTCAACCCTAGGGGCAGAGAATATATCTGGTTCCCTGCTGCCCCACTGGGGCTCCTCCTGGTATCGCCCTGCCCGTGGCAACGGGACAAGGACAGGGATGGAAAACGGCCCCGAAACCGGGAGCCCAGACCCCTCGGGTAGGAGGGACAGGGACACCTGGCCAGGTGAGCCACCTAGACTAGCAGAGGAGACTGCGGAGTGGGTAGCGCAGGAGGCAAGTGATGTGATTGGCTGGCAGCCCCAGGCTAGCTGCCGGTCACCTCGCCAGCCTTCCCGGGGAGGAAGCCAGCCAGAATTCTAGAGGAGTCCTTCCTGCCAAGCATTCCACCCAGCAAATGGGTACCAGCGGGCACGGCAGCGAGCCCCCCGGGCCCCACCCTTCAGTGAGCTGCCTGGAGTGTGCTGGGGACAGTTCCTAGCGAGCCCTGCCCCCAGGAACGTCCCTCGGCCAAAGAGAGCCGCCTCTCCCGAGGCCACGCCCATCCCCGTGGCTTCCAGCAACTGGGCCACACCTCTCCGCCTCAAGTCCAGGGGACTCGAGGGGCCACTGCGACCCCAGAGCCCCCGCTGGGATCAGCTGAGGCTCTGACCACACCGGCAGCACGGCTCAACATCTCCCTCTGTCCAGGCCTGTCCCCCTCACCCCCCTCACGGCCACTGCTCCTGTCACCACACCCTAAACCCCACCGCTCACAGACCCTTCCTGGGATCCTGACCTGCAACACAGCTCCTGCGGGCAGGCAGGGAAGCCAGGCAGCCGGCCGGCCTGCCTCAGGGGCAGCTCCAGGGGCAGGCGAAGAAATACGTGGCCCCCATTAGATTCTGGGGCCATCCAGGGACACTCTGCAGCCAGGAAGCAGTGTGGGGAGGTGGCGGGGGGGGGGGGCACCGCGATTGGAGACCCCTCCGGCAGGGCACTTAGACACACAACCGGCTCCAGCACCAGGCCGACCCGGGCCCCAAGCCCGGCCGCACCGCCAACAGGTCCGTGATGGCAAGTCCGTAATCTCTGTGTGCCCAGGTTTCTTGTCTACAAAGTGAGGATCTAAACGCCCACCACGGCGGGATCCAGAAATCACGCCAGGTCGGGCGGGTGGGCTCTGGCCCCGCCGTACCCCTCAGCTTCCACGAACACCCGCAGACCTCGAAAAACACCAGAACTGCCCACCTGGGCGTCACCTGTTTCCAGGGACGAGTCCTTGTACATTTCCTCGACGCCGGGCCACCAAGCAACGACACTTGTTTCTAGACGCTAGCCATGGGAACGCTCCCAGGGAGCTGAGCAGAGCAGGTCCAAACTCTCCCGCCCTCTCCTCGCCCCTGTGCTGTGCCCCCAGAAACCGTGAGCATCCGGGGGGTGGGGGTAGCGGGGGGCCACAGGCACTGCCTGGGCCCCCCAGCACTGAGGACCTGGCAGAGAGGCCACAGTGCCGATGCGGCCGGGGCAGGGAAGTACGCGGGGGGTACCAACCCCCAACTATGGAGTGGGGGAGGGGGCCTGCGTCCCCGTCTACTTCCTGTCCTTAGCAACCCCGCAGATCGTGATGACTGCAGTCCACCGGGGCGCTAACGGCCGTGGCAAGTGAATGAATGAATGAGTGAATGAATGAGTGAATGAATGAATGGTTACTTGGGTGAGGGCTGAGACAGTGGGTGGCTGGGTGAGCGAGGGGACGGGCAAATGAAGCAACGCATTAATGAGCTGATAGAGGCTAAGGACAGGAATCAAACCCCAAGCGGATGGGTGCACAAGGAGTGACCGAGCACGACCCTCGCCACGCCGGGCGGGGACGCTGCCTCGTGCACACACACCCTGGGGCCACGGCACGGCGTTGGCGGCCCGAAGCCCGCGGCTCACGCACCATGACGTTCAGGCCCTGGTTGGTGGGCCCCTGTGCCACTATGTACTCGATGCCGGTCTCGTAGACGTCCATGGGCCGCCGGTATTTGACCACGGTGCCCGCGATGTTGAAGTTCTTGGGGCTGTCCACCTTGAAGTTGCCGTTGAAGAAGTAGAAGCCGGCTTCATCCGCGAGGGCTAAAGGAGCACAGGGCAGAGCCACCTGGTCACATGAGCTGGACGAGCCACAGGGAGGACGGGGCGGCGGGCGGGGGGTGGGGGGACAGGGAGTGGCCAGTATCACTCACTCAGGCACCTGTGGCCAGCTCACCCCCGCGACCCTCCCCGAATACCCCGAAGACAGGACACCTCCTCTCATGGGGGAGTCGGAAGCTCCGACCGTGTCCAGCATGTGGCCCCAGCCAGCGAATGCTAAGGAGAGGTGGGTGCACTTTCCCATCAGGAGGTGGAGGTGGCTGGCCCGGGGCCCATTTGGTGTCTCTGGTCACCTCTAAAGAGGCCAGAGTCTGCGAGGTGAAGAGTAGCATAGACTAAGCGGCCAAGTGGACCAGGAGGTCAGCGCCCGGGGAAGGCGTGCTCTGGACAGCAGGCACTGGCCGGTTCAGGGCAGGGCCATCAGCCCGGCCCTGCTGAGAACTCACTTTGTGACCCTGGGTGAGTAATCCCCGCCCAGCTTCCCACCTTGGGAAGGGAGGGGACCACACACGGGGAGGGGAACTCCATGCCCCTCCAGGGTCCACACTGAGCTTTGTGACCCTGGGTGAGTAATCCCCGCCCAGCTTCCCACCTGAAAGGAGGGGACCACACATGGGGAGGGGACTTCCATGCCCCTCCAGGGTCCACACTGAGCTTTGTGACCCTGGGTGAGTAATCCCCGCCCAGCTTCCCACCTTGGGAAGGGAGGGGACCACACACGGGAAGGGGACCTCCATGTCCCTCCCGGGTCCACACTGAGCGACACTGCAGCCCTGGCCTGCCTGGCCCAGAACGCTGTCCCACCAGCGCCGGCAGGCCCTTCCAGACCACCCCAAGCTGGCCAGTGCCGGGCCGACACCGGGAGCCATGACATTCTGTGGCCCGTGCTGCCGTGACCAGGCTGACCTTTTACCCCATCAGTCCATTCTCCCAGGCGTGGCTGAGGGCAGCCCCGGGCACATTCTCAGTCGCCCTCTCATTGAGACGGGGTGTGGGTGGACACTTGGAACAGAGGACCTCAGAAGGACAGCCACTCCCAGGGCCTGACCCAAGCCTGATGACGCCCAGACAGCAGGAACGTGCGTGCAGCCCTCAGCAGCCCGTCTCCTGCCAACCCCAGAGGCCGGGACAACTCTCCAGAGCTGGGGTGATTTTTCAGGGCAGCTGGCCCTTCCCTGGGGCTGCGGAGGGCTCGCAGGGTGCTCGGGGACTCGGGCCCAGGGGATGGGAGTGAGGAGGCAGGCTCCACACGGTGGGGGACAGCGTGTCTTTCAGAGGGTGTCCTCTGAGCCAGTTCCGGAAGCTGGCCGGAGGGAGGGGAAGAGTTCAGTTTCCAGAGCTCCTGATGCAATCCGAGCGGGGGGGGGGGGGGGGGGGGGGGGGGGGGCGGGGGGGCCATCCGTTTATCATCAGGCAGACGCAGCAAGCGAGACTCGTCTGCTGGAAAAATACCCTCGACGCAGCGACGTCAGAAAATCCCGTGAGTGAGGGTCCATGGTGCGCCTCCTGGGGCGCGTGCCGGCCCCGGCCTCCAGGTATGTGCATAGGGTTAAATCCCGGCCGGCATCCAAAGCCTGTTTCCTGACAGTAACGACCTTCCTTCCTGCGGCTCTGCCTCTGCTCCGAGGCTGCCCTTGCTGTTTCCACGCGGCTGTTTCAAGAGCCATTTCTCTGCAGCCAGCTCTGAGAACACCGTGTTTCCTGGCCTCGCCACCCTCCCAGCGGGGGACAGAGCCACCGGCCTGGCAGAGGCCTGGCTCCCGAACTCGGGTGGTGGGGCCGGGGGCCTGGAGTGTGCAGAACTGCTGGTGTGGGGGCCGAGAGCCCAGGTTCCACCGCGGGGACCTTTAGCAGAGTCCCCACCCGCGGCGTCCCCCGAGAAGGGCGGGTTTCACCCAGCCGTCCTGGCTCTCCCACGCTGCCCTGAGACACGGGCGAGTGAGCCAGGCGTCGGGACCAGCTTCCCTGCCCGGGGCCCCCCGCCCGCCCCCACCCAGGGCAAGGCCACGTGCAGAGCAGCTAAGCGGTGTCAGCACCCACCCACCTGAGCCAGAAGGGCCTCGGGCTGCGTCCCGGGGGGGGGGGGGGCACAGACAGGGCAGGCTGTCAGGACAACGCTCCAACTACAGAGGCAGCCTTTCCAGAAACTGCCATCAGCTCGGGGCCTCACTTATGCAAATAAGCCCAGAATCCTCACGTCGTCGAAGGCCCCCGACCTACCAAGGTCCAGCTGCCCCGCAGAGACCATCCAGGGGCGAGAACCTCCACCAAGGAGCCGACAGGCCCGAGTCTGAGTCTCACTTCTGCTTCGTGCAGCTGAAGGCCTCCAGCCGGGCCACCTCCGTGCTCTGGATCTACCTCAACCTACTCGCCTCCTGAGTCTCATCCTTGTGCCCTGGGGGAGGGGCGGTCAGAGATCCCACCTCCAGCACCTCCAGCTTTGTCCCTTCCAGGGACAGGAAGTCACTAGTGTTGTCACGTGTGGGGGTGGGGTCAGCTTCCCTATGAGCCCCCCCCCGACACACACGTCCACACACAGCCAGGTCAAGTTCTGGCTTCTGGGGCCTGACTCTCTCCTGCAGGATGGATCCAGGGTCAAGAATCCACCCATACGTGTGGCCCCACACACACCCACAAGTCCACATGAGGCAGCACCCAGGCCCCGCACGCGTACCTAGGACATCGGCAGACTTCTTCCGCTCCACAATCTGAATGTCTCGGGCACCGGCCGGGATGTGGGTCACCAGAGAGTAACCTGGGGGACATCAGATGACAGTGAGCCGCGGGCCGGCCCCGCTCAGTTGGAAAGTCACCACCCTCCTGTGCTCTTGGTGGGGGAGGGGTGCTGTCTAAAGGCAGCCCCACCCTCAACAGCTGCACCCGGGCCCAGACACGAGTCCAAGGCCCTGCAGAAATGCACTGTGCCACCCGGGGACGGGCTCGGGTTCACCCAGGTTCCGTGACCCTCTCCTACGAAGGCCCTGCCCCAGCCCCTCTGGAGGGACACTGTGGGCCACAGGGACCTTAAATCTGCCTGGGGTCAAACAGACTTGGGTCCTACTCTGCCACATGTCACCAAGATGATTCTGAAAAAAGTCACTGGAGCTCTTGGGCCTCAGTTTCCTCATCTGCACACAGGGATGATGGCTCCCACTCTGTGTCATGTGGGAAGATCTCTGCATAGCACAGGGCCTGGCCCCAAGGGCATAGTCACTCTTACTATTTTAAAGGCCCGTGTTGGCCCAGCACCATGTTGATTTAACAGACTTGCTAACACTCAGAGACGCAGGTGGACAAATACAGCTGAGGGCCGTAGAAGGTGGGGAGGCAGCCGTGGGGACCCCCACGGAGACGCCCAACGGAGGGACTGAGGGTCTAGGGGGGCCAGGGTCTGAGGAAGGGACAGGTGCTGCCAGCAAGGCCTAGAGGGTGGTCTGGGGAGGAGACCCCAGAGGAGAGGTTCCGAAAGCCCTAAGATAGAAAAGTCTCCCAGGAGGGAACAGAGGCAGCGAGGGGAGTCCACGTGTACCCCCCTCGCCCCCCTTTGCAGGCGCCCAAAGGCCCTGAGCCAGAGTGCGCTGAGTGGCTCCTTGGGGGGCAGAGCGGGAAGCTCTGGTCTGCAGTGTAAACCGCGCCCCACCCCCACCCCCGCCCCAGCCCGTCTCGGGCTCCCCGAGGGCTGGGCCGGGTGCAGGCAGAGCAGGGGAGAGGCACACACTAGCCTGCCTCCCTCGACAGCGTCTCCCCTACACGCCCATAATACACACAGCGGTGAAATGAACAGGAAATGATGATTTGGCTTAATTGCCATTTATTCAAATGTGGGTTTAAATACGTTCATTTTTAAATTAGCAACCGGCTCACAAGATTCCTGCGCATCTAATAACGGCTCTTGCACGGCCCGGGGCCGTCGGCGTGGTTCGGGCGCTCGCATTTATCAGGGGAGACTGTGGGTCAGCGCCTAGGACCACAGGCCCAGGAGCCAGGCTGTCTGGGTTCAGACCCCGCTCTGCCACTCCCGGCTGTGTGACCTCAGACTAGTGTCTTCACCCCTCTCTGCCCGTTCCCGCGTCTGTGGCACCCGTCCAGGACCTGCCTCGTAATGTGCGAGGCACGAACGCCTCGGCCCGGGCGCAGGAAGGACTACGTGGATGTCGCGGGGTTGGAAGCATCAGCCCCCAGCCCCCACGCCGGGAGCCCACGGGACACGGCCCTTAGGTGCTCAGAGACACACACTGCCATCTACACGTCCCGGGACCCGGCAAGGAGCAGCCTCTCCCTGTCACGCTGGCTGTGGGTCCTTCAGACACCTGTCCGGCTGCTCTGCCCTGGGCCCTGCATTTCAGACCCTCCCTGCGGTCTTCATCCAGTCCCTCCTCAGCCCAGCAGACTCATCCCCGGGCCCCTCGTCTAAGCCCTAACGTTAGCTCTGAAATTATCCCTCCTGTGTGGGGTGGACACGGTCAGGGTCCCCGACAGCCGGGTCCACGGAGGCTCCAACTAGTCCGGACCTGCCCAGTCTCGCTCGGGAACCTTGAGCAGGCAATTCCCATGCAGGCCTCGGTTTCCCCATCTGCTAAGTGGGTTTCCAGCGCCCTGCTTTTCCCAGTCTGAAGGCTGTGATAACCCAGGTTGACCCCACAAGCATTTGGAGAGACGCAGAAATGCAGTCAGCGTAGTACTGAGTGCTAAAGTGACACCGTTGCAAAGTACAAAGTCCTGTCACAGGCAGAGACCCCCAAATCCCCACCTGCCCTCCACCCTTCCCCCCGCCAGCCCCTGCAGAGCCAGGCCTAAAGGGGCACCCTGGGTGACCCACCAGCCACTGCCCAAGGGAAGGGAGGGGCCGACTCTGCGAAACGGGTTGGAGGGCTTAGGCAGCAGACTCAAATCTCGCATCAGCCTCACACGAGGATGGGACTTGTGCCTCGGTTTCCCCCTTTTGGGTGCTGCCGCAGAGGCCAAACACGATCCCCCAGGCGAGGGTGCACTCAGGCACCCGGTATTCAGTAGGCGCTCAACAAAGAGCGGCTCAGTATCCCCAGCCAGAGGGGGCCTTCCGGAGCACCTGGCCGGCCCGCCTGGGCACAGCAGGGACGTTCAGGTGGCGGAGAGCGAGGGAGAGGAGCTCACCAGGAGGCACCCAAGGCCGGAGACAGCGCGCAGCGGGCCCGGACGGGGAGGGGTGAGGCGCGGGGAGTGGTGGGGGGGGGGGCGCCGCGGCTCTTACCGAGGTGGGCGTTCCCTTTGCGGTAGTTGCCTGTCACGTGGGTGCAGCTGCTACCGTCCCCCTGGCAGACGCCACACTTGTCCAGCGTGTGGGTGGAGAAGAGCACCCCGTCACAGCCGATGGGCTGCAGGAAGGGAGGCGGAGAGGGCCGCTGGGAGGGCGCTGCGACCCGGGCCCCCGGGGCCACCACTGCCACAGGAGGACAGGCGGGGCGGTCAGCGCAGTGAGACCAGTGGTACTTTTGCTACAATGTTTAACAACCTCACATTTTCCAGACACGCAAACCCCTCGCAGGTCGGTGAGCTTGCAGGACGTGCCGTCGCGGGCAGGGACCATGAGCTGCCGCTGACCGTCCACGGTGGTGCAGTGCAGGTCGCACGGCTTGCTGGAGATGTGGACGTAGTCGTCTGACGGGGAGACGGCGGGTCTCAGGGTGGGGGGGGTGGGGGGATTCAGGAACTTCCTGTCCCTCCCCCCTCCGACACCCGCGTTAGCTCCTCCCACCCATTGCACGAACGGAAGAACCGAGGCCGGGAGAGCGGAAGGGACGGATCCCCCTACGGACCGTTCCGGGCGGCCCGGCACCTGCTCCGTGAGTGAGAGAGGCCGACTCCTCTTCACGCAGGCCTGTGACCTGACCCCTCCCGCCGGGCCTCAGCGTCCACCTGCCCACCCCGGGCCAGGGTGTCCCCTCCCCACCGTCCCCAGAAGGGAGCCGTCGGGTGTGGAGGGGCCGCCCTCGCACTCTGCTCCCCACTGGGCAGCCCAGGGCCTGGTACCAGGGTACAGGGGTTTCCACTGGTGCGTCCGCCCGTCGTACACGCGGGAGTTGAAGGAGATGCATTGCTCCTCCCGGAAGCTCCTCCCGTCCGGCGGACACTCCTGCGGAGCGAGCGAGAGAGCAAGAGAGAGAGAGAGAGAGAGAGGAGGCTCCAGGAGGAACTCGGCCCGACAAAGGCATTTTTGTCCCGGCTGAGCAGGAAGTGGCTGCGGCCGGGCTGGGGTGGCCTCTCGTTCTCCCTCAGTCCCGCTCGCTTTCTGGAAGGAGCAGAGGGCAACCGAAAGGGCTGCTGCCTTCCCTCAAACGCCTACATGCGCTGGCCCTCCTGGTGCTCCGGGCAGGGTCCTTCCACGTCCCCGCCACCCCAGCCTCCTCCCCAGAGGCCCTGGGGCCGGAAGGGGCGCCCGGCCTCGGCCCACTCGCCTGCGGCCCCGGGGCAGAGGGGGGAGGCCTGGGGGTGGGGGGCAGCTGGTCACGCCGGGGGGTAAGTGGGTCTCCCTCCGGAGGAGCTCACAAGCGTCCAGCAGGGGAGCAGGCCGGCGATGCCAACACAGGAGCTGTGGCCGCCCGCCTCCCTTCAGGCCCTAACTCCTCGAGCGTGCACACACCCAGAGACGCTCACGGGGACGCAAAGACCCCTATGGCTTGCTGTCTTTCTACCCCACACCTGTTCTGGGTGGTGGCGGGGGGAGGGGAATTCAGGTCCTGACTAGTTTGGCCCCATTGAAGGGCACCCAGAGGCTGAGCCAGAGTCAGCATCTCCTGTCCCCCCTGGGGAGCTGCAGTGAGACTTCTCACGGCGGGGGACGGGACGCCTGGTGACTGTCGGTCTCCCAGCAAGCACCTGGCACAGGGCTTGTGAGCAGCCTGAGATCTGCACGTTAGAGGCCGCACGTGAGCCCCCGCCCCCAGCAGAAGCCAGCCCTCACCCCTGCGCGTGCACAGCACAGATGTGATCCGAGGCGTGAAGGGGGCTCTGAGCCCACGACCCCTCACCCTCCTTCTCTTCAACTGGAAGTAAGGGCAGACCCGGCGCAGAGTGCCTGGAGGGTCTGGGGGGCCACCTGAGACCGGCCTAAGGAGCTTGGGGGTAGGGCTGCGGTCCCGCCCAGGCGGGGCCTCACCTGCAGTCTGCACAGTTGGTACCTCTTGGACGTGCCCGTGCAGGTCCTGTTCCCCGCGCCCGTGACCGACGTCCTCCTGGAGGGAAGACCCGGGCTCTGAGCTGGGGGGCTGGGGGCCGCGGGCTGCGGGCACCGACCATGCCCCTGCTCCAGACGGCCTCTGGGCTGGGCCCCGGAAGCCCCCCCCAATTCCTCTGGCCCCCCACGACTCCACCGCAGCCCAGGGGAGGGAAGATACCCAATTCACCTCTGCACCCCCGGCATAGAGCCCAGGGTTGTACACAGAACTGATAATGATACCAAGAACGTTTACTCCGTACCACTCCATACGTGAGGAAACTGATGTTCAGAGAGATGAAGCGACTTGCCCAAGGTCACACAGCAAGGACGTAGCAGAAGCAACATTGGAACCCAGGCCCGCCCGATGGTAACCACTATATCCTATGTTTTTTCCCGTGTGAATTCGACTCGGGTCTTCAGAAAAGAAGGACCAGGAAAGACCTCGCCCCTCGTTGAAAAAAATCCCAAGAAACAGACCATGCCTTCTCACGAAAGGGCTGTCTGTCCCCAGAGCCCCGGGGCAGGGTGAACCCCAGGACACGGTCGCCCAGGACCCGTCGGGAGCCTCGGCCCTGACAGGCCAGCAAGAAGGCTCACTCACCTGGCCTGTGCCACCTCCGCCTGAAGACCCCTCCCGGCCTGAGCCCCCACCCGCCTGTCACCCGCTGCCCACCCCCGTGCTAGTCCCACACCTCTGCTGCAGACAGTGCCGCTCCTGGGACGTCACGCCAGCCCCACAGCTGCGGGAGCATGCCGTCCACTTGGTCCACTCTCCCCACCAGTAGGCGGTGGCGTCCGAGCCCCCCTCCAGGCTGTTGGACGTCGGGCTGTGGTCCTGGGCGAGAGTCCCCACGGAAGGTTAGAAGACGCTGGAACGGGACTGGCCCGCCGTCCCTTGCTGTGGTCAGCAGCACACAGCCCGGCTGGGTCCCTCGGCACCCCTGCCCAGGTGTCCAGGGCGGTCTTGGAGGGAACTCCCCGGAAGTCGTGGGCCTTAAGCCCTCCCAATCTCGGGATCTGGAACATCTTGGGGGCTTGGCGGGAGCCTGAGGCCACGCCGTCCTTGTTTATCTTCTCCCGAGCAGCCTGGGCCCCGGCCTGGGTTCTGCGGGACACAAGCCCGCCCCGTCTACACGCCTCCTTCCAGGACTTTGCTCGGAAGGAAGCACTCAGCCCCCTCCAACCCCATCCTGCCCAAATCAGCCAGGCTCCAGAGTGGCCAGAGTCCCCGTAGGGGCTGGTCTGACCGGCTTGTAAGACGTATTCCGGGGCTGTGTGGGGATCTGGGAGTGCACGCAGGGCTCCCTGGACACGTGCCCTACACCTGCCGCGCAGCCCCTCCCACCTCAGCCCATCTGGGTGAGGGACCCTGCTCCCCACTCACCGTGGCCCCAGTAGATGCCACACGCCCAGCCAGAAGTGTCACAGCCAGCAGGGACCAGACCCAGCGTGAAGGCTGCCGTCTGCCACCCATCCTAGGAAGCAAGGCCACGGTCACTGCCAGGCCAGACCCAGCTCCTCTGACAGCTGAGGAGGGTCCACTTAAGGGAAGAGCCCTGGGGGCCCGCCCGGCACCGAGGCCCAGAGGCTCTCGGGGATTGATTGGTAGTGGCTGCCTGGTGGCCCCGTTGGGAGAGGCGGGTGAGCGATTAACGATGCCTGCCACAGGCACGAGAACCAAGGTAGCGGTGAGCTTGCAAAGCCTGCCCTACCTCCCATCTAAGGGTGCACAGGGATGTGTGCTTTGCCTCTGACCACCTGAGCTCCCTAGAGAGGGCCTGCGGAGAAAAGCAGGGACAGCTGAGGAGGCTGCAGGCCCAGGCCGCACCCGTTGGACGAGGGAGCCAAGCCCCAGAACTCGGGCCGCCATCTCCACTGGGGGGACTGGCCTGAACAAGAGCCCCTGGGGATTTTCACCTGCTCAGTGCTAGCTGCCCACCTGGGACAGTGATCTCCCTGCCAGCCACACGGGGCCGCTGGAGGGGCCCATGGATGCCACCCGCTCCTCCAGCCCCTTCCCCTCCCTGGCCCCTGCTACCCCTGCCCTGGAGGGGGCCGGGCCCGGGACCCTCAGGGATCTCAGGCCACACAGAGTCCAGGCGCCTGTGTCCCTCCCTTGTCCCCCAGGGTGTGGAGTCAGGGCAGACCAGAGCTACGGGGCTGTCTCTTCCCCAACAAGTTAGCACTGTCAGCCCCAAACACCCCTCGACCTCCCTGCCAGGGGTCAAACCAAGGGGAGCCCTTAGCCTCCCCTATCTGCCTCAGCTGTGTGGACGCCTACCTCCTAGAAGGGAGGCACGGGGGCCTTCGGCGGCCTCTGTCCAGGGTCTATCTCAGGTCCTGAGTGTCACTTGCCAGCAGGTCAGAGAAGGGGTTTCAGAAGCCGCCAAGCCTGTCCCCCTACAGCCTGGAAGCGACAGAGGGGAGCCAAGTTGCCCAAAGCCACACGGCAAGGTGGCCAGATACCCGCCGCCCCCCCCCCCCCAGACCACAGTAGACTCAGGGACTCGTCCCCTGCCCCCGGCTACTTTCAAGGAAGGAGGTGTGAAAGTCGCCCCCCCCCCCGCCAGCCCCGAAGCCAACTCCAAATCTGCCCCCCTCCCCTTGCAGGGCTGACACCTGCAGATCTGCGGGAGTCCCGCCAGTGACGCCCGTGCGTCCTAAGAATGTCACCCTGGAGTTTGGAGCCGGAGTCCTCGAGACCCCCACGTCCCCGGCTGCCTGCCTGCCACCCCCCCCCCGTCTGCTACCCCTCCCCTGCAGGCCTCCACCTACAGCCCCTCCTGCGCCCCCCCCCAGCCTCACACAAGCACAGAGCACCCCCCTCGGCAGCCCCATTGGCCAGTCGGTGCCCCAGCTCCTGCCTGCTGAGCCCAAGACAGGTGCTGAGCCGGCCCCACACTTGGTTTTCATTAAGGCTCCCAGACACCGCTGGCCACAGGCCAGGTCCGGCTCACGCGGGATCCATCCCTCCCTGGGGTCCAAAAACAGCCACCGGCCGGGAGGAGAGGCTCGCCGTGCAAAGACCGGCTTCAGGCGCCCGAGGCTGGGAGCTGAGGGGCCACCGTCGCCACGCGCTGAGGGTCCGGACCCCTCCCCGTGAGCCCTCCTCCTGTTACATAACGGCTCCCCGGGGGGGGGGGGGGACCGGGAGATGCTCCGGCCCCCGGCCCCCTCAGAGCTCCATCCGTGCCCCGGGAGGGCCGCGGGGGGGGGGGGTGCAACGCGGGAAGGCGGAGGTGGCCTACCTGGCCCCCGGGTCAGCAGGTCGTCCTCCCGGGGAAGGGGGCAGAGCCGCCGTGCGAGGGAGGCGCCAGGTGCCGGGAGCAGGGGGAGGCTCAGAGTGCAGAGGGCCGCGGGCTCTGCCCCTCGCCCGCCCTCCTCCTCCCCCTGGCCGCCTCCGTCCTCCACTTCAAAGAGCACCCACGAGAGGGGGTTCCCGGGGAGGCGCGCAGCCCAGTGGCGGCTCTGTGGCGCGGCCGCCTTTATAGCTGTCAGGCAGACAGGGAGGAACTCACACTTCCCACCAGGCTGCTCCCCCGCCCGCCGCCGCCGGCTGGCCTGGCGCACACTTTAACCCACTCCGCGCCTCTGGAGCCCGGCCAGGCCGGCCCAGCTGCCTGCCGACTGCGGCCTCGGCGGCGGCCCAGAGCAGCAAGCCGCGAGCGGGGAGGCCGCCTTCCCGGGTCCGGGACGGGGAACACGCGTTGGGGCGTCCGGGCGGAGCAGCCGCGGGCCCGGGGTCACGGGGGAGGTTGGAGGTGGCAAAGCCCGGCCCCAGCCTCGGCCCGGTCCGGCTTCTGCCTCGGGAGGGGATCCGGTCCTCCGGCGCTCCCCAGAACGGGGTCCGGGGGATGTAGGAGACAGCCGGTCTGACGGCTCCATTTTACGGATGGGAAAGGTGAGGTCCGGGCCACCCAGCCGGCCCTGGAAAGGTCCTCCTGAGGAGCAGGCGCCTATGCGAGCGGAGGGACTAAGGGAGACCCAGTGACGGCTCAGCCAAGGGTTCCGGGGAAGGGACAGAAGTGCCCGGGTGCTGACCGGACGGCCGACATGGCCAGGGCCGGTGGGGGGTGGGGGGGGGGGCTGGGGAACCAGCCTGGCTGGGCCCAGGCCAGTCGGGCAGCCCCTGGCAGGCCAGACCTGTGTTCCTGCTGAGTCAGAGTGTGGAGCGGAGGACGGAGCCGGCAGCACACGCTCCAGCCCCCGGGCACCCGGGAGGACCCCGGACTCTGCAAGCGGTCCCCGAAGCAGGGCCTGGCACCCGCCGCTTACACGCCAGCCTCCTCCCTGGAGCCCGTCCTCCTGGAGCCCACCATGTAAGGTCTTCTGAGCCATCTCAGCCGCCCCCCTGCCTCTGCTGCGCAGGGGTCATAGGCCCGCACGGGCACCTGGGGAATCCCCCTCCTCCCCTCCATCCTCCCTGCCAGACGAGCTACGGTGAGCTCCTTCGGCGGCCACCTTGGGTGGCTGAGAGTTTTCCCGTCCCCGTGGCCTGTCTGGCCGCCGACGGGAACAGTGGAGAAGGAGTAAGAGTAAAACAGCACCGCCCGCTCCCGTGCGTGGAGCCCTTCCCGGGCACCGGGAGCTATGAGGCCAGCATCTTCGCTACGCCCGTTTTGCAGATGGACAGACTGAGGCTTCAAGTCCCACATCCGGTAAGGGGCCCATCAGGGACCCCAGCACTCTTGCTGATCGCGTCCTCTCCGTCCGCAGGGTTCTCCCATGATATCTGTCCTCCCCGGAACATGGGGGAGGGGGGTCTTGTCCATCTCGTGTTCCCCTTGGGGCCGCTGGGATAGTCACTGTGACCAAGACTTGAACCCAGCTCCACACTGCCCCCTGCGGCCGGTGTGCTGAAGTGCAGACAGGACGGAGCCTGTCCCTGGGCACCGTCTGGAGCACAAGCACCCACGCGCAGACCCCTCCCCCCCCCCCCCCCCCCCCCGGCCCTCACAGACACAGCCGCCATCCCCTCCCCTCCAGCCGAGCGCCAGGGCCCGGCACCCCCTGGCACGGGCCCGAAACTCCCAGCGTTTCTGGCTCCACAGCCAGCCAGCGCCAGGGTGACTAATGGTTTCCCTTGGGAGGGACCCCACGGCCAACCGACACAAACACCCCCAGCGCCTTCTCTGAGCCCGGCGGGGCAGTGCCCGGGAGACAGGCCTGCCACCCCCCTGGCTTTGCGACCTCCTGCAGGTGTGTGACCCTCCCAGGTGCCTGCCACGCTTCCGCCCCACCCCGGCCTCCACCTGGAGGAACCCGCCAAGGTTCTCCCCCGAGGGACACCGGTGAGCCCCCAAACTCCAGACCCGCAGGGAGCTGCACCTGCTGCTTTTTCTGCTGGTGGCCTGGGAACGTCAGGAGAGAACTCAGGAGCCAGGGAAGGCTTCTGGGAGGCCCCCCAAGACCCTAGGAATTTGGGGTGAAGAATAAAGCACAGGCAGGACTGTGCTCCGAGTGTGGAGAGCTGTTGGCCCCGGGGGGAGCTGGTGAGGGTGGGCCTCCTGGGCCACGGGCCATAGGTGCCCTGGGGACTCACTCCACAGGGTCCCAGCCAGGCTCTCGGGGCAGGAGCCCAGAGAGCCCTCCCGAGGAGTCTCGGGGCCGCTGTGCTCAGAAGGGACCCACGCTTGCGGCCGTCACTGTACTGAAAGTCTTAATAATGTTACGCTTGGATCCGTATTCTGGAAGTGACATCCTAAGGGACGAGGGAGCACGCACTGGGGCTTGGAGCCTTGGCTCACGCACGGCCCACCTCCCTCCGCCTCCCCGGTTCTTGACCACCCGACCCCCGCCAGCCCTGACCCAGCCACCGCAACTGCCTCTGCCCTCCGCGCTGGGCGGGGTCCCGGGTACCCGTGAGGGTGAACGCTCATCCCGGGAGTATCCTCGTGCCCAAAGGAACACGGCGTTACCCCTCGGATAGAAAATAACACGGTCCGTCCGGAGAATCGGGGAGGAAAGAGGCCCCCCCATTTTGCACTGAGCCCCACAAATTACCCAGCGGGGTCGCTGCCTCCTGGCTGGGTCCCTCCTATGGTTCAAACTGCGTCTGGGCTCCCTGGAGTCACTACGAGTATTTTGAGCCCCTGTCTCAGGTCCTGTTCCCCACTTCGTGGAACCCTTCTTTTGCACCCATCTGGACATGCTCAGCACCCCCAGCCGATCTTCTAGGGCCATCTCCTCCAGGAAGCCCTTGGGACTTCGTTGAGGCTTCTCATGTCGGGCCAGAATGCTCTTTCCTGACCGGCAGCTGACACCCCACAGAGCGGGGGCCGCTCCTAGGTCACAGGGCATCTTTGTGGGGCCGGCTCGTAGTAGGTGTTCGGTTAACAAAGGGGCGGATGTGTGTGGTGGCTCCTGACGCCAGGGCCCCCTGTCCTCTGAGGTTCTCTGCTCTCCAGAGGCAGAGCTCCCTGCTGGCCTGCTGACGTCCCCCAGGGCCTTTGCCGCATGGAGACCCCACCCGCCACCACCTGTGGGTCCCGGCTGTGTTTTAGGAGATGTCTTGCCACTGGAGCCTTCTGGATGTCCGAGGAGGAGCTTGGAAGCGGGAAAGCAGGCACATTTCTAACGACGCCAAGCAGGGGTGTGGGAAAACAGGAGGCAGACCGTGAGGCAGGCTCAGGGAGGAGGAGAGATCCAGGGCACGGGAGGGGCGCGGGGTGCCATGGGGTGATGGGCTGGGGGTGCTGGTGGCTGAACAGTCACACACGGAGCCAGGCCCTGTGCTGCACGGCAAAGTGTCCAGAGCGGAGCCCAGAAGCATGGGGACCACGGCCAGAGCGTGTGTGAGGCGGGTCCCCCTGCCCCGGCCGCCAGCGGCCTGCCTGCCCTCCTCCTCCTCTCTCTGTCCCCCCAGAGGCGTCCTGGGTGCCTTCTGACAGCAGAGCTTTCCCACCCAACAGGCCCTGGGCCATCGAGGGGCCAGCTTGGAGGTGACCGGCCAGACACCAGAAGAGGACCAGGCCCCCGAGGGCAGCCCCAGCACCGTCAGTCTGGAGCTCCGTGAGCTCTGGGGACCCCGTGAGCTCCCTGCCCAGCCCAGGGCAGATGACAACTTTCTCTGCCCCGGGCCCAGGGGCTGGACATTCGGGAAGAACTTCCCCCTGCAGACCACGGGGGTCAGCAGGTGGGAGGCTGGACCACCAGATGGACTTCTTTGTTGCCCTGTCCAACTTTCTCGGCCTTTCTTCTGTCGAGCCAAGGCTCGAAGTTCAAGCGGGGGAACCCCGGAAATGGGTAGACCTCTCTGGTTCTCAGATTCCACCCAGATATGGAACAGGGAGGGGGCGGGGGGGTGGCGGGTGCATGAGAGGCCCCAGTAGCCTCTGCAACCCCCAGGGAGACGAAGCCCCAGGCCAGACAGGCGGCCGGGCTGCTGCTCAGAGCTCCACACCACGACCCTGGGAGGCAGGGGCAGCGCGGGCTCCATTTTGCAGATGAGGAGACTGAGGCTCGCTGGGCGAGGGGCACACCAGAGCCCCAGAGCCAGGCAGGGGCGGCGTGCTCCGGCTGGCTCACGTGGCAGGCGTTCAGAAGCTGGGGGTGGCTCGGGTTGCTAATTCTCAGCCTGCGGCTGAGGACGACACATGATTGCTCTCACAAGCTCCGTCGCAGACACACAGCGCGGACACACGCGACACGTGCACGGCGCAGAGGCCCCGGACAGCGGTCCGGGCTGCGGACCCCAAGGAACGAGCTGGAAAACATCAGAGCCCGGCCCCGCTCCGCAGGTGCGGGCCCGCCTCGGTGCACCCCTACGCAGGGAGCCAAGGCGCAGGGGCCGCCCGGGAGCTCCGGGCCGGGTGTTCAAAGCTGGGAGGACGCAGGCGCAGCCGCTGGCTCCGCTCTCCGGGCGGGCAGGGCAGACAGACAGCTGTCCGGGAGGCGGGGGCTCCGTGCCATTCCAGGCGTTTCGGCACCTCTATAAAACCCGCCTGCTCCGAGGCGAGGGGGCGAGGGACGGGGGGCTGGCGGGCGGGCTCCCTGGGGGCCTCCCCCCTCCCCTCCCCCCTCCCCCCCCCAGCAACCCCGGGCCAGCGCCACCTGCTGGGCGGAGCGGGGATGGCGCCTGGCGCCGCGCAGGGAGACTCCGAGCAGTCTCTGCTCCTCTCCGGGCCTCAGTCTCCTCCCCTGTAAAATGGGCACGGCAGAGGCAGCTCTCCCCACCCCCCTCCCCACCCCCCACCCCACCCTCTAGCAGCTGCCAGGACCCGACAGGGCAAAGTAGGAAGAGTGCTTGGCACAGGGCCCTGCACATGGCCGGCGCTGAATAAATGTCTGCGCCTGCCAGTGGTTTTCAAGACACACACAGTGTGTGTGTGGAGGGGGGTGGGTTGCAAGGGGGAGCCCACACCCCGCCGGGCGTCAGGAGAGGCTGAGGGCCACAGGGGAAGGCGAGAGCGGCCAGGCCGAAGGAGGGTGTGCGCTGGGACGTGGGCAGGTGGGGGCCGGTGGGGGAGGGTGTCCACGGCAGGCTGGCAGGCGGAGGTCACCGAACGCGGGGGGGGGGGGGTTGCACATCTGCTGCTCAGGCCGCTGGTTGAGCGGCCCCGTCCCCCCCTGCCCCTGCACCTCCGAAGGCAGCTCGACCCTGAAAGCAGCCGCCTGCCTTCCACTCTGCCTCCCCCTCCCCCAGCCCCCAGGCCCATCGCTTCGCCTGCTGCAGGGAGAGCCGAGGGTCATTTCAGTCCTGTTCGGAGCTGGACGCCTTCCCCCGAGCCAGCTGGTCGGTCTCCAGGCGGCCAGGTCTCAGAGGGGAGCCGCACGCAGGCCCCCCCCCCCGCCCCGCTCCACGCTGTCCCTGCACTTCCGGCCTCGCTACAGGGGCTCCTCGGGCTGCCCCCGGACTGGTCACCTGTCCCCCCGCTCTGGGGGCGGCCCCCCTCGGCCCCCTTCTGCCTTAATCACTGCAACACATGTACAAGCGGCCTCACCCTTGCTTCCACCACCTCCCCCTTCTCTTTTTCCCTTCCCCAAGCTCACAGCCCTGGCCCTGGAGTTTACGGCTGCAAAGAAAACACACACACACACACACACACACACACTCCTGCACAAAACCAACTGTGGAATGTTTTCCTGCTTCTGAGCAGGGTTTATGGCTCCAGAGAGTTCTCGGACACCTGACATCTACTCGTATTTCCACTCCTGGAAGCTGGGGCCGGGGGCCGGGGGCCGGGGCCGGGGCCGAGCAGGAGCCGAGGGGCGGAGGGGTGGGCCCGCATGGGGTCGCCTGCCTCCTGCCCCGAGCTGCACGCAGCAGGATCTGGTTTTCCCGTCTGGGGCAGGGAACTGGCCGCTAAGCGCCAGGCTGAAATGTGCAGCCGCCTGGCCTCCTCGGACTTTCATTCATTCTCTTAACAAAGTCATTCATTCAGCCGGTGTTTGTTGAACTCCGACCGCGTGCCAGGCTGGGGCTCAGCACAGGAGCGCCATCAGCTTGCCTGGGGGCCAGCGCGGGGGGCAGCCTCCCCACGGATGGCACGGCCCGGACAGCGACCAGAGGGACCGGAACAGGGGAGGGGGAAGCATGTTCTTACGGGGTCTGAGAGCACGGTGGGGAGCGGGGTGTGCGGTGGGGGCACCGGGGCCGGGGATGGCCCCGTGGTCTCCCTGACACTTGGACTTCACCCCAACGGCGGTAGATGCCTTGGAAACTTGGCAGGCGCTTACGCAGAAAAATGACACGACCAAATGCATCATTGCAAACAGCAGAAGCGGGCTCCGGCCAGCTCAGGTCAGAAATGAGATTTTTGGAAAGGGGTTTTGGTTGCTCTTTCGCAGAAGGAAAAGTGGAGTAGCCAGGCCCCTCTCTGAGACACTGAGATGCGTTGGCAGACCCTCCCCCGGCGCCCCCACTGTCCCCGGAACGGTCACACTCCGCGGCCCGGCTCCCACGAGAACCAAAGCGTGGCGTACCCGAACAGTAGAACGCTACGCGCCCCGCGACCGAAGGAACCACTTGCCACGACGTGGGCGAACCTCGGGGACATTCTGTTGGTGGGGCGAATGCCAGTCAGACCCACGAGAACGCGTGCTGCACAGCTCCATGTGTGTGGGTTTCCAGAACAGGCAAAATCAGGCAGAAATCAGGCCAGCGCCCGCCTGTGCCGGCAAAGGGCACGCGGGCACATCCTGGGGTGACGGGGACACGGCATGGGTCACCGAGGTGTATGCGCTCATCTAATTGCATCAAACCCGTACTTAAAATCTGTACATTTGGGGGGCACCTGGGTGGCTCAGTCAGTTAAGCATCCGACTTCGGCTCAGGTCACGATCTTACGGTCTGTGAGTTCGAGCCCCGCGTCGGGCTCTGTGCTGACAGCTCGGAGCCCGGAGCCTGTTTCGGATTCTGTGTCTCCCCCTCTCTCTGCCCCTCCCCCACTCACTCTCTGTCTCTGTCTCTCTCTCTCTCAAAAATAAATAAAACATTAAAACATTTTTTTAAATCTGTGCATTTTTCATATGTGAATTTTATCAGGATGAAAAAAATAGAGCAGAAGGGAAAGAATGTTCTTCTGCTGACAAGGAATCCATCCATCAGGAAACAAGCAAGCAATCAGACCAGGGAGAAAGTCTGTCTGTGGAGCTCACCACTCCCATCGTTCTTGGGCCGGAGGATAAGGGGGCACCCCGCCAGACGGCTCCCCTCAGACCTCTTAAAACAAGGGAAAGTCACTTCCCAAAGGCCAGCCAAGGGGTGCGGAGAAGGCGAGCGTCAGCCTTACCCTGGATCGCTTTGGAGACTATCCTGTGTCTGCTACAGATGCAAGACGATGTAAACAAACAGAAAAAAACCGTTTCGTTGGTTCTGTTTTGGGGGAATCTGTGTGGGGCGGGGGGAAAGGGGGGCGGAAAGCAGGCGAGTGAGCGGGACCCTGCCTATGGGCTCGTAAAATATGACACTTGTCTACAGGGTCCTTCAGTGATTAGAATTGACTAAACCTTGGGGCGCCTGGGTGGCTCAGTCGATTAAGCGTCCGACTTCGGCTCAGGTCATGATCTCGCGGTCCGTGAGTTTGAGCCCCGCGTCGGGCTCTGTGCTGACAGCTCGGAGCCCGGAGCCTGTTTCGGATTCTGTGTCTCCCTCTCTCTGACCCTCCCCCGTTCATGCTCTGTCTCTCTCTGTCTCAAAAATTAATAAAAAAAAAAAAATAAAAATTAAAAATTAAAAAAAAAAAAAAAAAAACCTTGGCTAAACCTTGGGTCCTCTCACCTCTAGCCGCCAGCGGACATTGGTGCCCTCGTCCGGGGCTCCCGAGTGCCCTGGGGAGAGGGCCAGGACGGAAAGAGGCTGCAAGTTGAGGCTGGTACTCATGGGGACTTTGTCGCCTCGAAGGAAAGAAGGATGGTCTGCTTGAATCAATAACTCTGGTCTCCCAAATTAAAAAAAAAAAAAAAAAAAAAAATCCGAGACAAGTGTTGATCACGTGGTACGTCAGCTGTTGGCCTCCGTCCGTGTGCCCTCAACACGTGCACTCAAGTCCCTGCCCCCCTTCGGGGCATTCGAACCACAGCTGCCATCGGAGCCCCCACCGAACGGAGCAGGCCTCGTCCCTTCCGTGTTCTCGGCCCTGGGGACCCGGGCGGCCCGCACCCTCCCCTCCTCCCCAGCCGGCGCCCTCCTCCCGGCCCATGGGGACGCTCGTGGCAAAGCTGCTCCTCCCCACCCTCAGCAGCCTGGCTTTCCTCCCCACGGTCAGCATCGCTGCCAAGCGCCGCTTCCACATGGAGGCCATGGTCTACCTGTTCACCATGTTTTTCGTGGCGGTAAGTCCGGGCCCCGCGGGAGGACCCACACGGGGCACCCTCCCCACGGCGGAGGAGAGGGGCCATCTTTCCACCACGTGCCTGTATCGGTGATGAGGAGAAGTGATTTGGAGGTGAAAGAAAGAGCCCGAAGACCAGGAGAAAGGGGTGGGGGCCCCCCTCCTCCTCCCTGGACCTCAGGTTCCCCGTCTGTGCCGGGAAGTCACTCTGGGGTCGGTGTGCGTAAAATGGGCGAGATTCGGTGGGTCCAGGACGAGCCCCTCCGGGGTGCCCCTTCTCTCACCGCTGGCAGGCCACCCCAGGCCCCCCCCCCCCTTGTCCCACCTACGAGCGCGGGGCAGCTGAGCCGGGGCGGAGGGGCCGCCCCGGGCCCCGGGAAGGGGGTAGTGGGGTTTAGGGAACGCGTAGGGCCTGGGTGAGTCTGATTCCAGGATTCTGGAATCCTGTAGCTGGCCCCTGTTCAGGAGGGCCTGCTCACGTCTGCTTGTCTCTCCTTCTTGGGGCCTACGTCTGTCTCTCTCTGAGTCCTTCTTTCTCCATTTATAAGCCTGGACGGCTGCCTTTTAGCACTGTCTCTCCCCCCCTCCCCTCCCCATGGGGCTCTTTCCCTCTGCCTTTGTCCTGTTGCTTTTCTCCACATCTGCCTTTTTTTCTTTCACTCTGTCTGCGTCTGGGTCTCTCTTGATTTCTGGAGCTCTGTCTCCATAGAACTTGCCCTCTTCCCAAACCTCCTTGTCTCTCCCTGTCTGGCTTTGCCCCCCTGCCCCTCCACGTGTCTCTTTGGCTCGATCTGTCCCTCTAGTTTCTGTCTGTCTGTCTGCCTATACTCCTACCCATGTACATCCCTATCTAATCAATCATTGCCCCCTACCTACCCAATCGGTGATCCTTCTGTCCACCTGCCCGCCCCCGTCTGTGTCTCACCTCCCTGCCGCCATGTCCCTCTGAGCCCCCCACGATCACGGCTGGCCCCCCTCCCTGGCTCTGACCGTCCTCCTCATCGGCTCCCCTCAGACTCACCCTTCACTGAAGCCCAGCTCCCCGCGAGAAGCACGCACCGCGGGGGCGAGCGTCCCCCCGGACGTGACAAATCGCACGATGCCTTTTGCCGCCGGCCTGGCTCCCCAGCAGCAGGGCCTCGGGGTCCCGGGGGCAGCCGTGGGCAGTAGGTGTGTGACCACACGCCTGTGTCCGCAGACGTGCCTGCACCTGTGTGTGCACTTGGGCGGGCGCCCCCTTAGGCAGCAGGGACCTGGGGCCAGGGGCTGCCTGGGGCTTGTCTCCACCTCTGGGCGGGAGAGACCCCCGCCGGGAGCCAGCATCCAGGCTGGGGGGCGTGCCAGGGGCTCTGCACACAGCGTCTTCTGTGGTCTTCTCGGCTCCCCGTGAGCCTGGGATTGTGACGGGCCCATTTGACGGATGGAGAAACCAAGTCCGACAGAGGCTGAGTCCCGTGTCACTGTGAGCACCAGATGTACCTTGGAGCTCCTGGCTCAGTCAAGGCATTTTGTCCGATGCCATTTCATTGGCCCCACAAGGGACCCCTGCTTGGGAGGGCTCCAGGAAGTCGGTTTGGCAGGTGGGAAGCCCAGGCACGGGGCGGACGCGGGACTTCTCTGCAGGTACAGGGGGCTTAGGGCCGGGGAGGGGAGCCAGGGGTCTTGTCCCCAGGCCCAGGTCAGACCCCACCCAGGAACCCACAGACACGGCCAGGCCACCCCTCCCTGCTGGGGCTGGGCTGGCCCCCAGCTGCCTCCGGGCTGACCTCAGCGGCCCGCCCTGGCCCGCCCAGAATGGCAGAGGCAGCTGCCTCCTGTGACAAATGTCCTCCAACCTCAAAGCCACACTCAACCCCTCTCTCCCAGAGCCCCAGGCAACACCACTGCAGCCCCTGCCTCCCATGTGGCTTCTTCTGCGTTGCACCCAGGACCCTCCTGGGCCAGTTGTCACGGGGGGTCGCCTGGCCCACCCCGCGGACCGACAGAGGGGGCCCCAAGCAGGCAGCCAGTGGCCGGGCTCACAAAACAGGGATCCGTGAGGTCGGCCTCTGGAGGCTGTGCGGTCTCCCACCAGGTCCCCAGCTGTACCCCACCCCCACCAGCACCCTCCGGGCCCCCAATCTGCCCCTGCATTGGAGGACGGAGGCAGGCCTCACGGGCGCCTATCCCCGCTCTGCCCTGCCTCCTTGGCAGGTAGCACTGCTCGGAATCTCACCGTCCCCACCTGCCCAACAGAAATGAACCAAGGGCCTGGCGGGAGAGCCCCCCCCGCCCCATCTCGGGTCAGCTCTCCTTCAAACAGCTCTAAACCCTGCCTCCCTGACCCTGCGTTCACACGGCCGGGATGAGACAGTATTCCTGCTCTTGATGGGGGCAGGGCACAGACACTCCAAGAATCTCTTAGCAGTTAAGTCCGTAATTCTACACGGTGATCTGTGCTACGAAGGAGAGGTGTGGGTGCAGAGACAGCAGATGATGGGGCTGGGGGGCGGGGGGAGGGATGGAGTTCTAGAAGTAGCAGGAGAATATCCATGTCACTTGTAAGGCCTCGCTCTGCCTGCCAGAGCCACGTGGAGCAAGTGTCCTTCTCCCCACTCTGTTCCACAGAGTTCTGAGCACCTTGATCAGGCCTCACCTGAAGCTTCCCTTTCCCCAAACAGTTATGTCCACTCCCTAGTTGTTCTTCTCTATCCTCTTTGCCTGTGTCACTTCAAAGGGTGCAGACTCCAAAGTTCAACACAGTCTTCTAGGTGGGTCTGGCCCGGACAGAGAGAAGCAGGACTCTGTCACCTCCTTTGTTCTGGGCACTATACCTCTATTAACACCTCCCGGGGGCACCTTAGCTTTAAGACACCCGTGATTGTAACCGATATGAGCTCTAAATCCACCCCAACTTGCTTGACTCACCGGGTGACCCTGGGCTCCTGCTCCCCCTGTAACATCCCTGGGGCCTCCGGACGTGGACTGCTCTCCTGCACACCTCCTCCCGCCCGCTGAGCTGGGCTCACCAAGAGACGGTTGTGCCGGTTTCCGGGCTCGTTTACGCCCGTGGAACTTGTCAAAATAATTACGTCACATAATTTGATATTCCTTAAAATGATGAAATGCATATATGCAAAAGGAAAGAGCCGTTTTTGGGAAGAAGTCAGTTGACAGCTCTGAGAATACTCCACAGAGGCATTTGGCTTTAAAAATTGCCAGTAGGGGTGTCTGGGGGGCTCAGTCGGTTAAGCGTCCGATTTCCGCTCAGGTCACGATCTCGCGGTCCGTGACTTCGAGCCCCGCGTCGGGCTCTGTGCGGACAGCTCGGAACCTGAAGTCTGTTTTGGATTCTGTGTGTCTCCCTCTCTCTCTCTCTCTCTCTGCCCCTCCCTTGCTTGTGCTCTGTCTCTCTCTCTCAAAAAATAAACATTAAAAAAAAGTAATAAAAAAATAATAGGTTAGAAAAAATTGCTATTAAATAAGGTGTCGAGGAGACGACCGTACGAGTGTGGGAGCGGCCGGGCAAACCGACCGTGCCGTCTGCAGCGCAGGGGTCCCTGCGGTGGTTCTCGAAGCGTGTTCCCCACTGGTGGCTGGCTTCGGCCTGAAAAACTCTTAAAAATGCACATCTCCGACCTCCCGCCAGACCTGCCGAGTTAACGACTCAGGGTGGGCTCAGCGATCCGAGGATTCACAAGCCCCCCCGGGGGTTCTGGTGCCCACTCGGGGCTGAGGGCTTCCTCTGCGGGGTAGCCCAGTCACGACAGGGGTCAACCGTACAGCAGGAGGCCCCTCAGGCCCCCCAGGAGCCGCCTGGCATCCCAAGAGTAGGCCCTGGCCTCACGTCCACGGCCGCGGGGAACGCACACCTGCACCCACTGGCGGTAACCCCGGCTGTTGAAGGAACGTGCAGGGCGCGTCTTTGGGCCTCAGCGGAGCGTCGCCCGGCCTCTGTCTACTCGCGTCACAGAAAGTAAGAGACGCGTCTGAGCCCTCAGCGCGTCCCAGGCTGCGGACCCCGACACGGATTGTTTCCTCGAATCCCCGCGAGACCCCATGAGGGGAGCAGTCGGCAGCGCCCCCATTTTTCAGGTGGGGAAACTGAGGCACGGGGCCGTGAAAGGACTTGCCCGAGCTGGCGAGTGGTCTGGCTCAGCTCGGAGTGTGGGTGTGGCTGGGGCCCAGCCCCGGCCCCGGTCCCCGCACCCCCCGCCCCTCCTGCCCTCCCCCACCCGTGCGCTGTCCCTCCCAGCCCCCAACCGCCCCGCGTGTTCCGGCAGTTCCACCACGCCTGCAACGGGCCCGGCCTGTCGGTCCTCTGCTTCATGCGCCACGACGTCCTGGAGTACTTCAGCGTCTACGGGACAGCGCTGAGCATGTGGGTCTCACTGATGGGTGAGTGGCCGCACCCCGAAGCCCAGTCTCCCCGCCGTCCGCGGGCCGGGCCCCCCGAGAAACCCGACCCCAGCGATCCTGCTGCCCAGTCCTCATCTGGAGCGTCTCCTCCCCCGCTCCCGGGGTCCAAGCACAGTCTGGTCTAGGAACGCGCAGTCCTTTCACGCCCGGATTCCCATTCTCGAAACCTCTAACGTACACACTCGGTAAAGGCTTGTTGCAACACACGCATTCTAGAGCCGTGCCGAGGGCCGGCGGAAGGGCTTCCGCTCTCTCCCCCGGGAGACCGCTGTCCCCAGGTCAGGGTTGGCCCCCAAGACGTTTCTTGAGGCTCGCGCAAGCCTTGACGCACGTCGCTGTCAGCCCGGGTCGGTACGAGGATGGAATCCCTGGACGCAAGTCGTTCCGCGACTTTGTTCTCACTTAGCGCCGTCTCGCGGCAACGTGAGTCAGGGCACGTGGACCCCGTCGCTCGGGGCTCCCTGCTACGTGCCCGTGAAGGACCCAGATCTTTCCTGTCTCTTAGCTGGGTGTCCTTGTCTCCGTCCCAGGGGTCCCCAGGGGCGGGCGCGTGCCGCCCGGGCTGCTCCGTCCACGTCTTTCCCTTCAAACCCGCTGGAACAACTCAGACCTCGGAGTGACCGGGCTGGGCCGTGGGCTGTCTCTGGCGGAGGACGCCCAGCACTGGGAGCCCTGAGGGATGCCTCTGGGGGAGCAGTGGCCGGGGGGGGGGGGGCGGTCAGGGGGCCGCTCACCTCTGCTGGTTCCTCTCCCCGCCCTCCAGCGCTGGCCGACTTCGACGAACCCAAGAGGTCGACCTTTGTGATGTTTGGCGTCCTGACCATCGCGGTCCGGATCTACCACGACCGCTGGGGCTATGGCGTGTACTCGGGCCCCATCGGCGTGGCTGTCCTCGTCATCGCCACCAAGTGGGTGCGTACTGCCTGGGCCTGCCCCCCCCCCCGCCCCCCTCACCCCTCCGCCCCGGGCTCTCCGATTACCGCCCGTCTCACCTAAAGCACAGAGACGGTGAGCACCAGGCACCCCTGCCCCACAGGCGCGGTTTGTGTCACCCGCACTCACCGGCTCTGGGCCTAAAACCCAAGTGACGTCACTCCCTGCCTCAGTTTCCAGGTCTGTGAAGCGATCATTACAGGAACAGTCTCTTCCTTACCTCGTGGGCTGGGTTCCGAGATGAACTGAGACAATGCACTTAAAAGTACTAGCTGGCGTCTCACTTGCTCAACAAATAGGAGTCGTTAGGAGTATTGCTGTTAATAGTATTGCAGACAGCGACTCCTTTAAAGATGCAAAACCCATCGGAAATGGCCTGGGCTAATCTGGGAAGACTTCCTGGAGGGGGTGAGCCTAGAGTTTGGTTCTAGTGAGGAAGGAGGCTGTGGTATGCAGTCGACAGGAAGAGGGATCTCCCCGTAAGCGTTGAGGAAGCTCGAGTTGCAGTTTCTGACACCGAGAGCCCTCTGCTGCCCACCCCTGGGGGGTATGGCGCCCAGTAGGCCCTTACACACGGCTGCCAGGCCTCCCCTAATCCTCTGTTGTACCGAGGCCCCCGCGGCGGTGAGGCCTGAAACTCACTCACACCCCCCAGGCTGACGAGGAGCCTTCGGCAGGATGGACCCAGGGCCATTGCCTGGGGCCCCAGAAGGGAAGGAGCTGAACCTTGCCGGGCCAGAACACAGGTCTGGACTGCCGCAGGCCTGAGGCCGGCTCACTCTCCAGCCGTGCGGCAGCTCAGGCCCCAGGGGGACGTACCTCTGCCCCATTTTAGCCCCTCTGGAGCTCCTCCTGGAACCTCGGGGTCCCAGCTCCAAGTGCTGGCGGGAGGTCCGGTCCGACCCAGCCCAGGCCACACACCCACTCAAGGCCCTAAAATTAAGCCAAGATGGCAGGACTTCAGAGGATGGTCTGCCGGGCCACCTGGGGAGCAAGCAGGAAGGCAGTTCTCTGGGAAGAGGGGTCCGGCTGGACAACTGGTTGCAGAAAGTGCCCACCAACCCATTTTACAGCTGCGGGAGAGAACATAAAGTTCTGGTGGCGAGCCTTCCCCACGCGCCCCGGGCTCCTCCCGCAGCCAGGGAGCAGAGGGTTTGTTTGGCCAGGCGGTTAATGAAGGAAGTAGGGCTCAGAGAGGTCAGCCACCAGCAAGAAGTCACAGCAGCACCGAGCGCGGCTGGGCCTCGACTTTTCAAGCAAGGGAAGGGAAGGAGCCTCTTTCTCACTGGGGCTCAGGGACGCACTGCTGGCCTGGGCCTGACCCAGGAGGCCCCTCGGAGCTGCCTCGGAGGAGGGGAGGCATGTTGGTGTCTGGACCCAGGGAAGGACCACATTAATGAACAGGCTGGAATGCATAAACACAGAGCCCTCGATAATGCGCTCACTCCTGGCAGGAAGTAGGATAGGCTCCTTGGTCTGCCCTGGAGGGCTGTCGTTCCCCGCCTCCCCCACTCCCCCCGCCTCGCAGATCTTGGCAGGTCTGAATCTGGGCTGCGTTGTAATCCGCCAGAATAGAAGTCACTCCCTAGTGTCCCTGAGAATCCTCACGGGGACTTCCACGGCCTTGGGGGCTGTGGGTCCAGCCACAGGAACCAGGAGGTCTGCCCGGCTCCCTACATCTGGGGCTCCAATTGTGTTTTGCAGACCATTTAGCGTGGAGTTTATTTTGGATTTTCAAGGGCAGTTGTTTCCTGGAATGACGGTGGATTTTTCTCCCGGAGGCTCGTCCCTCCTCGAGCCAGAGTTGGGAACAGCAACCCTCGGGGAGAGGAAGCCGAGCCGGGTGCGGGGGGGTGCAGGGCTGGTCAGGCCAGGCTAGGGCACAACCTGGGGCAGCCACGGCCGTGGCCACCCACACCCAGGACGCCCCCAGCCGCACCCAAGCCCTATCTGTGCCGTGCAGTTCCTGATTCCTCATCGGCGATGGTAAATTACAGAAACCTGAAAACCGGGCTTTGGCGGCCAAAGTTGCCCTGCCCCAGCCCAAGGCTACTCGGGGTCTCTGTGCTGTGCACTCCACCTGGTGGGCTGGTGGGGGGGAAGGGGGGCGCTTCCCCAGCCCCCGGGGGCCTCCATCATTCACAGTGTGTGTGTGTAGGCTTGCCACAGGCCTAAACACCCCGCTCTCTGAAACACTTCGGAACGCCCAAGGGTTCGAGATTTCAGGGTGTGGCCCTACATTTACTGCATGATTTCAGTGCATGTGAACCCGAATTCAAATGCCCACTTGAGCCTTCCGCTAACATCAGGGCCTGTGAAACCACAGATGTAACGCGCGGGTCAGGCTGTCTCATAAATACTGCGATGGGACACCGGTGAAAGCAACCAAAGGGACTTTCGGAGCACCACACGGGCGCCCCCACCGGCCATACTGGCGGGCAGGGCCAGTGCTCCAACACCCCCTTGCTGTGACTGGTGCCCTGGGGGGTCCCCTCCGGCTGGGGGAGGTGCATGTGAAAGGGTGGCCTTGTTACATCCCCAAGAGGCAGGCAGGGGTGGGGTCCCCATGGGGGGGTACTGGGCCCACGGTTCCCAGCTCGGCCGTCCAGGCTGGGGGCTCCCTTGGGTCCTACAGCCGCGAGGCTGGGCATGTGGGGCGTCTCCCTGCGCCCCAGCCCCTGCCCGAGTGTAGCCAAGGTGCTCATGCCCAGGGCGAGCTCTCCGGGCAGCCCAGGGCGGCGTCCCCCGCATCACCGGCCACTCTCCCCACAGCTGCAGCTCATGAAGGAGAAGAAGTGTCTGTACCCCGACAAGAGCGTCTACACCCAGCAGATAGGCCCCGGCCTCTGTTTCGGGGCGCTGGCCCTCATGTTACGATTCTTCTTTGAGGTACAAGGCCTGAGCCTCCTCGGGGTGGCCTCACGTTCCTGCTTTTCCGTCCCTCCGGGTGGGCAGAGGGGAGCCTCCCTCCCTCCCGCCACAGCCTGCTTGGTCCCCAGCACCGGGGGGGGGGGGGGGGGGGGGGGGGAGGCGATCGCTGCCTGCGCGCACCTGAGGCGAGGCGAGGCGAGGCGCGCAGCCCAGATGGGGCCTGGGGCGGGGGCCAGCACCCGCAGGGAGGAGGGAGGAGGGAGGAGGGAGGGGGGCAGGGAGGAGCCCCAGACTCCTTGTCAAAGGCCTAGCGAGTGGGGTTTGATGTCAGGAAAGATGGCCTGGGCCGGACACTGAGAGGAGGCTCCTTGGAGGAGGCCACTTGGCCACATTCCTGAGTGGGGGCGGGGAGGTGACCGGCAGATGCCCTGGGGAGCCAGGCAGGCCGGCGTGCAAGCAGGCGCCCAGAGCGTCGGGGAGGGGGGCCTGGGGCCCCAGACTGACCCCCCACCCCCCACCCCTGCAGGATTGGGATTACACCTACGTGCACAGTTTCTACCACTGCGCGCTGGCCATGTCCTTCGTCCTCCTGCTGCCCAAGGTCAACAAGAAGGCCGGAAGCTCCGGGCCCCCCGCCAAGCTGAACTGCCCCACCCTCTGCTGTGCTTGCGTCTGACCGCGTGCCGCGCCCGCCCCCTGCCCCCTGCCAGCCCCTGCCCTGCCGCATCTCCCGCCTGCGGAGAGACCCCCATGCCCCCCCCCCGGCTCTGAGCATCCGGGAGAAATGTCTCCCCTCAGAGGGATTTGGGGAGCATCTTGCCGAGGGCTGCTGGGAGCCCACTTACTAGGTTTCTACGGAGCACAAACCACCGTGCTGGAAAGAAAAGGACTTCCTGCCCCGCTCCTGCTCCCCCACGGTCATGGCCAGTCTGCGTCCGCGGGACCCTACAGCCAACATGTGTCCCCCCCCCGTCCCCCTTTCCTCCTCACCCAGCCACAGAGGGACTCTGCCCGTGTCCCCCTCACAACACCTGTCTCCTCCTGGACCCTGGTTGTCACCGCTTCTGTCCTGTGCCCTCGAGCTCTGAGCAGACCCGTGTAGGAAGCCAAGGCCAGTGGGGGCCGGCTCCGTCCAGGCCTGCTGGCCGTCCCTCCAGCCGGGTCCCTGAATCAAGCCCTGTCAGTAACGGCAGCCCACAGGAAGATCCTCAACCCTTGACCTTCCTGTGTGCCAGAAGCCGTATGATCATCGCTTCATCTAATTCGTAAAACAAGTCTGCATTAAAGGACGATCACTCCCTTCTACAGACAGAAGCCCGAGGCGCAGGGTCCGTGGTGTGTCCGAGGCCTCGAGCAGGCGAGTGCAGACCCGGGCCGGGCCCGCCGCCACCAAGCCCGCCCCCTCGCTGTGGAGCGGCCCACGGGCTGGGCGCGAGCACCTGTGTTGGCCCTTCGAGCGGCTCCACCCTGGGCTAACGGCCAGCGTGGGAAGGGGGTCTGGGCCCGGGGACACCCGCGCGGAGGCCGGCGGGCCCGGAGCCGGGCGCACGGGGCAGGCTTGCGGCAGTGCTGAGGGAGG
Source organism: Lynx canadensis (assembly GCF_007474595.2). Classification (NCBI taxonomy): domain Eukaryota; kingdom Metazoa; phylum Chordata; class Mammalia; order Carnivora; family Felidae; genus Lynx; species Lynx canadensis. Next base: position 91,939,076 of record NC_044315.2, read on the forward strand.
GCGGCCGGCTCCCGCCTACAGCCCGTCTGCGCGGGGCCCCGCGAGGGCGGGAGCCGGCCTCCCAGACGCCACCTCACAAACCTGAGCCTCCCCAGCAGCCCCAGCCCACCCCGGCTTCCCGAACGATGTGGGCACATCTGTCAGGCGGGAAGTTGCCTACACCTGTCTGGGGCCCGTTTTGTGTTTCCAGACGGTGCACCCCCACCGCCACCGCACGGGGCAGCCCCTTATTTGTCCTGAAGTCACCTCTTGCTCCCCTCAGGGGGCCGGGAGAGAGCTGGGGACAGGGCTGGCCCCTCGGCGAGGCACCCCCGGTCTGTCGGCCTCCCTGACTGTCCAGAGGTCCCACGTGTGGGGCCCGGACGCCCACAGTCTCACTCTGGCTCAGCCCCTTCCTGAGCCTACAGACTGGATCACAGAACAGGCTCGGAGTCCCGGCCGGGCCCCGGGGAGCAGGCCTCAGCCTCAGCTTCGGGGCCGTCCTCCCGGACAGACGTGTCCCCGCGTCCCCCGCCCGGCGCAGGGACGGGCAGGAGCCGCTTCCGTTGGCTTCTGGTCCGGTTGAGGGGTGTGCACACACAGGTGCCCGCTCACACCGTGAAGAGATAGGGCCCCCTGGAAACAGCATCGTCCTGTCCGGCCTGTCTCCCAGCTCCGCGAGGGGAGACACCGGGCGGGAAGGAAAGGGAAGGCTGTGGGGGCCACGCGGGGGGCCCGCGGGCATCGCTCTGGAAGCAGGCCTCTGCCGGTCGCCTCCCTCCCCGTCACCTCCCTCCCACCCCCTCCCCCGTGTCCCCCCCACACACACCCGGCGAGCACACCCCAGCTCCCAGCTCCGCGGCAGCAGATGGAAAGTTGGAGGCCGCGGGATGCTCTTGAGCAGGGAGGAGGCGAGGGGCCGGCCAAGAGCGTTAAGGACCATACTAACAGGCTACTCACTGCGGCCACGCTGATTTATGAGGCCGTCTGGGAGCCCAGCCAAGTCTGTAAGTCATGGACAATTAGGAGGCTCGCTCCAGCCCTCAGCCCCGTCCGCCTCTGGGGCTCTAGGCCCACCGCGCCCCTCCTCAGCAGGGTCAGCACCGTGGAGACCCCACGGTGCAGATAGGGACACGGAGGGCCGGGAGGCCGGCGGCCGGCCCCGGTGACTTGGACACTGGGTGCTGAGCGGTGGCTGTGCCCAGGGTCTGACTCCTAACCCTAGCGGCATCTTCCTCTGCTTCCAAGGCCCACTGTGACATCTTGGGGGCTCCAGCCAAGGGCCGGGGGGGAGTGCCCGGGAGGGGGACAGAAAGAGAAGAGGCCACTTGGAACCTCCAGCCCTACACCTCGAGACTAACAAGGAAGAAAAGAAGTCTCATGGCCTTCAGACCAAACACCTCTGAGTCCCAGTGTCCTCGAGCCCGGGGCCTTCGTGCCCTGGAATTCAGCAGTCATGGCACCCGGTGCCAGGAGGGACCTCCGAGGGCCCCCCCCAGACCCCCTGGGGCTCTGGACGGGACTCACCTCCAGCCAGCCCTGATGAGGGAAGCCTGGGTCCCGACTCCAGCGTGCGCCCGGAAGCTGAGCCCGAGATGATGGCAGCCCCAGAGCAGCCTGTGCAGTAGAACTTGCTTTAATGATGGAGGCGAGGCGGGGGCGCCCGGGGGGCTCAGTCCACTAGCGTCCGACCTCGGCTCAGGTCATGATCTCGCGGTTCGTGAGTTCGAGCCCCGCGTCGGGCTCGGTGCTGACAGCTCGGAGCCTGGAGCCTGCCTCGGGTTCTGTGTCTCCCTCTCTCTCTAACACCCCCCCACACTCATGCTCTCGCTCTCTCCCTCTCAAAACTAAGTAAAAACAAAAACTTTAAATGATGGAGATGAGGAGACCACCCCCACGCCAACTGCCCGCCACACACATGGCCGCAGGGCATTTGAAATGTGGCTGGTGCCACGGAGGAGCTGATTAATCTAAATGTAAGAAGCCACGTGTGGAGGGTTGCAGATAAAATACAGGACACCCGGTTACACGAATTTCAGATAAACAAAAAACGATGATTTCGCCTACGTGTGTCTCACGCGGTATTTGGGACCTATTTACATGAGACGCGCTTACGGGAAGACAAGAGTCGCCGCTCATCTGAGATTCAAATCCGATGCAGCGCCCTGTCCTATCCCCGCGGCCGCGGCCGGCGCCTACCACACGGGACGGCGCGCCTGCCAGAAACCGAAGGAACGGGACAGCTCCCTGGACGTGCAGGTTTGGGGTCCTGAGTGAAAGCAAGTGCCGCGGGCCGAGGGGCTGCAGCGCCCAGGACGCGCCGTCTCCGCTCGCCGCATCCTCCTGCACCCTGGGGGCTGGGAGTGCGCAAAGGCCTCCCTGCGCCTGGACGCGGCCTCCAGACCCCGCAGAGCAAGGGGCACGGAGCAGTGCCCCCGCTCGAGCACCGGTGCCCCCGACCCAGGCACACACGCGCACACACACATACGCACACGCACGTGCACACGCATGCACACGCGCACGCCCATGCACACATACGCGCACACACAGAGCTCGGCTGCAGGGGGAGCCACACACCCCCAGCGGCAAAAGGCAAACGCAGAGGTATTATAAACACTTACAACCACGCAGACAAAACAGTCTATCGTAGGGGCCCCTCCGCCTCCCTGGAGCTGGGGCGGGGTCCGCCCGGGGAGCCAGCGGCCTCTGTTTGCTCAGAAGGAGGTGTTTTGGTCTGAGGGCAGTCTGTGTGCCCGTGGCCTTTGCCTGCTACCGACATTTCCTGTCTCTGTTATTCTCTTCTTCAGTAAGACCATCTGAAACCCAAAACTTTTATTGCCCCTTTTAAAAAGGCTTTACAGCTCCCCGTCTGCCTCATCCCTGCCGGCTGGCGGGCTGCGATTGTAGTTAGGGAAAGCGGGAAAGCGGCAGCTGCCGCAGGAATTCGCCCTGGGCTCAGCCGCAGGGTCTTGGCCGAGGACCCGCAGGGAGGAGGGCCAGGTATGTGGGCAAGGCCAATTCTGCAGAGTCGGCAGGAAGGCCGTGGGGGCGGGGGCGGGGGGACCCGGCTGGCCGGTTAGCCGGTGGCCAGAGCTCGCTGGGCGCCCCCCGGGGATCCCTCCCAGCTCGGCGCCCTGGGGCCCGTGTGGTCCCACCTCTGCAGCAGGTTTCCTCACCTCTGGCCGGGGACAGCAGCCTCGCCCGCTGCCGCACTCAGCACTCACCCCGGAGGGGGTGAACTGAGTCAGATGCTGGCTGCCCTGGTCTTGGGAAAGAAAACAAGGCAGGAAGAGGAAGCAGGAGTGTGTGTCGGGAGGTCCGGTGTGGAGGTGAGGAAACAGGCGTGGGCTCCATCTCCCTCTGGGACCTCGGGCAAGCCCCCTGCACCCTGCTGGTCCTCTAGGCCTCAGTTTCCTCCTTCGTAAGGCGCCTGCCTCACCTGGGAGTTGCCAAGATTAAATGAGGTAATTGAAAACAAAGCGCTTAGCACGGTATTGTTTAAATGGCGTTTAAAAAACTGGCCTTGTTTTCGTGATCAGTAGTCTTGGGCGAGCAAGAGGGTAGCAGGCAATCAAGTAGAGGGACCCTTACAGTCAGGGGACACGCACCCCAGATATGGCACCAAATGGCAAGAAAATGAAATGCTTCAAACCAAATGTTTATTATGGATTAAGAATTATGGATCAAGGAAGTAAGCGAGGAAGGCTGCCTGGAAGAGGCGGGTTTGAGACGGAAGCTAGAAAAGCAAAGCGGACTGAACCGTGTGAGCCTGCAGATGCCTGGCTCTTGAGACTCGTCTGTGACGGCTTCACCGGTCCACGGTTCTGAGTCCGACCGTCCTCTAGGCCCTGGGCCTCCCCGGACCCCCTGCGTCCTTCCCAGAGAACCGCTGCTGCCCAGCTGGAGAGAAGGATCTGCCCGGCTAGACCGTCCCGGCTTCTGTCGCCGGCATGTGATCCAGGATAAGAGGGACATAGATGGGCCTGGCCTGGCGTGCTCAAGGTCCAAAGGTGGAGGGAGGAGGAGGCCGCCCTGGGCTCTCCTGCCCTCCCTGGGAGCTGGGGTGGGCGGGGGAGGGGGCTGCGGTCAACCCAGCACATGAACAGGACTTCAGAGGCAGGCGTGTGCTGGCCTCGGGGTGCGGCCTTGCGCGAGAAAGGGCTGCTGGATGGCCCACGCCTCTGTGCCTCGTCGCCAGTGCCGCTCTGGGGTTTCTGTCTCGCCCCGATGCCTCACTTTAACATCACCCCCTTCCCGGCCGGTCACATTTGCCAAGCAGCTTTCCCAACCTCGGGGCTTCGCGGGGAGCCAGCCACGCCCGGGCTCTGTCTCCCCGCCTCGCACAAGCAGAGATAGAGGTGAGCGCGGGGGCGGGGGTCGGGAAAGACCCCGCAGAACGTGTGCCGTTCGCCGACCTAAGGAGAAGGGAGCGGTGGCCCAGGGAGAGGGTGGAAGGTCAGCGGGGTCTGTCTGGGCACCGCGGGGGCCGTTGTGGCCGCGAGAGCTAGCGGCGGGGGCCGGGCGGACAGGGCGCGGGCCGGGTGCCCCGGGGCCGGGAGGCTGTTGCTGCCATAGCGGAACGTAGGTGGACGTGGGTGACTCTCCACGCACACTTAACCAATATTTGCCAACAAATGGGTGGGCTTTTCCATGTCTTGGTGAGGGCAGACTCCTGGCCCCTTGGAGAGCCCACACTTGATAAAGGGCTAGTCGGTAGCCTGAGAAGCCTCGGCCTTGACCCCTCGCCGACCTGCACACCAGGACCAGGATGGCGGGGCCGAGTGTGGGAAAAGGCTCTGGAGCCGTGGGCCGTGGGTCCCTGGACGACCCTCGGCCCCCAACGTCTCCAGAGGCAGAGACCCTTGCTCATCCTGCTGGGGCCGTCCAGTGACACAGTGGCCGTGTTGGCACCTCCCCCACAGCCACCACCCCCTCCCCCAGGCTGCCGAAAACCTGTCCCGCTCAGGAAGGCTGGCAGAGGCGCACGGGGCCCTCACTCTGATGGCAAGCCGGCACCACGGGGTCAAGCCGCCATCCGGGCTGGGGTGAGCGGGATCACGAGGTCCGCATCACCACCCGCGGGCGCTTTGGAGGAGGATCCGGGGAGCCCTGGGCAGGGGTCACTGAGACTCCCCACCCAGGAGGCAGCCAGCGATGGCCGTGACCACCCCAAGTTCAGGGCCGGCTGGGCAGGCTGGGCTGTCCGGCCTGGAGGCCGCAGAGAAGGAAGGGGCCAGCAAGTGCCTAGAGCCACATGACCAGGCCGGTCGCCCTCTCTCCCTTCCGAGAAGCCGGGCCCCTGGTGCCTTCGTTGGGGTTTGTTTTCCTAATAGCTCGGCTGACGGGAGTCTGCTGGCTGCGGGCCCCAGCCAGAGCCAGGCTATCGAGTAGCTGCGGCCACATCTGGAAGATGTTTGCAGAGACCCCGGCCCCCTGCCCGAGGTAGCGGGCCTCGGAGCAGCAGGCCTTATCAGCTTGGGCTCCGTCCGGGAAGCCGCCTGCCTCAGACCAACAGCCCTGACTTCTGGGACTGGAAGGGGAGGGGCCGGGCGGCGGGGCGGTCCGTGGCCTGGGGCCTCCAGCGGGCTCCAGAAATCCCAGAATGGCAGACCCCAAGATGTCAACTCAAGAGACAACCTCAGAGGCCAGCTGATCCTGCTTCCTGCCAACGCTCGCCCTTCCGTGTGGGGCCCCACGACGCCCACGTCCTACGAATCGTGTGATCGGCCCCCATGACGGACTTCAGAGCCGAGAAGGGGCTCTCGAACCTGGGATCGCTTCCTCATCCTGATCCATCCCGGCCACCGTGGCTGTCCCCGTTGCACAGGTTGGAAAACTGGGGATCAGTGAAGCGTCAGGGGACCTGAGATCTCACACCGACCGAGCTGGGACTCGACCCTGTTTGCGGTGGGGCTTCCTAGCTCTGTGTCCTGTCCGCTGCCCCTCACGGCCCCCCTCGTCCTGCTGTGCGATGGCACAACGTGGCACTGCGCTGTGGACCACCCAAGCCACTGGGCACCGCGTCCTTCCGTGAGCACGCAGGAAACGTGACCGGCGAGGCATTGGTGTCGTTCTTGCTGACCGGGAACTCAGGGAGCTCCCCCACCAAGCCTGGTGCATGACCGGCCATGGAGGCAGCACCAGGACGTAAACCGGTTCGTGAGTCAGCAACGGAGCCTGACGGGCAGGGGGCAGAGGGAATAAAAGGCCAACCACCCGGGGCGCCTGGGGGGCTCGGTTGATTAAGCGTCCGACTCTTGATTTTGGCTCAGGTCGTGGTCTTGTGGTCCGTGAGTCTGAGTCCTGCATCGGGCTCTGTGCTCAGAGCCTGCATGGTTGGGGTTCTCTCTCTCTCTCTCTCTCTCTCTCTCTCTCTCTCTCTCAAAAATAAATAAATAAACCTTAAACATTTTTTAAGTAGGAAGAAAGGGCTAGCCGCCGGCGTGCACGGCGCCTTCCGGACACTTGGGTGCCCTGCTTTGCATGTCCTGACTCGGGCCTCTCCACCGCCCTCTGAGACAGGCACCATGACTGTCCTCGTTTTGGACTCTTTACGACGCCTTCTTTCCTAATTTTCAAGCTATTACTGACCCCTGGTCCTGAGGTCACTCTGTGAGACACCAGTGTGTAAAAAATGGGCAAAGACTGGCTTTATGCCCCGGCGTGTGGTCGGTTTTTGTAACTGGCCGAAGGTGTTTACCGTCCGCTTCCTGTAGGAGGTCCAGCAAGTTGAGCTCGTTGGCTTACTAAGTAGATGCCGTCAGTCACGGGGAGGGAGGTGACAAAACCTCCCACTCGGGAAAAAACAGCTTCTTTTAAAAAACGTTTATTTATTTTTTAGAGAGAGGGAGAGAGAGAGAGTAAGTGGGGGAGGGCAGAGAGAGAGGGAAAGAGAGACAATCCCCGGGAGGCTCTGAGCTGTCAGCACAGAGCCCGATGCGGGGCTCGAACTCACGAACCGTGGGATCATGACCTGAGCCGAAGTCAGACGCTTCACCGACTGAGCCCCCCAGGCGCCCCAGGAACAGCCAGCCTTTAAAACAATGGGTGCTGGCACCAACGAGACGAACCTCAACCCGTTCCTCGCACCACACCCCCAAATTCACTCAAAAGACCCCGAAAGCTTCCAGCGGAAACCACAAGAGAAAATCCTCGTGACCTTCGGGTAGGCAAACGTCCTTCGGAAGGACAGCACAAGAGTGAGCCATCAAAGACAAAAACTAGTAAGCCGGATTGTATCAAAATTTAAAACTTTGGTTCCCGAGAAGCCATCATTAAGAAAATTAAAAAGACATGGCACGTGGGTGGCTCAATCCGTTAAGCATCCGACTCTTGATTTCGGCTCGGGTCATGGTTTCACAGTTGGCGAGTTCGAGCCCCGCGTCGGGCCCTGTGCCGACAGCTCGGAGCCTGGAGCCCGCTTCGGATTCTGGGTCTCCCTCTCTCTCTGCCCCTCCCCCCTCTCAAAAATAAACTTTAGAAAACAAAAACAAAAAACAAATCTCCCACTCAAACAGTGAGTTCGTTATTTTTTGTAGCTCTGCCCCATTTTGCTTTCTATATCTTGAGGTTTTTGTTAGTAGGGGCACTCAAGGTAAGAACAGTTATGTCTTCCAATAAATCAAGCTTTTTAAAAAATCGTTAAGCAATGGACTGGGTCTGGTGGTTCTTTTGGACAAAGTATATTTTTTCTGGTACAAATAGAGTCTTTTCCAACTTTGCCTGGCCCAGTATTTGCACAAACTTTTCATTTCTAGCCGAACCGAATCCTTTTATCTCCCTCTTGAGCCTTACAGGACTTTAGAACCCCTTCTTTCCAGTTTCTCCCCTCCTGACTTAAAGGCCATATTACCTTGTATTTCTGCCCTGTCTTCATTCAAAGCCCACACAACATTGCTATCCTCTTTATATGTTCCAATCTGCCCACCTACACAGCCTTCCCTTTGACTCTCTTCCCTTCTGATGCTCCCCTCCCCCCCCCCCCAGCCTCGGTTCATTGGTTTTCCGCCTCAGATATGTCCTTTAGAACTTCCTCAAGTACACGTCATCCGTGGGACAGTTTCTTGATGTTTCTTTGCCTTGATTTTGGCCCCTTTTCCCTAACATTGACTTCTAGCTTGACAGTCATTTGCTGTCTGTGTTTTGACATTATTATTATTTTTTTTTTTAGAGCTCCCTGTTGCTGCTGAAGGGTAAGCTCCTGAAGAGATAATCTATACTTTCTCTCCAACTCATTCTCAAGCCTTCTCTGCTCTTGGGTGTTCAGCATTTTCCTCTGAAGTGATGAGGTGTGGACCCCTTTTCTACTCGTCTTGCTTGCAATACATTGGGCTTCTTATATTTGTAGGTGGCTGTCTTTCATTAGATCTGAAACAGTTCCCGCCTTAATTCTCTTCAAATGCAGCCCTGTCCCTATTCTATCTCTCCTCAATGGTCGAAACCCCACTTGGTGACCCGTGTACCTGCTCACTTTATTTTCCACGCTGTTTCACGTGTCCCAGGTCTTTACTTTCTCAGGAGTACAGTTTTCCTAACCTCCTTTGCCTTATCTTCCAGTTCAGTAATTCCCTCTTTGATTATGTTCAAACCATCCTCTGGTTGTTTTGTTTTGTTTTGTTTTTTTAATTTTTTTAACGTTTATTTATTTTTGAGACAGAGAGAGACAGAGCATGAACAGGGGAGGGGCAGAGAGGGAGGGAGACACAGAATCTGAAACAGGCTCCAGGCTCTGAGCTGTCAGCACAGAGCCCGACGCGGGGCTCGAACCCACGGACCGTGAGATCATGACCTGAGCCGAAGTCGGACGCTTAACCGACTGAGCCACCCAGGCGCCCCACATCCTCTGGTTTTTAATTTCAAGTACCATGTTTTGTTCTGTTTTGTTCTTTGTTTTACTTTTAGGAGAATGCTTGTTCTTTATTAATGTGTTCAAGCCCCCTTCATTTCTTCTATAAAACATGTTCATTTCGTGTTTTAGGTCGGCTATTCCTAATATCTGATTTTTTTTTTCTGATCTGATTCTAGCGCCCATTGTTTCTGCCAGCTTTTGCTCATGGTGCCTTGTTTCCTTGGGCACCATGAATGGGCACCATTCATTTTTTGGTGAATGTTGACTCTGAACTGCTCATTTGCTGTGGAACTTTGTGGAAATTCCCACAGGCCTGACAGAAAAGCAGCTTCCTTTGGAAAGTGCTAGCCTTTGCTTCTCCTGCACACCTAGGGCTCTCCCAGCCTCAGAGCCCTTTAACCACAAATCCCTTGTTTGAGGTTGGGGGATACGTGAGGGGATGTGAATTCAGGTTGCACACACATGGGGCCAGCTTGTAATCATGGGTTCCCAGAGCATTTTTCCTCCTCGGCCTCGGCACCAGGGCTTGAGATAAGCACTGTCGATGCGACGCCTAAAGAACAGATGGATTTTTCTAGTTTCCCTTACAGCGAGGGGGGACTTGGGGGTCCCCTATTCATGGAGGTGGTCTTCTGTTTCACCCCCAGCATGGCCAGGCTCGGCGCTTCGTCTTCTGTCCCTAGCCCCAAAGGGAGCCAAAATACGATGCTCCAATCCACCTATGAGAACAGAAAAGTTTCAAGTCCCCGTATTCAAAAAGAGAGGACAGGTGCGTCTGGGTGGCTCAGTCAATTAAGCGTCTGACGTCAACTCAGGTCGTGATCTCACGGCTGATGAGTTCGAGCCCCCCATGGGGCTCTGTGCTGACAGCTCGGAGCCTGGAGCTCCTTCGGATTCTGTGTCTCCCTCGCTCTCTGCCCCTCCCCCATATATATATATATATATATATATATACACACACACACACACACACACACACACACTCAAAAATAAATAAACCTTTAAAAAATTCAAAAAGAGAGGACACGTTGCTCTTTGGCCATCAAAACCAGTTAACGCCAGAACCAGCTTCAAATCTACCCCAACCTACTGGTGACAACTTGGCTGCGGTCAGCCAATCAGCGGCAGACAACTTGCTGCGGTCAGCCAATCAGCGGCAGACAACTTGCTGCGGTCAGCCAATCAGCGGCAGCCAGACTCCCGGGACTACACTTCCTCATTTCAAGACCGTCCAGCCCCCAAACTCCCCGCCGGGAGGGCCTGATGCCACCCTCGATAAAACTCTGCTCCGGGCCAGCAGTTTGCTTTGCTCGGGAGGTCTGTGCCTCCCAGTTGCGGTGCTCCCTGGTTTCACAAACAATACGTGCAGGCTTTTGTTCCAGAGGTGGCTTGGTGGCCTCATCCCCCTACATCTCAAAGCAAAACCAGCTTCGGTGCGCCACGTTCCTCCCTGGGGCGCCCCCTTTCCCCATCCTGGCCCGAAGATTCTGCGCCCCCTAGCCAACGGAAGATAGCATCCAAGATGGACATCTTTTAGTCTATCCCGAATTTGTAGCGGCTTTTCATACTAATAAGAACGGAAATCTTTTGCCTTTATTTTATACGTGAGAGAAAACTGAGGCACAGGGACGTTAAATAAAGGGCCGGTCAATCACAGACTCAAACCTCGGAGCCAGGACCCTCTGGCTCCAGGGTCCGTGCACTTAAACTCTGCCATCGTCAACAAATGAGTTAGTAATTGGTGAATTTATTCATTCGCCAGATATTCATTGAGCCTCCTCGAGACGCCAGGCACTGCTGGGGCACCAGACATATGGCAGGGAAGGAGACGGGTGACATCACTGCCCTCAGAAGCTTATATTCCAGTGCGAGTGGGTGCAGCAGTGAGTGGAGGACGTCTGCAGATCCCTCCTCTGCAGAGGCCAACGGCGGCGGTCAGACGTTCTGCATTCCAGGAGGGACCAGTGCCCACGTTGGCCATTCTGGCTGGACCTCAAGGTTGGGACCACTCTTCTAAGGCTGCTGGCATTTCTCTGTGGGGGACCCTGATGGCCATGACGAGGGAGTTATGAGCTCTTCCATTGGAAGACAGGGCCTCCCCTAACTTTACAAGCGTGAGCAAAGGGCATCCCCTGGGCTGGGCCATGGACAATACTTCTGAGCCCCCGAGTGTACCTGGGAGCCCTCAGGAAGTCAACAGTTTTCCCGAAACTCTGCGAGCCAGGCAGGTCTTGGCCTCTGTCCCGTTACCCCAAAGGTCATAGGTCCCCAAAAGGGCCCCGACACCTGTGTCCCTTGGTCAGCAGAGCTGCTGGGGAGAGGCTGGACTTTCTGGACGATGTCATTCGGGAAACAGCTGGGCACAGCTGTGTCCTGAGGACACTGTCCCAGCCTCGCCTGGAACACAGGCTCAGACGCCATTGCCAGCACGGGCCCTGCTCCAGGAGGCCAGGCCAGGCCAGGGGACGGCGTGTCCCGGGGCTTGGCTGGCCCCCATCCCAGCCTGACAAAGCAGTCCCCCGCCCCCCTCCAGCCCTGTGGGTGGGAGGATATCTCTAGCCCCAAACCAGAGGAATGTGTGAGCTTCTTGTCTGGAGGCTTTCCCAAGCTGGGTGACTTCTGTGGGGTAGGGCCATGTGCCGGCGTCCCACGGTGTCTGAGAAGAAGCCTGAAGAGGGGTTTGTAAGCTTCTGGGACCCCCGACCTACTCAGGAACCACCCCTGAGACCTGAGGACTTGGTGAAGCCTGTCCCCAGCGTCCCGCCCACCGCCCACTGTGCACCGAGACCTCTCTTGGTGAACCGTCCCTCCGATAGCCCCTGCCCAGCGAGATGCTGGGACCGAGTCACCCTTCTCAGCTCAGGTTCCTGCTTCCAAAGTCGACACTGCATCACGCGGTGGGCCTCGTCCAGTCTGCACGCCTCCCAGTGGACTGGCCTCACCTGCTCTCCAGTTTCCCCTCCTGTTAGGTGGCAACCCCACCCCCAGCATATACGGAGGGACCCGTGTGTGTGTGTGTGTGTGTGTGTGTGCGTGTGTGTAGGGACCCGTGCGTGCACACAGGCTGTTCCCTGCACCTGCACACCTTCGTGCACATCTCTGCTCCCCGACTGGTAAAAATCCTACACACCCTCCAAGACCCGGCCCTTCCGTGAACCCCTTCCTCCACTCATCGCTCCCTGCTGAGAGGCGTCGTGCACCCACAGATGCGTCCGCATGTGCAGAGCCGCGACCGGCGGAGCCCCTGCCACGCCCTGCCCCCCCTGGGCCTGTTCCATCCCCAGCCCTGCAGCTGGCCTCCCATCAGGGACGACGGATGCAGAGTTTTCTGTTTTATTAACTTTTCGTCACGTTTTACCACGTAGGCAACACACAGGTGACGATTCTAGTTTGTGCAAAGCAACCGTTTAACCTTTTCAAAAATGGCCCCCGCCATTCACGTGTGTTGTAGACAAATTCACACGTGCAGATGAGTAAAAAGGCCATCTGAATCCCCTGGAATCTGAGACGCCCTCCCCTGCAGACACCTCCACGGGGCTGTGGCTCAAGGTTCGCGCTCCCTGTGTGAACTCATTCGATCCTCTCCGACGCCCCCCGAGTGGGGGTGAGAGTACCACCCCAGCTGAGGCACCAGAAGTGTGGGGGAGGCAGGCGCCTGCCCACGGTCAGGGCCAGCTGGAAAGTGACAGGGCAGGACCGAAACCTGCAGAGCCCACGGTCTGGCCACCGCGGTTCCGGGTGGGCACCCACGTCCATCTCGGCAGGACCAGAGACTTCCCCTGACCGCCTCTCTGTCTCTCTCTCTAGCACCTTCCGAGCTCTGGGGCCCAGTGTTCTTTCCCGAGCCGTCACATCCCGCACAGGCAGGTCAGCCCCGGCCGAGACGGGGTGGACAGGAGCTCAAGGAGGGGGCCCGGTGTGGCAGGACTGCGCCCCCAGTCTGTGGCCGGCCCGGGAGCCCTTCCCCCAGGCCAGGCCGCTGCTCCCCCAGCGGCCACCAGGATTGCAGCGCCCTCCCACCCGAGGAAAGGCCAGCTCAGCTTCCCAGAGGCGGGAAGTGGGGGGGGGGGGGTGTTCCGGGTCCTCAAGTCTACAGATCAGGCTGGCCGACCTGGGGTGGGGGGAGGGCCGAGCATCAGGAGGCCACGCACAGCGAGGCCGCTGCCCTCAACCTGTCGCAGAAGCTGCGGGCAGTTCTAACCGGGCCAAACCCCGCCTGCCCTCCCCGAGCGGGGAGCACGAGGTCCTCGGGGTGCATCAGAGAAGGTGCCGGGTCCCCCTGGGGATGCTCAGCCGTCAGCCAGCCTCCTCACTTCTACCAGGGCTGTCGTGGGTGGGGGCGTGGCCTCCGAGCCGCCCAGGGACTCCGTCTGCCAGCATCTGGGAGATGCCCTCGGGTCTCCCAATCGAACATATTCTACGTATTCAAAACCATCAGCAAAACACGACTCCAAATTCAGTCGTTGCTTTTGGCGGGAAGTCCACGCGGCAGCACAGGGGCCGAAGATAAACTAGAGAGACACGGGGACGGCCAGGGAGGACAGAGCCAGACTGTCGCCTACACACGGCGAGCCAGGAAGAGTCCCACCGTGCGACCAAATGTAACGTCATGCTTGAGCAAGCAAGGCGGCCGTGTGCTGGCCGGCTGCGTCCCCAGAGAAGGCGCTGGCTGAGGCCGGCAGGGGACATGAACCCCAGGGCGTCTGGCCGGGGTGGGGGACCTGGGCTGACCCTTCCTGGCACCAGACAGGGAGGGAGCTCACCTCACCTGCTCAGATCAGACCGTGTCCGTCTCCCAGGCAGCCGCCTTCTCTCCCGCAGGCCTCGGGTCCCCGCCTGCCACGTGAGGGCTGACAACAGATGGGCCAGGTGACGAGCGCCCATCCAGGACCCCCGGGCGTCCAGCTTGGGGCTCCGCCTGCACCTGCCCGTGCGGACCTCCCCGCTGTCCCCATGTACGCATGAGAAATAGAGGCTCACGGAGGGGAGTGGCTCACCAGATCTGCACAGCAAGGACTCAGCCCCAGGCCGTCTGGGCACCCTGCCAGGCCCCCGAGGCCGGAGTGGGTGGGGGTCACAGCAGTGCCCTGAGCAGGGGGTTAGCCGGCGGGGCGGGGAGGGCCTCGCCCTGGCCTTTTCCTGTTCCCTATCAAGCCCGGAGCAGGACGTACCTGATGGTGCGGGCTGGCCGGCACCCCGAGAAGGTCCCCAAGAATATCCACAAGGAGTGTCCGGCCAGGTCTTTGGCGTGGCTCTCTGGGGCCTGGCCCCCAGGACTGGCTGCCTGAGTTATGAAGAAGGAGGCCCATCTGTTCACCTGCCGTCTGCGTGCCCCTCCGTCCGGGCTCCCCTCCCCACCCCCCCGCCCGTCACCCACCGTCCCCACTGGCTCTTGTGTTGTCACCTCACGGAGGACACGAGGCAGGAGGGCAGTGGCTGGCCCAGGCCCCATGGCCGCGCTGGGTCCCCGGCCACTGCCCGGTTCCCTGTGACCCGGAGCCTCCACCTCTCCACAGGGGGCCCGGCCAGGCCCCCAAACCTCTCTACTCAGGAAACGTGACCCTCCCTGGACACTCTCTCACCTACCCCTCTGGGCCAGAACTGATTCACTCGGTCACCTGACTGCGAGGACAGCTGGAGGACCTTTTAGGAAGGGGCAGAAAAGAACGGAGACAGTGGCGTCGCCCCCCCCCGCCTCCCGGCCCCCCGGCCCTCGTGGGCTGCGTGACCCCCCCAAGGACGCCCGGCTGGAGAGCGGAGAGCGGCCCGTCTCCCACACACTCTCTCCAACGGCAGCAGGGGAGAGCCCCGCCTGGAGCCTCGACGGGCCACTCACCCCCTCGCCCTGCAGACCCCTAGCGTCCCTCCGCCAGGCTGGGAGGAAGGATGCCCGCCTCGCTACCGCACACGCTCCTGCAGGGAGGCCACGGGGACTAAGCACACAGGCGCGCGCACACTCACTTGCACACGGCATTGTACACCCATATGCACACTCACATGCATACTCGCACACACATACACACAGCGTGTGTGCACGCGCACGCACACTCACACAGGTAGGCTGCCTGCCCCCAGCGACGCTGACAGCCTGCTCAGGAGCGGTCCGCCCGCCCCAGGCCCCAGGCCCATCGTGTCACCCTTGGCGACGGGCAACCCACCCAAAGCATATACTTTCTTCACCTCAGGCATCTGGCTGCCCCGGTATCCCTGGAAGTCGGTGGGGGCGTAGGGGGGTGGGCGGGAGGCAGGAGCCGGGGCAGGGAAAACCCCAAGTGGAACCCACAGCGTTTATAAAACCGGTCCCTGAACGGGATCCTCCTCGCAGGTGCAGTTCCCAGAGCTTGTGGCCCCAGCAGAGCCCTGCCCCTGCCACACGCTGGGCCTGCAGGACAGGAAGTGAAGTGGGACAAAGGAGGGCAGTCTCAGAGTCACTGTGCCAGCGGTCAGGCCTCCCGACCCCGGTAGCAGGTGGGGGGTCAGCTGACAAGCAGAGCTCCCGAGAGCCGCCCCGAGGTGCTGCTGACAGGTCAGGAAGGCTACTGTCCAGCCCCCAGGCCTCGGCTCCCTCACCCCCAGCTGAAGTGCCCGCCCCCACTTTTTCAAGAGGCGCCTCCAGACCTCCAGGATCCACCTGCACACCCCTCCACCCGGGAAGTCTCTGAGGCCCCCAGAGCCCCCACTCACTCCCCACCTGCCCTCTCCACTGGGCTGAATCCACGCAGCGGTGGGGGACAGAGGGCATCTGCCGCTCCCGGCACACCAGCCTGGACACGCAGGTGCGTGCTTTGACTCTGAGAAGCCGGAGGAGCGGGGAAAAGAAACGTCACCCCCGGAGGGGAAGTCTGTGGTTGGGGCTCGCGCCACAGGCCTTCCCTTCCCCGGGGAGGGCCGGCCCCGAGCTCTCTGGGCGCCCCCGCCCCGTCCACCTTCCCGTGTCTGGCACGTGGTGTCTTGATAAGTATTTGTTCAATGAGGACAGAGGGGTCCTGGTGCCTCCCGGTCCTGACCTGACGGTCCCACGCCCCTCCCATCCTCAGCAACGCGTGCCTTCCTTTGTCAAGGTCCAGGACGGGGCCACCATGGCGCAGCAAGACTCCAGTGACCCCGGGCAGTGTGACCCATCACCACTGCCCCCCCGATGTACACAATTCTCTCCCACCCCCTCCACCCCCTTCCCGGGGATATTTTGGGGGCAAAATTATAGATACAGAACTGAAAGGAACGAAGATAAATAGCAAATGGTAAAAGAAGCTCTCTCTAAGTAACAGGACTTGTGCTTAATCCATAATCTCACATTTTTCCAGTTTGAGGAATAAAACACCCTCACCTCCTCTGCCCTGAGGAACCCCCAAAGGGATCGCACCGCAGATGGTGCAATTCTCACTTCAGCCAGCAGGTGGCGGGCCAAGACCACATGGACCGGCACAACCCTTCGTGGCCAGAGCCTGGGCTGGAACGCTCATTTCTGGACTCCCTTTGATTTCGTTCCACAAGTTCCCAGGGATCACCTGGCTTTATTTGCAGCACCCGGATGGTCGTGCAAAGATGGGGACTCCGGCGCTGCGGCAAACCTGGATGAGGTGGATTTGAGCCCCATCTGCCGCAGCACTTTCTGGGGCCCCAGGCTCTTAGCCCACCATCTGCGGCCATCTGGAGGGCTGAGCCTCCAGCAGTGAGGTTGGAAAGCAGAGACTAGGGCTCCCCTGGGTTCCCGCTCTCCAGTAGGGGGGCCTTGGGGTCTTCCTGGGGTCCCACGGGGGCTGCCATAGACAGAGGCCACAAGTTTTCCCCACACTCTTACCCCCAACTCCCCGCCTCTGCAGACCCCCACCCTCCAGCCCCGTCCCTGGATCTGCTCCTGGAGCTCCACTCTTGACTCCCGCCCAGCCCGGCCAACAGATACGCCACCCTCTGCCTCGGAGGCCACAGCAGCAGCAGACTCAGAGGGGCCTGTGTTACACCAGCCAGGCCAAGAGCAGGAGGAACACCAGGACCAGGGCTGCGGCCAGGGTCACAGAGGGCACCAGGTCCGAGTCCTCGGGACCGAGGATGGCATCTCCAAGGGCATGGTGGAGGGCGGCAGGGGCACCAGACAGCTGGGTGTCAGCGACCTTCTCCCCGGGGGGCCCTGGCCGGCCCATCTGTGGGAAGGGGGACCTGAGGGACAGGAATTCCTCTGGGAAGCGTCGCACTCTCTGCCTGGCCGTCCCATCCCTCTCCTCTGGGAGGCCCTCCAGACATAGCAGGTGACCAGAGGTCCCCGAGGTGACCCTGGGCAGTGACTCCCTGAGCCTCAGTTTTCTCCGCTGTAAAACCGGGATGCCAAAGGCCACCAGGGAGGACAGGGACCAGATGAGACAGTAGCGCCTGGGCTATTGGCATCTCCTCCCCGCCCCTCAACCCCTTACCTTCTCTCTTGAGACGACTGGGGCTGGAAAGTCAGGTCCGGCACCACAGCCCCCGAGACCTTTGCCCTTGTGCCAGGGGATCTGGAATGCGGCTCTGCTGGTTTCTTGGGCACTTAGAAGCCTAGGACTCATCTGGGGGGAACTCTGTCAAACTGCGGGAGAAGCCCCATCAAGGCCTGCCAGCTGCCCTCTGCCCACACAGTGGCTGGGGCGGTGGGCACCAGATTACATCCGTTTTACAGTTGAGAAAACCCAGGTTCAGAGAAGGAAGCACCTCCCCGGAGCAGGGTTCCCGAGAAGCCCCAGAGGTTGGCAGAGGTGGTCACAGCATCCTGGGTCCTCTTGGACCTCAGGCTCCTCGTCTGCACAGGGGCAGACTGTGCATGAACTCGTTGGCTAAGCTCCAGCACCCAGGATCGGCCAGGGATGGAGACAGCCCAGGAGTCGGAGGTGGTCTCCACCCAGCCCCTCCCCACCCCAGGCAGCTCTGCAGGACGTTTACCTTCTGGCCAGGGCGGGAGGCGGCTCCCACGCCCGGGACCGGCCACGTTCCCCAGTGCAGGGACCTGCCACGTTCCCGAGTGCAGGCAGCGACCAGTGGCAGCTTGATTGGATCAACTAGGGAACCTTCTTCTAAAGAACCCACCCTCCTTGGGGCCTCCCTCGGGGAGGGACTGGAGATGGGGGGCGGGGAAATGAGGGACCGGCCCCTGCTGTGGGTGTGTCCGGGCCAGAGGGGAAGCAGAATGGGTGCTCCCACCCCCAGGCAAGTGCTCTCTGCTTCTTCTGAGCGGACAACTCCCTGAGGGGGCTGGAAGGGGCTCAGGAAATTGAGCAGGGACCTCTTGGCACCCCTATGTGCCTGCGCCGTGCCAGGCACGGGAAGGGGGGCAGGGGGGAGGAGGAGAGCCCCACCCCGTCCCAGAGGCCAGGTCCCCAAGCAGCCCATCTAGGGCAGGCCCAGGTGGCAAGAGAGAAGGCCCAAGTGACCCAGTGAGGGAGATGGTAGTTAAAAGAGGTCCAAGGACCAGAGAAACATCCTTGGTGGAGGAAATCATCCTTTAACGACAAAGATGGCCATTGAATCACTAATTTTAAAAGCAAACATGTTTGAAATAGCCTTAATGCCCATGACAGAAGATTCCTGAACAAACTCAGGTTATATCTCAATTGTTAAAATACGGTTACAAGGCTTGTGCAACACCAGCGACGAGAGTCACCATTTATTGGGTGCTGGATCCAAAGCCTGTGTCCTTTACGGCAATAAAAGGCTTAAAATACGTAAAGTGGTCACACAGCGGTATACACGCGCAACGAAAATAATGGGAAAATATGAAGATTAGACGCAGGTGGGGAAAGACACGGAAATGCCAGCAGGGTGATGGATGGGGCTTTCCGGAGCCTGTTTTTCCTGTGGGTCTACTAGTTGGATTTCCATAGTAAAAGGGAATGGTACCTTTTTTCCTTTTAACGTTTATCTGTTTATTTTTGAGAGAGAGCAAGCATTTGTGAGCGAGCACAAGAGAGGCGGAGAGAATCCCAAGCAGACACAGCTCGATGCCACAACCCGAGTGTGAGATGGAGACCTGAGCCGCAGTCGAGTCCTACCCTTAACTGACTGAGCAGCCCAGGCACCCCTATATAACACCTTTTTCAAACAACCCGCTGTTACAATAGCTAGAACTTGGAAATAACCTAAGTGTTCAACAACAAAGGATCAGTTCAAACATAACACGGGGCACGGCCGGGTTAGGGGCCGCAGAAGGGGGTGGGATCCAGCCGCTCCCGGAAGAAGCCCACAGGGGGCAGCGGGCCCCAGTGACTGTGCTGTTGTTGGAGGGGGAGCTTCCTGGGATATTCAGTTTCTGCTTCTCTTATCTTGTAATTTTATCTTATTACCTGGAAGATTCTCAACAAGCCGTTTATTCCTGCAATCAAAAAAGACCAGAAACGGGGAAAATGCAAGTCTGTGCCGCTGGAGCCACCACCCTCTCTTCTCTGGGTCACACACACACACACACACACACACACACACACACACACTGGCTGTCGGGGATGCGGTTCAGCCCGAATGCACCTCGTCCCCGGAGGGGAGGAAGCAGGGCCAGCGGTGACTCAGGACGCGAGGTAGCAGGGACGGAGTCCTGCCTTCGCTGGAGACCAGGGTTCTCCCTGTGACCTTGGCGAGTCGCTGCGCCCCTCGGGGCTCGGTTCCTCCGGCCTGTAGGAGCCACGGGCGCCGGACCCGAGGGTGGTCCGCAGTCCCCCCCACATTGCACACGGACGAATCCGCAGGGGCTCTGCCTCCAGGCCCCGCAAGGCTGTCGAGTCTCCTCGTTGGGCGCGGGGTGCCCATCCTCGGGGCCAGCCCGGGAGGTTCTCGGGGGCTCACGAGGCACGGGTGACGCCCATTTGGAGCCCAGCCACGCCCCCACACCCCCAGCCAGAGCTCCGCGCCCCAGTCCGCGCCCCGCCCCCAGGGCCGCGCCGCCGGAAAGCCCCAACGGAGCCCTGCCCCCGGCACCCGCCCCGCCCCCGGGCTCCGGCCCCGGGAAAGCCCGGCCGAGCCCCGCACCCCGCCCCGTCCCCGGGTCCGCGCCCCGGGAAAGCCCGGCCGGGCCCCGCACCCCGCCCGCGCCCAGCCCCGGCACCCGAGCATCCGCACCGCTCGCGGCTGCCCCATTGGCCCGCGCCCGCTCCGCAGGGCCGCCTGGCAGCCAATCGCGGCCGAGGGGCGGGGCTGCGGCCCGGGCCGGATGCTCGGCGCCGCTGCGGCCCGACGCGCCTCCCGGCCCGGAGCTGTCCCCCAGCACCCGGCCACTCTGCGGCGGCGGCGGCGGCGGCGGCGGCACGGACACTGCCAGGAGGGGCCGGCCATGCAGGAGCCGCTGCTGGGGGCCGAGGGCCCGGACTATGACACCTTCCCTGAGAAGTCGTCCCCGTCGCCGGGGGAGAGGACGCGAGTCGGGTGAGAGTCGCTGGGCATGGGGGCTGCGGGCAGGGGCTGGCTTCCGCCTTGGGCCTTCTCTGACCTTCCATGAGTGTCCACCAAGGGTCCATCTGGTCCCCTCCTGCCCCCAGACACCCTCGTTTTATTTAAGGAGCTGCTCCCCCCCCCACACCCCCTGTACCGGGCCCAGCCCCCAACTGCCTCAGATAGGGTGAGTGAAAGCCAGAGAGGGCGAGGGGCTTGCCTAAGGTCACACGGCAAGCTTCAGTGGCAAAGCTGGTGGCAGAAACCAAGCCTCCTCTTCTAGAGAAGAGTGCTCCTTCACCCGTGCCTCAGCCACGGGGATGGGCTTTGGGGACCGTCCTGGGGAATTCTCCAAGCGAGATGACACTCAGGCTCCGGGAGCTGGCAGTCTGGCCCTGGAGCCAGCCCTCGCCAAGCGCTGCCCTCACAGCCTGAGCGGGCAGCCATTGTTCAGCAGTTGGGGGAGGAGGAACTCAAAGACCTCATCGTTCTTCCCACCCCCCCACCAGGGCCCCACAGAACAAGAGGGTGTTCCTGGCTACCTTTGCTGCCGTGCTGGGCAATTTCAGCTTTGGGTACGCCCTGGTCTACACGTCCCCTGTCATCCCTGCTCTGGAGCTGTCCTTGGACCCAGACCTGAGGCTGACCAAAACCCAGGCATCCTGGTTTGGGGTAAGAGCCATGCTCTGAGCTGGAGGTGGGCAGGGCAGAGTGAGCAGGGACCCACGAAGCCAGGGACGCCCAAAATCTCAGGCGTGGGGCCCCCTCTAGGGCCCTGGTCTTCCCCCTCCCCCATCCACCCCAATCACGCTGGGCGGCAGGAGGGGCAGTGGGTGAGTGAGGCCAGATGATGGCTCTGAAATAGAAGGAGGAAGTGAGAGCTGAAGGAGAAGGTGTGGGAAGGAACAAGTGGGGAGGTGCCCCTCCAGGTCTCACCCCTGGGGGGTTGAGGGCTCCCCAGACTGCCCCCGCCACCCATAGCCGGGCTGTCACAGCAGAGCAGACGCCTCTCTGGATGATGGGGGACAGGGCATCAGATGCCGATGGAAAGAGGTGCCAGCTGGGGCGAGGGGGGTCCCAGGACAGAGTGTGGGCGAGTGGAAGGGAAGAGCAGAGGCCCCAAGAGTCCCAGAATTCCAGAATTCCAATCTTAGCAGCCTCAAATGTACAATGACAACACAGTAGCTAAGATAATACCCAGTGTGTGCCGAGCACTTAGTATGCGCCAGGGATGTGCTGGATACTTTACGTGAGAGCTGGTTAACTCCCGGGGCCAACCCTAAGAGTGGGTACTCCTGCCCCCCCCCCACCCCCCATAAAGCAGCTAACGAAACTGAGGCTCAGATAGACCAAGCAACGTGCCCAAGTCACTGACCGGATGCTACTCACTCCACTCTACAGGGAATCCAAGAATCCCCAAGTCTAAAAATGCCAGGGGCTTTAGGTTATAGAATACTCCTGTCTGCTATACTCTAGTATCAGACTTTTAAGCGTTCAGCTGAGCAGAACCACCATGGACACACGGCCCCACATCCTCTGCAGAGCAGGCCTCCCTACGGTGGCACCTCTTAGGAAATGGCTATGCACATGCTGCTTGTACACGCCCGGAGATGGGAGGCTCACTACCATTCAGGGCCTGAGTCCTGCACCCCAGGATCCCACGGTCAGCCTGGAAAAGCAGCTGCCTCTGGGCTCTGATGGGGGGTGGGGCGGGAGTGCGGGGTGCCCACACACGTCTGCCGTGCACTCCTTTCCTGCAGTCCGTTTTCACCTTGGGCGCGGCGGCTGGGGGCCTCAGTGCCATGGTCCTCAATGACCTCCTGGGCCGGAAGCTCAGCATCATGTTCTCAGCCGTACCCTCGGCAGCTGGCTACGCGCTCATGGCAGGCGCCCACGGCTTCTGGATGCTGCTGCTGGGGAGGACGATGACAGGCTTCGCCGGGGGGCTCACAGCTGCCTGCATCCCGGTAAGGCCAGGACCGCCCCTCACCGCCTCGGCCGCCGAGTTGGCCCCCGTGTTGCTAAAGCCTCCTGACCCTCGAGCCATCTGGTCGGCGGGGGGTGTGTTTGCCAGGGAGCCTCAGCTTACCTCCACCAGGGCAACCCATTTCGGGGAAATCTGGCCCCAGCTGACCTCACTCTGGACTCCCCATAGTTCCTACCCCATTTCCTGACAGTCAGGCACATTGCTCAATTGGAGAAAATCTGCACGAAGCAAGGGGGGAAGGGGAAGTGTCTGCCCCGAGCCGAGCCATCCCTCGGACTCCTCCCACAGTGCCCCACGCCAGGCCACCCATTTTCGGAGCCGAGTGCCTCTGCCCACTCGACGGGGAAATGGACTGAGTCCCGATCAGGATGAGAACCCCACCTGAAGCCCCCGCTTCTCACCTCCCGAGGTTCACAGGGCCACCTCTCCCGTCTCGGGCCGGGCCCCGGACCCTAAACTCTCACCAGAGGCCGTGCGGCCCGATGTGTCTTGCAGGTGTACGTGTCTGAGATCGCTCCCCCGGGTGTTCGTGGGGCCCTGGGGGCCACGCCCCAGCTCATGGCAGTATTCGGGTCACTGTCCCTCTAC
Organism: Lynx canadensis; assembly: GCF_007474595.2. NCBI lineage: Eukaryota > Metazoa > Chordata > Mammalia > Carnivora > Felidae > Lynx > Lynx canadensis. The sequence goes on from NC_044315.2 coordinate 91,961,860, forward strand.
GCCCTTGGCAAGTATTGTCCAGATGAGCAATGGGCACCTCCTGTGTGCGGGCGGGCGGGTAACAGGGCGCCGCTGCTGAGCAGCCGTGGGTGGAAAGGCAGCGAATGTGCCCCAGAGCAAACCCCGAGCCGGGGGACAAGATACTTGCTCAGCCAGCACTGGGCTGCGTACCTCTAGGCAGCGCTCTGCCTCTCTCTGGGCCCATACGGAAAAGAGAGCAGGGTGCATCCGGTTGAGGTGGGGTGGGGGTTTGGAGATAGTAGCCCGGGGCCTTGCCTGCTCCGTCTACCCCGCCGTCCCCCTGCCGTGGCCCTTGAGACACTCCGAGAACCTCCTTCAGGCCAAGCCATCCCTGTAGCCCCTCCTGGTTTAGACCGCGGAGGCCTGAGGCAAGCAGGGTAGGCTTCCTGTAGGAGACGGCCCTGGGACTAGCGCTTGAGGACGGAGCAGGTCGCTCAGAGGCGTCGACAGGAGGGGACTGGACGTGTAGCCTGGACGCCGGCCGCTCACCCCGTCGTCACCTCCAGGCCTCCTGCTGCCGTGGCGCTGGCTGGCTGTGGCCGGGGAAGGGCCTGTGCTCGTCATGACCCTGTTGCTCAGCTTCATGCCCAACTCCCCCCGCTTCCTGCTGTCGCGGGGCAGGGACGCGGAGGCGCTGCGGGCGCTGGCCTGGCTGCGCGGGGCCGACACCGACACCCGCTGGGAGTTCTCGCAGATCCAGGACAACGTCCAGAGACAGGTGCGGGAGGGTGGGTGCGAGGCCCTGGGTGGTGCAGCCGGCCACTGGGCCCGAGCCTTGGCGGCTCGTCCTGGGGGGGTGGGGGGGGGGTAGACGGCGGATCCCACCTCCGAGAACGAGGGGAAGGGGAGGCGTGGCCGCGACCCAGAGCGCGTGCTCCGCGCTGCCGATGCCTGGGCGCCCGGAGATCCTGACCAGCAGACATCTGCCTTGTCCCACCCGCTCCCCCAAGAGCCTGGGGCGGGCGGGGGTCTGTGGCCGGACCGCCTCAGTGCCCAGGGTCTTTTCTGGGAGGAAGGGAGAAGGGAGTCCGGGGCAGGGTGGGGGCTGCCGGAGGGGCGGGCGCAGCCGCCTCGGGAGCAGCTTCACGTTCGCAGAGCACCCGCGTGTCGTGGGCCGAGGCCCGGAGCCCCCACGTGTACCGGCCCATCGCCATCGCCCTGCTGATGCGCTTCCTGCAGCAGCTGACGGGCGTCACGCCCATCCTTGTCTACCTGCAGCCCATCTTCGAAGGCACCGCCGTCCTGCTGGTGAGACCCGGGCCCCACACCGCCCCGGCTCTGCCCACCCCCCCCCCCCCCGTGTCCGCGGGGGCCGTCCCTTACCGAGCACCTGCTCCGCACCTCGGGTCGGGGGCGCATGCGCCGTGTGGAGCCCGCCGGGCTCTCTCCGCCCTCGTTGTGCCCCGCACCTGTTCTCAGAAGCACGTTTGCGCGTAACCTCACGTGTCTTAAGCCAGACGGGACTGCAGAGGAACCCCCTGTATAGAAACGCAGAGAGAGCCCGGGGGGGCGGGGGGGGGGGGCGCCGTGGACCCCCAGGTTCAGAGCATCTGCCACGCCCCTGCAGACCTCAGCTTCCGCCTCTGTAGAATGGAGATAGCAGAGAGGGGGCCTCCGTCGGCCCGTCCTGGGCTCGAAGGGAGATGAGATTTAGAGATTAGTGACAGTGCAGTCCCACGAGTCACCGTGATGCCCGGACTCTCTGCCGGCCTCGGGCTCGGGGGCGGGGGCGGCAGTTGCGTGCGCCCTGGCTGAGGGGGCCCGGCTGGGTGAGCAGAGGAAGTGCCCGGCACACGGTACGCGCCGAAGGAGCTGTGGCCACGGCTTGGCGTCTGAGCGCCCTGCAGCGCCGTGTGCGGGACGGGTGGGACAGGAGCGGCAGGCCAGCGTCCCTCAGCCCCCGGTGGCTCCCTCCCTGCAGCCCCCGAAGGATGACGCAGCCATTGTGGGGGCCGTGAGGCTCTTCTCCGTGCTGATTGCTGCCCTCACCATGGACCTGGCTGGCCGCAAGGTCCTGCTCTTTGTCTCAGGTGAGCACCGGCCTGGCCCCTGCACTGGCCCACTCCTCCCGCAGCCACCGCCGATTGTGTGCCGGCCCACGTGACTGGGAGCCCCGGGGCGAGGGGGGGATGGCCGGGTCAGACCTGCCCTGCTGGCCCTGCCCCCACCAGCGCCCAGCAGAGGGCCTGGCGGCCACGAGCTGCTCCACAAAGACCTGCTGGGGCTTGGGTGAGCAAACGAGCCAGTCGTGAGCCACACGGTGGGTGTGACAGCAGCTCACACGCGGGCAGGGTCAGAGCTCTGCAGGAAGTGTCCGGTCGCAGACGGGCCACGACGGCGGCCTGGATGAGAAATGGGCCGCACGGGTTGCAGGGTGCTGAGGAAGCACCGGGCTCAGACGGTCCCGGCCCCTCCGAGGGCCACCGGTCTGTCCACAGCCACCATCATGTTTGCTGCCAACCTGACGCTGGGGCTGTATGTCCACCTCGGTCCAAAGCCTCCGACTCCCAACAGCACCGTGGAGCTCGAGAGCGCGCCCTTGGGGGGCACGGAGCAGCCCCTGGCCGCACCCACCAGCTACCTTACCCTGGTGCCCCTGGTGGCCACCATGCTCTTCATCATGGGTAGGTGTGGCCGTGACCCCACCAGGATGGGCGGGGGGCGGGGGCCGGGAGGGCCGAAGGCCAGCCAGAGAGGGGCTGTCTGGGGCTTAGGTGTGGGGGACGTGCTAGGGCACGGGCAGGGCACCGCTGTCCTGGTCTGTCAGGGTGGTTGGGGCGGGGTCTCGGCAGCTCAGTGGAGGCAGAAGAGGCCCCACGTCCCCTGTGTCGGCAGGCTACGCCATGGGCTGGGGGCCCATCACCTGGCTCCTGATGTCCGAGATCCTGCCCCTGCAAGCCCGCGGGGTGGCCTCGGGGCTCTGCGTGCTGGTCAGCTGGCTCACCGCCTTCGCCCTCACCAAGTCCTTCCTGCTGGTGGTGGTGAGTGCCGGGGGCTGAGCTCAGGGCTTCAAGGGCACGGCCTCTAAGTGCCACACAGGGGTCCTCCCGGGCCAGGGCGGGACCAAGCCCAGAAGGCCGCACTCGTCCACATGGCAGTTTGGGTCTCTCAGCGTGGATCTCTGCTGGTCAGCCCACATCCGGCTCTGTGCCCGCTTCCCCCGTGCCACACACACACACACACACACACACACACACACACTTGGTTCAAACCCCTCCCCGGGCAGCTCGGCCGGTGCCTGCCCTGGTGGAGCCAGTGCGTCAGGGCAGGGTCGGGGGAACCCAGAGCGAGCACAGCCCCAGCAGAGAGGCACAGACGAGCTCGGGGCAAGGCAGGAGGGCGTGTGGGGTGCGCTCCCAGCCAGGCTGTGGTGGCGGCGCCGGGCAGCGAGGGAGAGAGGTGGGGGGGGTGGGGGGTGGGGACCGAGCCGAGGCGGAGACCAGAGGTCCGGGCCCCAGGTCCAGGCCTGGGCAGGCTGCTGCCCTCGAGTGGAGGAAGTCCTCGGGGCCCGGCACCACGGGGAGGCCGCCCCAGACCTGAGGGCCTGGGGGACGGGACTGGGGGGGGATGACTAAAGCATTTGCAGTTCCTGCGGGAGGCTGTGGAGCCCAGAGAGGCCCGCTGGGATAAGCAGGAGCGTGCTGGGAGCCCCCGGGTGACCAGGCATTCCCTCCATGTCCCCAGAATGCCTTTGGCCTCCAGGTGCCTTTCTTCTTCTTTGCTGCCATCTGCTTGGTCAACCTGCTGTTCACCGGCTGCTGCGTGCCTGAGACCAAGGGCCGGTCGCTGGAGCAGATCGAGTCCTTCTTCCGCACTGGGAGGAGGTCCTTCCTGCACTAGGTCAGGGTCCCCACCTGGGAGGGGCCGAGCACTGGACGCCGGGCCTCTGTGCTGGCCACAAGCCTGAACCCCAAGCCCGGGGGGCGACAGCAACACGCCATCAGACGGAGCCCAGGACCAGACAGAAGCACGACAGGCCCCCCGAGTGCGCTTCTGGCTCTGGGCGGGCTGGGCCCCAGCTCAGCCGTGCCGCACGCTCGTCGGCCAAGACCCGCTGGCAGAGGAGACAGCCATGGGCCACAGGGGAGTACGTGGCCCGGGGTCCAGGATGAAGCCGGGGCTGAGCAGGGGAGTACACAGCCCGAGGTCCAGGACAAGGCCCTGCTGGGTGACCCCAGGGCCTTGGCGCTTACTCAGGCTCAGAGGATGCCCCCACACAGGGCTGCAATGAGGACAGAGCCAGGCAGGGCAAGAGGCAGTGGACGGCTCCACACCAGGACGTCGTCGTGCCATTTTGTTCTGATCACTTAGTCACCATTGAGCGTCCTAACCACAGGGAGGAAGACAGATCTGCACTTCTGAAAGCTGTGGATGCCACAGAGAACATTCTGGACTCCCAGGCCAGGGCACAAAGCCCAGTACAGACCTTCCTCCTACACCCACCCGATCTCTGGGAACAGGGCTCTTAAGTGCCCCTGTCTGTAAACCGTGTTCACCCCGTTTGTAAAAATAAATCAGGCTCTCGGCCCTGGCGTGGAAGGGAACGGGGTCTGTCGTAGGTGGGGGAGCCCACGCAGCAGCCAGGCTCGGCCAGACCCAAACTCTCAGCCAAGGCTACCATGGCCTAATGCCCCAGGCAAGGCCCGCCCGGTGGGGTCCCAGGGAGGCAGAGAGAAGGGGCAAGGCAGCCTGGGAGGGAGAGCCTGGCCACACGACGGCCCCATCCGACAGGCCCCGGCCCTTCCCGGCTGTGTGACCTCGACAAGCCACTTGCCTGTCTGAGATGCTGCCAGCAGACCTGGGACAGGGCCAGCAGCACAGAAGGTCCTCGATAAAAGGGCAGTTCCTCCCAGGACCAGCGATCCCGGCCCCCGCACTCACGGTATCAGAGGGAGAAAGGAGCAGGCAGAGTGCGCGAGCAAGCATTCAGACCACGGCCAGGCTTTATTGCTCAGACAAGTTAAACATGGAGCGTGAACGAGGACCCCAGGAAGGCGGAGTCCAGACCCACTGAGGCAGGAGTGGGCCCTGGCAGCCCAGCCAGACAGACAGACGCTCCCTGCGGGCGGCAGCCCACACGGGCGGGGGACAGGATCCCCGGCTGCGGGACTGCTCGGCTGCACTCACCGGGAACCTCGGGCACGGAGCATGTCCATTCTTGCCTGTGACTGAGGGGTCAGAGGGCCCTCCCACCTCTGCACCTGCCTCCAGGGCCCCCCCCTCCCCTCCAGCAGGCCTGCTGACAGAACGGAGGTGCAACCTTCCGGGACACACAGCCAGCCCTTCCCCTCCTGCAGCAGGGAGACCCCCGCCAGCGAGGCCCCTGCAGCAGGGGCAGGAGGGCTGGGCAGAAGTGACCCCCGCGTCCCGCTTCCCAGATAAGAATGAGCCAAGAGGGGCGGGCAGGGCCCTTGCCCCTCCTGGGAGGTAGACGGTCTTGTCCACGGCACACACAGCAGACACACACACACACACACGCACACACACACTCCCGCCCGCCTGGAGAGGCCCGGAGCCCACAGCCCTTTGAACCCTGCGCTGGCTTGAGAAAGGTGGTCCCAGAGGACCCCTGAAGGCACGTGTCCCACCCGCCGGCCACGCCGCAGGGCCCGCGCCCCCCCCCCCCCCCCCCGGGGCTCGGCCTGGTCGGGCTCGCTGGAAGGCTGCCGGGGGGACTGCCGCAGACCAGGATCCCCGTGCGCGTCCCCCGGGACAGTGAGTGCTGCTCCTGCGAGGAACGCTAACGAGCCCCGGGGAGGAGGGCTCCCTCTGGGAAGCGAGGATCTGGACACAGCTCTAGGGGTGGTTTCAACAAAGGGGGGCTGGGCCCGAGCTCAGGGTTCTGAGCAGGGCCCAGCCGGGGGCCCTGGGAGAAGGACGAGTGGGAGCTGGGCCCCAGACCGAGCCTTTTCCACACCAGCACCGCCCAGGCTCAGCCAGGCCCCACCAGACACGCCTGGCAGCTGGGCGCCGCTCGGGCTGGCGGGGCAGGCAGCGGGCCGAGGGAGAAACACACAGGGGACGCCAGGAACAGTGGACGGAGGGAGGCCGGGGTGACAGTGCGCATCCCCGCCGGGGCGGCTCCCTCGGGCCCCGCACACGGGCCAGGCACCCGGTGCGCACAGCTCGTGGTGGTGGAGGCGGCTCTGGCCCCCGCCCAGCTCCCCCGAGACCAGAGTAGGGGGCAGGCCAGCAGGAATACGGAGGTGGGCGGAGCTCGGCCCCGCTGCCTGGGCCCCGGCCACGGCCGACACGCCGGGGGCACACAGACAGGTGGATGAGCAGCCCCCCGGGGCAGGGGAGAGCCTGCCCTCCGCGCTTCCTTGGCACCGGGCCCCTGGGGGCCGTGGGGGAGGACCCATGACAAGCGTCCCGGAGTGGCCTGTCCGAGGTTCCCGGGAACTGGGGAAGGGGCGCTCCCCAGCCAGCCAGCCAGCCAGCCAGCCGCTGCCCTGGGCACTCGAGGGGCATCCCGGGACTGCTGTGGGCTCCCACGGAGAGCAGAGCGGCGGGGAGGGGCCTGGGCAGCGGGACGAGGCCCTGCCCCGAGGGAGAGCCACAGGAGGCTCACCCCACCCCTGCCCAGGGTCGCCGTGCCTCCCAGCTCACGCCGGGACCGGCGTCCCCCAGGAAGCTCCTCCTGGCCCTGCGGCCCCGCGAGCGGTGTGAGTCCGGACACCCGCCCGGCAGCCTGCTTCCAGCGGAGCCGGGCCAGCTGCGAGGGGCGGGGCCAGGCGGGCCGCCCGTGCGCAGCCACTGCGGGCTCCGCTCTCCTCCAGCCCCGCGGCCTGGGTCACCCCGAGGCCCGCGCTGCCTGCCTGCCTGCTGCCACCGCCAGTCTCCCTGCTGCTGGCCAAGGCCCGGGGCAGGAGACACAGATCTGGAGAGAGGGAAGACAGGAGAGGATTCCAGGTGTAGGGACAGGTGTAAGGGGGCTGACAGGAGCTAGGCAAAGGCTCCTCTTCCAGGCTGTTCTCCAGGGTCGACGCTCCAGGCCTCATCCCTGCAGGCCGTGCTCACGCAGAGTCCCAGGGGCGAGCAGGGAGGAGCGGGTCACCTGACCTGCCTCACAGCTCTCCCTCCAGGGTGTCCGTGAGCTTCTCCTCGTCAGCCTGCTGCTTCTGCTGCTGGATCCTGGCATAGGAGATCGCGTCGCCCCTGGGGAGACAGCGAGTCAGTGTCACAGGACGCCCGGTCCTCCCACCCACCAGCAGATTCCTGGCCTGTGACCGAGGCTTCAGCTGCAGGGACAGCAGGTGTCCCCAGAGACCCTGCTGCTAGGATAGCAGCCTCTAAGAGAGGCACAGGCTGCCCGGGATCTTGGATTCAGAGTCGCAGCCCGGGCTCCGAAGCAGAGGGCGGCAACTGACTGGGACGCCAGGCGTGGGCGCTGGACGGGAAAGAGGCTCTGCCGAACCACAGACCTGCCATCCCCACTGTCGGCTGTGGCGAGGCACAGCCAGGCCACCAGGAAGTCCACCAACCCTCCTGCTCTCATTCCCGTGAGCGGCAAACACCCTGGGGACACTGATGAGAGTCACTGACAACTGCCGTGCCCGTTCCCACAAACGGACACCAGGGGCCCCTCCTGGACCCTCCGCACTGAGAAGACTACAGGAGGTAGGATGTGAAGATCCCTCCCAGGGGCTGGGAGAGGCAAACGCACTTTTTGCCCAGAGCCGAGAGTCCGTACAGCACCCCAGTGGCGAAGGCGATGGCGTTCCCCAGCAGCGTGGTCAGGGTCAGGCTGATGACGATGGGGACGATGGCCATCCTAGGAGAGAAGCCCGGGTCAAGGCGGTACCCCTGCCCTGCGGCTGCCATATGACTTCCAGGCTCCCCAGACTAACCCAGCCCCCCCCCTCCCAGAGAGCCAGGTGCAGGAAGGGTCCCCAGAAATCAGTCCAGACACAGGGTCACGGCCAGGCTTCAAGAAGTCCTTAGACACCCGTGCACTTGTCTGCGAAGTTCCGTGAGCTTTCTGAGGCGAGGACCCAAGCCTTCATCAGACCTCTGGAAGGGTCTGTGGTACACAGAGTAAAACAGCGCTGGGGTCATCCACCCACCCCTTCGGGGAACAGGCCGACCCGAAAATCTCCTGTCAGTTCCTCCCTAGCGGCTTTGTGACGGGCCAAGTTCCTGAACTCCTCCCGTGTGAACTCCACACACAGTGCCTGGAACAGCATCAGCACCAGGTAAAGGTCAGCTCTTCGTGGTGCAGTGAAACCAGCCTTATCTCAACAAGAGAGATCCCAGAGCGTGAACCGCACAAGGCAAGGGGTTTCCTTCTGGTCCCCGCCACGGTTGGGCGCCCCCTGGCGGCAGGTGTCCCCTCTGGCTCGAGTGTCCATGGGCTGACTCTCGATTCCGGCTGGGATTTCCAGACCCCCGTGGCAGTGGGTTAACTAGGCCAGGGAGATACCGCAGCTGGGGGACCAGCGCTCTGTCCCGTGGCTTCCCTGGGCGAAGCGGTCTGGCCCAGCAGCCGCACCCGCCCACGCACACCCCGCACGCTAAGGCGAACACTGGGCCGCCAGATGGGCCTCCGCAAGTCCGCCTGCCTCTCTACTCAGGCGGGACATGCGATCGTGAGGTTTTGCTGTGCTTATAAAATCTGTCAGTAGTAAAAGAATAACGGGAATTAGAAAGAAAAAAAAAAGACCAAGGGGGAAACCTTCTATCAACAAAATTAAAGGGAAACCGGCTGGAAAGATGTCTGAGAGAAGTAGAACAAAGGGTTAAGAAATCTTCACTATAGGAAACACATAACTTGCTAAGTGAAACATGGAGACGCCAGTAGGTAAGAAGTAAACCAGAACATTTTCAGGAGGGAAAATGCAATTAGTAAAAACGTTCAGAAAAACAGCTCAATTCTTGTCAGACACGAGACGGGCAGCACCAGCGGGGTGGAGAGGAGGCAGAAACCCTGATCGCCTCTTGGGAAAGCAAGTCAGTCACATATTGAAATCTTTCCAATGACTAACCTACAGCCTAACAATTCCATGCCCAAGGAGAGATCTATCCTAGGGAAAGCACCACAGGAAAAGTTTTGCTCATCGCTGTTTACTGTGGTTTGATTTAATCTGTACCACTGTTTACAGAGGAAGAAAGCATGACACAGGCAGTGCAATAAATATTCCTGTCAGTAAAAGTAATCTTATGAAGTCTTTACCGGTGATCCTGAAAACGTTTACGTTGTGGTATTAAGTGAAAACGAGCAGGACACAAATTTACTTCAAACGGTCATACTGTGTAAGAAACAAGTTTAAAAAACCTGCAGGGGTGCCTGGGTGGCTCAGTCAGTTGAGCATCTGACTCTCGATTTCAGTCCAGGTCATGATCTCACGGTTTGTGGCATCGAGCCCCACAATGGCCTCTGCACTGACAGTGTAGAACCTGCTTGGGATTCTCTCTCTCCCTCTCTCTCTCTCTCTCATTCTCTCTCTCAAAATAAATAACTTAAAAAAAAAAACTATTAAAAAAAAGTTTTTTAACGGACAGAAACATACCAAAATGTTCCAAGCAGTAAAGCTTTAATATTTTCCAAGTTATTTTTAGTAAACGTATATTACTGTTAGTATTTTTAAAATACAGATCAAGGCAAGGGGCATGATGGCAGATAGTATTTTGTGAACCTCTATTTCTCCGTGGTTTAGACCCAGTAGGAAGCGGCTCTAGAATGCAACGCACATCTCCTGCTGTCAAAGCAACTGGCCTCCACGAAGGGAAAAAACCCTGGAATAAAAAACTCCACATTTATTTATTTATTTTTTTAAAGTTTACTTATTTTGAGAGGCGGGGAGGGGCAGAGAGAGAGAGAGAGAGAGAGACAGAGAGACAGAGAGAGAACCCCAAGCAGGCTCTGAGCTGTCAGCACAGAACCCGATGTGGGGCTTGAACTCACAAAACCATGAGATCATGACCTGAGTGAAAATCAAGAGTAGGACGCTCAACTGACTGAGCCCCCCAGGTGCCCCAAGATCACCGCATTTATTGCTAAAGATAACCTAAATCATGGTAACCATTGCCATTGCTGTCAGAAGCCGCGAAGAGCCTCCTGTGCACCAGCACTGTTCTAGAAGCTTCCGTGCATGGGACACACCCTGAAATTCGTTCAACCTCATGACTCAGGTGGACAATGCCCCACAGCGAATCTGCGGTTAGAACCAGGAAAATCAAGGGAAGCCCACTGGCAGGTAATATTTTCTGTTCTGCGACCTGCCTTCGTGCCGGGGCGTCGGGATGGACCCCTCGTGCAAGGCTGCACAGAAGCACATCGCTGGGCCTACCAGGGTCGATTTAACAACTCTCAAACCCCGGGCCAGAGGTCCAGGCCCCGCTCACTTTTCTCTAGCCCGTACAGGCTGCAGGGCACGCATTCTCCCTGCGGAAGTGCGGGCGGCCACGGCTGTGGGCTCACCCCACCAGACGCAAGACCACACACGCCACACCCACCGTCGGAGGAGGACTCTGCACGAAGCCATCGCAGCCTCGCCCTCCCCGAGAGGTCCCCCCCAGCCCGGCCCGCTGGCCATCGCCTGCCCTTCAGGTCCCTGACTCTGGGAACCCGGGTCGGGGGCCCCGGAGGGTTAAGTCCCCGCACCGTCCAGCCCCACCCGGGGGCCCCGCACCCGCAGTAGAAGACGGCCTTCTGCCAGGAGCGAAGCCGGTCCACCTTCTCCGCCACCGTGTTGGCAAACTCGATGAACTGGCAGCAGAAGGGCGCCTCGCAGAGCAGCAGGATGAAGGCGTTCATGCTGGAGGGCGGGGAGAGAGGCTGGTGGGCTGACAGGGTCGGGGAGGGGGGGGCCAGTGCCCACCAGAGTGCCGCTCCCCCTCCCCCAGCTCCCCCTCAGCGCCTCTGCGGAGCCGCTCCCCACCCGAGGACCAGAGCCTTCCCTTCACCCCTCCTGTCTCAGAAGGTGCCCCTCAGCTCTGCCATGAGCACGCGGAGGGGTTCCTCGACACAGGGCGCTTTGCAGAGAGCCGGCCGCCCCTCGGCCACCCGGTTACCGCCACTGTCACCGACATCGTCGTCTGTGCGGGGAAAGCTGTGCCCGGCAGCGGCTCACCCATCAGGATGGCCAGGAGGAGGTCATCGGTCCACAACAGTCACTGGGGGCTGACCCCTGGGAAGCCCACACGGGGAGGAGGGCACCTAGCAAGCCCCGTACCCTGCCCCTCCTTCCTGTGTTCCGGCTGGGGACAGTGAAGCCACGGAGACAGACCGAGGGGGTCTGCTCCAGTCTTGGTTCTCCACGGCTGGGTCACGGTCACGGACGCCGGGCCCTCAAAGAATGCCACAGCCTGCGTCCACCCCAAGCCTCGGAGGAAAGTGCCCTCATTACCTACCGGGGACAGAACCCAAGCTGAGGTGCCCCGGGAGCCCACCTGAGCCCAGGGCAGGGACTCTGCACAACTCACACGCCCCCTGCTACGGGCCAGTCCCCCCAACCCCCCCCCCCCCCCCCCCCCCCCCCCCCGCATCCAGGCCGGCCGGTCTCCTGACTGCCTCTGGCCAGCACAGGCCTCCGGGCCCCGCTCCCACAGGCCTCACCACTGGCCTGAGTTCCCTGAGGGCAGGGTCCCACCCGTCCGCCTCTGTGTCCCTCCCAGGCCAAGCCCCACGTGGGCACCGACGATGCTTGGCGCACAGCCACTTCTCACGCGCAGGTGGCTCAGGCACGGCCGGAGCTTCACTGGCTGATTCCCACCCCACCCCCTCCGCCTTCCCTTCCAACGGGATCGGGCTGCCCAGGCAGGGGGGGGGGCAGGGAACTCACCTGGGGCCTTCTAGCCCCTGTCCCACACCAGCTCTAACCTGCCCCGTCTGGCTTGCCCACCTCCGACCTGGAGCCCCCGGCACCTGACTCCAATCCCACCAGACACCAAGCCTCCACCAAGCCTCCTCCAGCAGCCCTGACGGCCCCCGAGCTCCCCCAGGCCAGGCCCCTGGTAGCAGACACAGTGCCTGCAGAGTCTCGCTCCGTGGACACTCAGGAGGCATTTGTGACCCCGGCCCTAAACCCAATGGAGGCCTGGGTGAGTGTCGTCCCCCCCGGCCCGGCCCTAATGAGAATCGGGACAAGTGAACACGGCAGGGTGGAAAGGAGGTGAAGACCCCCGCAAGGCGACCAGAAATCCACGTGCCCCCAGCCCCATGGGGCAGGACGGTCACGGGGCTACTCACATCATCCACACGCCGGCCGCGATGTTCAGAGGGTGGATGGTGACGCAGTTGAAGAGGCCCGAGATGGCGCAGGCTTGAAAGCAGACAGGAGCCGGAATTAGCAGGCAGGAAGGGACAGAGCCTGCCGGGGAAGACCCCTGGCAGACCCCTTGCGACACCAGCACTGCACTCTGCCCTCTGAGACAAGCGAGGTCCCTGTAAGTGCCCCACGTCGTGGGTGAGGACCCAGACTGGGAGAGGCGAGGCGGCTTGGCCCAGACCCCGCGGCAAGGGCGCGGCCGGCTGCGAGGGCATCTCACCCTGTCTCCAGTCCAGGGCCTGGAGGGCCGGCCTCCGCACCCCAGCTGTACCAATACCCGCCGCAAGGCATCGAACGTGAAAAGAGAAGAGGATCTCAGGCCTCGGGCTCAGGCAGGTGTCACCAATCACAGGGCTGGCCACACGAGAAGCCTCTGACGCCAAAAATGAGGCTTGGATTTTGCCGGGGCGAGGCCTGCTGCCCCTCTGGGAACAAAAACTGGGACCAGGTAGACCTGGGTCACAATCCCAGCTGTGACCTGCACACCAGCTGAAGAACCTTGGGGACGTCCTCGTCACTTTTTGAGGCCTGTTTTGTCCCCGGAGTGCGGGCAAGTGCCACAGCCCGGCCCAGCCACCCCTGAAACACCAGGCCCTGAAAGTGGCTTCTCCGGGGTCCCAAGTGTGGAGCCTCGCCCAGTGCTCCCAACCGCACCCCGAGGGGCGGGTGTGCCACGCTCCCCTCGCTTCTCCCTACAGCCAGCGGCCCAGCTTCACCAAGAACTGGCGGTTCCCAGGCACAGGCTCCCAGCTGGAAGCAAAGCCCAGCCCAGGGCCATAGCTGGGGTGGGACTGGAAGCTGGGCCCCGAGGCAGCAATCAGCAGCCAGTTCATTAAACTTGCAGCAGCTTGCCTGGCACCTGATCCCTGCCTGGGCCTGGAATTCTCCTGCTGTTCTCCCAGGTAACCCTATACAGGCTGCAGGGGGAGGATGAAACCAGACGAAGTGAACCCAGACTGCAGGGGGCCTGCCCTCGCGTGGTCCCAAGGTCTCCTAGAGGGACAGAGGTACTTTCTGCGTACTAGCGGCACTCAGCCCGGACACGTCCCATCAGCCTCCAGGCAGCAAGGTTCCCCGGAGACACAGAACACAGACCTGAATGCCCACAAGACAATGCCCCTGCTGAGTCAGTACTTCTCCTCCAGCTCTGACCCTGCCCCCACTGTCCTACCAACAGCCCACCTTAGGGGAGGACTAGGTTTCAACCCAGAAAGAAGGCTGCAGCAAGGAGTCCTTTAACAATCCAGCCCGGAGGGTGTCTCACCCCTTGGAGATCCGGACTAAAGTGACCAGCCTAAAGTGGCCAGCTGGAAGCACAGCCCTTATCTGAATTCCTGTTTCATCACTCAAACTTTTTTAAGATTTTATTTTTAAGTAATCTCTACACCCAATGTGGAGCTTGGACTCACAACTCCAAGACCAAGAGTCGCAGGCTCTACTGACTCGGCCGGCGGGGCGCCCCGCATCGCATCCCTAAAACTCTCGCCTTGCACCCCACCCTGCGATCTCCTATTTGGTATTTGCATAACAATCACCTCCCCCCAAATACTCAGGTGAAACCGACACAAGTTTCTCCTGATGCTTCTGGAGTAGCCCCAACACCACGAACTCCTGGGGCGGCCCAGGTACCTCACTTTAAGAAGCACAGAACGGGATGGAAGACCAGGGTTAACCCGGGAGCCGGCAGGGCTGCTGAATCCAAGGCAGAGGGAGGGTGAGGGCCCAGAGGCCACAGGCAGAACCTTTCCTTTCTCCACCACTGGCCCCCTCACTCCCTACAGGACCCCCACTCTCGTCTGCAAGGAAAACAACTAGCCACACTTGAGAGGATCCTATCTAAAGCCCTGATCCTGAGCCGCCAGTCTCTCCTACAAAGTCAAAAAGATGCTTGCTCTGACAGCAGTGACCGGGACTCAGGGGCCTCTTTGGGATCTGCAGAAGGGCCTGTCCCATGATCACCTCTGGATAAGGGTGTGCCCTTCTGCACAGCACACGCCTAACCCTGCACCCCTGAACTTCCTTCCAGCACCCAGCCACCTGGGACGACTGTGGGACAGGCAGGGGACCCTGAGCGGTGTTCCCTCCGGCCGACTTGATCAGGATCTGGCCTGCTCCAGCCCTCTGTGCCAAGCGGGCACTGTTGAAACCCACTCCAGTGATTCCCAAAGGTGAGGGCCGCAGGACAGGACAGCAGACCATTCGAACAGATCAGACACGTATTTGCCACATGAGCTTCATTTTACTCCTGCAGCAGGTCTGCCTTCCTAGCGGTGTTCTTTGGGCGGGGTGCTAAAAGAGCCTGGCTTCCGTGCAACTTGAGGTCAAGATGTGTGTCGGGATGGCGCTGGGGGGATATGAGGAGGGGAGAGGAGCGGTGGCCGACGCAGAGTCGACAGCAGAGGGAATGCACTGGCCTCGGAGTGGACAGTGAGGACCCAGATGCGCACTGCCCGGCCCTCCCTCGAGGACTACTTGTGCCCGGGCACCACCCGCCCATGTTTAAACAGCCTTGGCCCAAAGGTTAAGGGGGCCTCCGCCCGCGCCAACAGGTGAGGCTGCCTCCGGGCCGGGCAGTGCTGCGCTCTCCCGGCAACATAAGGGAGGTCTCGGAAAGCCCCCGGGGCAGAGGCCGCACGCACCGTCCCGGCGCTCAGATGCGGCGCGGGGGGGGGGCAGTAACTCGGCCACGGTAGTTAACGTTCCCTCCTGGAATGTCCCCATCGCCGCCAGCCCAGCCGCGGGCCCCGCGGGAGCCCGGGCCGCGGGGCCGGGACCATAGCAACCGCCAGGGCGTCCGCCCCGCGCGCGCCCACCCACCGCAGACCGCCCCCCGCCCCACCAGCCCCTCCCCGCGGGGGCGCGCCGGAGGGGCGGGGCCGAACACGCATGCGCGGTGGGCGGCGAGGCCGACCCCTCCCCCGGGCCGGGTACTCACAGACGGCCCCCAGCACCCCCGACAGGCGACACAGCCAGCGGTACCACCACGTCATGCCCTCCTCCTGCGCGGGCGGCGCGGAGCTGACGGACGCTGTCGACGCCCCGCCCGAGCCGCTCATGGTGCCGCTGTCTGGCGCAGCCCGCCACCCTCACAAAGGGCTCCGGAGCCGGCCGCGTTGGCCCGGCGCGCTGCCTTGTGGGAGAGGCGGCCGCTCATTAGCATAAGGGGCGGGGCTCGCTGGGCGGTGGCGGGTGCGCCCGAGGGTCTCGCGCTGATCAGCATAGGGGGCGGGGCCTGGCGGCACCCGCCCTCCCGAGTGGTCAGGTCCTCCCAGCCGGACCAGCACAGGGGCGGGGCCTCGCAGAGAATTAACGAGTGTGCCAGCGTGGGGGCTCATTCTCGGCCCCACGCTCCCTCGTCCCTCCTTCTTGGGTAGAGAAAAAGAAGACCACCACGGGTGGCGTGGGGCTTGTTCAGCTCAGTATTGGGTCTAGAGCCCTGCCGCAGCCAGGGAATTCCGGCAATGCCCCGGGGTGGGTTTTCAAGGCAGATTGGACAGGTTACGTGAAGAAAAACGCTACTCAGACTGCACATTCCGTTTATTGGTACAGAGGGACTGGTGACTGCCATTCCAGACAGAGTCCAGACCCTGCCTCCCGCCGCCTAGCCTTTTGCATGTTGGAGGAGGCCCTAAAGGAGATACTTAAGATTGGACGGAATTCAAATTGGAAAGCACTCAGAGACCAGAGTCAACCCTCTGGGGCTTGCCAGGCACCTAACAGGTGCTCATAAATGTCAAGTTCGTTTCTTTCCTTTCCAGAACCTGGAGGAGACATCCTACTGTGCACGCAGGGCACTGGAGGTTTGTGCTTGGAGAGCAAGCTAGGGTACGGCCCAGCCAGGTTCCTGCACTCGAGATCCGAGGGTCCAGTACAGGCCCCACAGGCTAGCGCCCGCCTCCATGAAGCCCTGGCTAAACTCCATCTCAGCCTGGCTTCCCTCGGACTCCCAGAAGAGTGCCTGCTGCCCACGGAATGTCATCGTCTTCAGGCTGTGGATGTCCCGGATCTGAGGGGAAAGGCGCAGCCCCAGAGGGCCGGCCAAAAACGGTAGCTAGCATTTATGGTGCCTTTAATATACAAGGGATCATACACTCAGGGCCACACACTTAATCCTCACACAACAGCCCTGTCAGGAAGCCACTACTTTTCTACCCAGGAAACAGGTTCAGAGAAGTTGTATTACTTCCCCAAGGACACACAGCCAGGGTGTGAGAGATGGGTTCTGAGCCCAGGTCTGTCTAATTCCAGAAGCCAGGTTGCCTCCAGCAGGGGAGCTGACACTTTGCAGAGGGCAGTTCTCCCAGAACACACAGACCTCATGGGAGGAGGGTTTGATCCACTCTTCTGGAAAAGTTATATCAGGATCTAAAATTATGCTTGAGTTCTGGGTTAACTGTCTACATCAGAAAAGGTCTTGTCTATTTCACTCCTGTGGGGAGCTCAGTAAACATCTGTTGGTGAGTAAGTGGAGGAAACTCTTCTCTCTCATTCTTTCACAAATGATTTTGAGGTTTGGGGGCAAAGTGGGTACAGCACCCCCAGTTCTCATCCCCAGGGACAGCTGTCTAGACTCATAGCAAAAGTCAACCCATTCTTGTCCCCATCCTGGTAGCCTTACCAAGATGTGGCTGGCATCAGTGCCTGTGCCCACGCTGGTGACCAGGGCATGGATGGCAATGCGGGCCCGTGGAGCCACATTGATGAAGATGCGGCAGCCCCCCAGGTTCCTCCCACGTGGACTCATCGAGGGGCTCACGATTTTACCCCAGGGTCCAAAGAGCTGCATATCACACTCTGCAGAGGAGAGCAGGTGGATGGGCTGGGTGTGGGCCACTTCAGGACCTAGCAGCCCTGGGAAAGACCACTAATGCCAGAGGCCAGGGCGGCTCACAGCCAGGGGGCAGTGAAGGGGGGCAATATGGCATTGTGGTCAAGATCGGGTCTCCGCCACAGAAGCCCTCGCCGAACCCCACCTGTACCACTTTCTGCTGTGAGACCCTAGGCGAAGGTGTTAAATGCTCTGAGCTTCAGTTCCCTCCTCTGTAAAGTGAAGGTAACTGTCACAAAGGCCATTGACATTAGGAGCCCACGGGAGCCCCGCCTGCCTGCGCCTCCTGCCTGTGCCCCTGGTGAGGCAAGAGCCCATGTGCGGGAGGGAAGCCAGAAGAGAGGAGCCTGAGAAGGGGTGGCCCGCCCTTGAGCACTCAATGCCTGTGCTCAGGCACCAAAAAGCTACTCGCTGAGGGGTGGGGGGGGGGCAGGCAAATCTCTGTAGAAGTGAAGACTAGGGGGCCCAGAAACCTCTGGAGCTGGCTAGGGAAGCCACCTTCAGCCAGCTTGGGCTGTTGGGAGAGGGAAAGTCCCCTGAGACCTCCAAGAGGGCTACTGGAAGACACCAGTGGGGCCACGGGATGCCATCCTCTACCTGAGGGGTGTGTGTGTGTGTGTGCGTGCGCGCTCACTCACACGTGCAAGCATGCACGCACACACCAGCTCTGTGGGGGCTGAGCAGAGAGGACACCGCACTGGAACAGGGCTGGGGGAAAGCTGCTCACAGAGGACCTTGAAGGGTCTTGAGGGACATGAGTGCCAGGGCAGCCACCCATGTGGCTGCAGGGGCCTAGCGAGGGACCTCGTCCTGGCACAGGGAGCTGGTGGTGTCCTCCTCCATGACAGTCAGCCGCCCGGTAGGCGGCACCCGCAGGGACGTGGGGGGGAGGCTCTGCTCCCCCCCCCCACCCCCCATACCTCTGTGGGAGGCTCCCGGGGCAGGCTGGCTCCGGTACCGCAGCACAACTCCGCCTTCCGGCCGCTCACGGCGCTGCCTCACCAGGAGCGTGTTGGCTCTGGAGCTGAAAGTCATGTCCGACAGTTTCCCGCACATCTTCCTCCACGTGAGCCTGCTCCAAAGCAGCAACATGTCCCCTAGGAAGTGACGGAGTGGTGAGGGTCCAGCACCCCCTGCTCTGGGCGGGCAGCAAGACGGCCCTGGGGTAGACTGAGCTGTGGTCGGGTCCCAACCGTCCCACTTCCTGCCTTTGTGGCTCTAAGTCATCGGACACAGCCTCAGTTTCCCCATCTGCAGAACGGGGACAATCGCACGACAGGCTCGAGATGGCCATGATGATTATTGGGGGGGGGGGGTGGAGAATGCACTTGGTGCATCCCGCTGGGAACGGGGCAGGCTGGAGTCCTGCTCACCAGTGCCCGAGGCCCCACACCAAGACCGGTGGTGCGTGCGGCCCCAGACGTACCAGTGCTGCAGTTGAGGGAACTCTCGAGGACTTGAACGGTCACCGCCTCACCCAGGGGCCGCCCGATGGCCACTACACAGTCAGCCTGCCCTGGGCCTCGCATGTCAATGGTTCCTGTCGGCTCAAGGTGCTGCCGGCCACAGGCGCCTGGAAAGGAGGCAGGAGCACAGGAGAACGGAGCTTCAGGGCGGGGCGTTCCCCGAAGGGAGGCCCGGGGTTTTCCACGCTGGGTAGGAGACGGAGAGGTAGGGTGGCTGACAGCTTCCTAGGCCCAGCTGGAAAAGCATTCTTAGGTCAGGGGAGGGGCTGCATGGGTGCAGGCAGGGCACAGAGCCGCTTCCAGATGCTCCAGTGAGAGGGAGGCAGTGTGGACAGCAGCACGTGGCCTTGCGTCCCACAGACCTGGGTCGGATCCTGTGAAACCTCAGGCTGAGGGTAAGGAAAGCGAGGTGCACTCGGCCAGCAGAAGCAAAGTGGAAGGAGAGGGCCAGCCTGGAGCCCCACCTCCCAAGGCCACGCCTTCAGCCCCCGCCGCACCTAAGGGCTGCTTCGCAGGATGACCCCAGGAGGTCCCCACAAGGAGGCTGTCCCAGCTCTCCCAGCTGGGGACGGCTTTGCCCACCCTTCCCGCAGCCAGCCAGTGCCCAGACAGAAAGTTGAAGGACATAACTGGACTCAGCCGGGCTTTCCTGGGGCCCAGGCAGAAGCCCCTGAAGCCGGGGAGCTGGGGAGAGGAGGTGGGCCTGGGGCCGGGGCCGCTCCGGAGGAGCACCAGCAGTGGCTTCCTCGGGGGGCGCCGGGCTGGGGGTCCCCTGCCCAGCGCAGGGCCCAGCCCAGCAGCCCCGCACCGTGGCTGGCTTGGGCAAGTGCTGGCAGAAGTGGGCTGGCACCGGAGCCTGGGACCCGGGTCCAAGGCAGGCATCGTGCCGGTGCTGAATGCCGTCTCCGCAGGAGACAGAGCACTGCCGGGAGACAAGAGAGGGAGTTGAGGCTGACCTCGCCAGAGGGCGTCGAGGACAGCAGTGACCGCTGGCCAGGCATGATCTGATCTCACTTGTGCACAGCCCGGGGGGCGGGCACACGTCTCCATTCCACAGGTGAGGAGACTGAGGCTCGGAGGGGTTACCTTGCCGGGTCACGGCACCAGCACCCCCCCTGCCCTCCTGCCCTGCACTGCCCTCGTCTAAGCTCTCGTTTCCACCAGGACCCGACGCCCAGAGTCCTTGTGCCCAACGCCGGAGGTGGCTGTCTGCTTTGCCTCCTCTCCCCCTCCCGACCATGAGCGAGATCTTCCCGCAGGAGACCTAACCACATCTACCTTTGTCTTTCCACTACCTTGCGAGGTGACGGCGCCAGAAAGGCAAGAACGGAGACCTGAGTCACCTTCCCCTTCGTGGCCTGGTGTCTCCAGACCTCGGTCCAGACCCGCCCCTCAGGTCTCCAGGCTTCGCTGTGTCTTCTGTCTCTAGGTGCCCTGACTACTTCCTCCCGCCCCAGTCTCCCCCTTCCTTTCAGGGGTCACGATGAATCCAAGCCCCCAGGTCCCTGCGTATGAGGACCCTCGGCCGACGCACGCCCCAGCTGCCGTGCTCACCTGTGTCCAGGTGCTGACACGCCACCGGTAGGCGCAGTCGGCGGTGATGCAGGGGATGCTGGCCTGCGGCCTTACCAAAGCTACACAGGCCGCCCCGTCCACCTCGACGTCCTGGCCTTGGTCGAACTGCACACAGGCCACGGAGCGCGTGGCGGTGCCAAGGCCACAGCTGGCTGAGCATGGGCCAAGGGACACGATCTTCCACCTGCGAGGACAGAAGACCCCAGGGTGCAGCCCCGAGCCCAGGAAGGGTGGGCCCTTCCCGTCCAGGGCTCGCGGATCCTTAGTTATGCAAGTGACAGGGACGGGGGAAGAGACGCCCTTGGATAAGGGAGAACACATCCCAACATCGGTCGGTCCTGCCCGTGTCGACTTGTGATTAGCCTCAGCACCGCCTTGGCACCACTGACATCTGGGGCCGACGGTTCCGTCGGATGCGGTGCAGGAGGTTCACTCCACCCACTCGCCAGATGCCAGTGGCAACCCCCCTTCCCTAGTCACGGCACTTAACGTGTGTCTGCACATCTGATTCGAAGGGGCACGGGCACCCCCATGTTCATAGCAGCGCTATCGACAATAGCCAAAGGATGGAAAGAGCCCGAATGTCCACCGACGGGTGAATGGATAAAGATGTGATTTATATACACTTGCCGATGAAAAAGAATGGAATCTTGCCATTTGCAACAACGCGGATGGAACCGGAGGGTATTAGGCCAAGTGAAATAAGTCAGAGAAAGACAAATATCGTAGGGCTTCGCTCATCTGTGGAATTTGAGAAACTTAACAGAGGAACATAGGGGAAGGGAAGCAAAAGTAAGATAAAAACAGAGAAGGAGGCAAACCACAAGAGACTCTTAAATACAGAGAACAAACTGAGGGTGGATGGGGATGGGAGATGCGGGGGGTGGGGAAAATGGGTGATGGGCACTGAGGAAGGCATTTGCTGGGATGAGCACTGGGTGTTATATGTAAGAAGTGAATCAAGGAAAGGAAAGGAAAGGAAGGAAGAGAAAAGAAAAGAAAACAAAAGAAAAGAAAAGAAAAGAGAACCAAGGCTGGGAGAAAAAAAAAAAAAAAAGAAAAAAAAACAAAAGAAAAGAAAAGACAAGAAAAGAAAAGAAAAGAAAAGAAAAAAGAAAACCAAGGCTGGGCTTCTGGATGGCTCAGTTGGTTAAGCGTCTGACTCTTGCTTTCTGCTCAGGTCGTGTTTTCACGGCTCCTGAGTTCGAGCCCCTTAGCATTCTCTCTCTCCCTCTCTCTCTCTCCCTCCCCTGCTGTGCTCTGTCAAAATAAATAAAGAAAAACTTAAAAGAAAAAATGTCTCTAGACAATGCCGCCCCCCGGTTGAGAAACCGCTACGCTCAGTGAAGGAACAGACAGAGAAATCAACAGCGAAATAAACGCCAGGGCGTAGCACATGCTATGAAGAAGAGGGCAGAGCCGAGAGTCACGGGGTGGGCTGAGTGTGCCGTTCTGGAGTGGCGCTCAGGGAGGACTCCCCACCTCTCTGCTGCGGTGCTTTGAGCAGAGCCTGGACGCAGACCAGAGAAGACCCGTTCTGCCAGCGGGAAGGCAGCCACAGAAGCCCTGAGGCAGGTGCCATCGGGGGAGTATAAATCCCAGATAAATTCCCATACGAATGACTGGGCTGCGCGGCCAAGGGACTTCGGCACAAGCCAAGAGACACCGGTGTGGGTGGTAAGTGGACCATAAAGCCACAGTATTTAAAACACTCTGACACGGGGACGGGTGGGGGAATTACAAACAACGGAAGCCGATAAAAAGCCCTGACACAGATCCCAATGTACACAAGGATCTAGGACACGATTAAGGGGCCGTCGGGGGAAATTCAGTGACTGACGTGGAGAAATAAAGTGTGCTCCCGACTTTGCGACAGACCCCAAATAGATGACAGGTGAGCTAAGCGTTTTAATTGGAACGAATTCTTATCCGTAACGGTGTATTTCTTTGAAGCCAAGGAGACCGACAGGAAGGAAACATGGCAATACAGCGCGTCTATTAAGGCTGGTGGCGGGACACGGGTGTCTGTTCCCTTGTTTGGGTACAGAAAAGCAGTTCGGTGGTAAAAACGCAAAGCTCCCGGGGCGGCTGGGTGGCTCAGTCGGCGAAGCGTCCGACTTCGGCTCAGGTCACGATCTCGTGGTTTGTGGGTTCGAGCCCCGCGTCGGGCTCCGTGCCTACAGCTCAGAGCCTGCTTTGGATTCTGTGTCTCCCTTGCTCTCTGCCCCGCCCCCGCTCACACTCTGTCTCTCTCTCACTCCGTCTCTCTCTCAAAAATAAATAAACGTTAAAAAAAAAAAAAAAAACAACAAGAACGCAGAGCTACAAAGAAGCAGCCGTGGAAGCAGGGCCGACCAACAAGGTGACTGTCTGCTCCTCCCCGTCAGGCTCCCACCCCACCCCTGGACCTCGTCGGCTGCAGCTACTCTGTCCTGTGCCCAGCAGGGACCAGCCGCGGACTCCGCGTCAATGCTGCCCCCTCCCGGTGAAGCCCCCCAGCCCTCCCCACACCCGCGCACCCCACGGGCACGCCACCTGCGTTTTGTTGGAACGTCACCTCGGACGCCTAGTGCAGCCTGCCAGGTGGTCCTGCTTCCCGAGCACCGTCTCCCGCCAGAGCCACCCTTTAAGCCCCACCGCGGCCGGCCGGGCGTCCACACGCTCCAGGACCCCGGGCTGCTTGCCGGACACCTGGGGGCTGCTGACCTGGGTGGGCAGGGCTCCGGGCCGCACGGCTCCTGCTGCTCCGGGCGAGGCAGCCCCAGGCACCGGGTATCCGGCAGGATCTCTTCGCCCTCGTCCCTCCCGTGGGCCCGTGCGCAATACAGGATCCTCCGTGCGACCCCTCCTCCGCAGCTCACGCTGCAGGCTGCCAGCTTGTACTGCCACCTGGGGCAAAGCGGAGTCAGGCGGCGCCCAGAGAAGCAGGTCCCATTTCCCCAGACCGGGAAGGGCCTGGCAAGGGCCTTTCTCCGAGGGTCACCTTCACATCTCCACCGAGAGGCCGGGCCCAGTGGACAGAAAACACGCGGGAGAGCCCATTCTGCAGAACGCAAAGCTAAAGGCAAACCGACGTGTTCGGAGGGAAGTTGGGGGCGAGGCAGGGGACCCAAGGGAGCCTGCAAGGATATCTGTCTCTAGTGGGAACCCCAGCCCCTCACCGCGCCCGGCCGGCACTCCTAATCTTCCTTCCCGCCACGTTTGCCACATCCCCCCACCCGACTCTGTCTCCCATCCCCCCCCCCCCCCCCCGCCCCTGGCGCCCGCTCCGGGAGGCCAGGGATGCCTGTCTGTCCGGCTCCCTGCTGGGTCCCCAGGAAAGGGCAAGCGATAAACGAACCGTCAGCCACATGGGCCCACGGCATCCCAGACCCCGGGAGACAACACTCACACGCTCTAAACGTTACCCACCCCCCCCCACCGCCACAGCCTTCCCGGACGCCAGTGTGACCTGCTCCCGCAGGCGAGGACACGGAGGGTCAGGGGCTTCCTGGAAGGCGATGCCTGGGACCACCCGTCTCCTTGGGAAGGGGCCCACCTGGCAGGGCAGGGCTCCGGACTGCAGTCCCGGACGGGGCGGGGCCTGGGCAGCGGCCAGCACTCGGAGTGAGGCAGGGGGATGGGGCGGCCGCGGTCCAGCCTCACGCAGCGGACAGCCAGTGGCACCCGCCCCCCTCCGCAGGTCACTGGGCACGGCGCCAAGGCTCGGGTCTCCCACCTGCAGTAACAGGCCAGCGTTCCCTGGGAGGCTACACGCCAGGGTAAGACTGCTTCCTCCCCGGGGGACCCAGGCTGCCGCCCCCAGCACGGTCTCCACCCCCACTCACCAAGCCGGGCACGGGGCAGCCTGGCAGACCTCCCGCCGGCTCCCAGGCTTGCTTCCCAGGTCACATAGCTCTTCCTGGACAGGGGTCCCCAGGACAGAGTCCACGCACACGAAATGCAGCTCCTTCAGGCCTGCAGGGAGGGAGCAGAGGCCCCGAGCCCCAAGAGGAGGATTCGGCCAGAACTACAGGCTCCCAGCTCTCTGGAGACTCTAGCAGATAAGGCCGACGTGGGCTCCAGCCCTGCCTCTGCCACTTACCAGCTGGCCAAGTCACGTGTTCGGGTGACTTAACCTCTCTGAGCCTCGGGTTGTTCATCTGCCTAACGTGCAGGGGTATTTATAAAGACTTAAAAATTTTTGTTAATGTTTCTTTTTGAAAGAGAGAGAGAGAGAGACAGACAGACAGAGTGCAAGTGAGGGAGGGGCAGAGAGAGGGAGACACAGAATCTGAAGCAGGCTCCAGGCTCCAAGCTGTCAGACGCGGGGCTCAAACTCACGAACCGGGAGATCATGCCCTGAGCCGAAGTAGGACGCTTAACTGACTGTGCCAGCCAGGCGACTCTAAAGATTTTTTTTTTAATTTTTTTTTTTAACATTTATTTATTTTTGAGACAGAGAGAGACAGAGCACGAACGGGGGAGGGTCACAGAGAGAGGGAGACACAGAATCGGAAACAGGCCCCAGGCTCCGAGCCGTCAGCACAGAGCCCGACGCGGGGCTCGAACTCACGGACCGCGAGATCGTGACCCGAGCCGAAGTCGGACGCTTCACCGACCGAGCCACCCAGGCGCCCCAAGATTTTTAAAGCACAGATACAAAGTGCCTGGCACATAGTAGGTCCAGAATAGCTATATGAGAATCTCTTAATGTGTTTCTGATGACGATGTTATCAGGGCTGGTTTCCTTGAATCTCTCCTTTAGGAGCGTCCTCGAAAGAAATCTCTGGTCTTGGCTGTACACATGCTCAAGTTTCACGAAGCAAGCGGTTAGCGTTTTGGTTTAAGAACGCGGCCTATCTTGGAATTTTCTTCTGGTTTGGCTGCCAGGAAGCTCAGAGCTAAGTTTGGGGCCCTCCTCTCACTGCTTTTCCACACCTTAAGAAATACATCTGGGTGCCAGGACTGCTGGGTTTTATCATCTTTTCCTATCTTTCAGCCAATCAATGAACACATTTACACGACTGTCTGCACTTTGCCCCGGTCCCCTTGCGTATTATGTTACGTTCTCGTGGAGTTTGGATTCTCTGTAAGCCCACCCAAATGCTTCTAGAACTAGGTAAAACGCGGGGCGCCTGGGGGGCTCGGTCGGTGAAGCGTCCGACTTCGGCTCAGGCCATGATCTCACAGCTCGTGAGTTCGAGCCCCGCGTCGGGCTCTGTGCTGACAGCTCGGAGCCTGGCCTGGAGCCTGCTTCGGATTCTGTGTCTCTTTCTCCATCTGCCCCTCTGCCGTTCACGCTCTGTCTCTCTCTGTCTCTCTCTCTCAAAAATAAATAAACATTAAAAAAAAAAAAGAACTAGACAAAATGTAGACAGGTAAGAGTTAGCTAACGAGCCCTGGGGGCCTTACCTCGACTGCAGGAGACAGAGCACGGCCCCGCCAGGGGAGTCCACACGTGTGCGGCGCGGGCCCCCGGCCTGGCAGGGGCCGGTGGGGATGTGGCCTCCTCCTCTAGAGACCGGGGGTCCGTCTGCAGGGAACAGGGAACGAGCCGCTGGGTCTGGGTTTCACCCTCTCGATCCCCGGGCACCTGGCCTCCAGCCGTGCCGATCTCTTCAGGAGCGAGCGGAAGCGGTCAGCAGCACCCCCAAAGGCTGCGCCCCTCCCTGCCGCCCCTTTCTGGGGAGATGTACTTCTGGCTGCCAGAGAGCGCCCTCAGCCCACACCCACCTTGGCCTCCGTATCACGGTAGCGCAGGGCTGAGGCTGGGGCTCGGGAGCCAGATCTGCAGGCGCCCTTGACCCCGCAGCCCCCACCAGTCTGGAGGGGACAGGCTTGGCTTGTCTGAAAGCAACGCCCGTCAGCCAGGGCCCCGGGACGCAGGCAGGAGTGTGTGTGCTGCAGGGAACTGGCAGCATTCTAACAGGGTCTGGGCTTCGGCCTGGCTTGCCGGCCGCAGCGGGGCCTTCCGGTAGGTCCCGAGCCTTTCCCCTAAGTTTTCCCTCTGACCGGGGCGGGGGGATCCCGCGCACAGCAGGACTGCGCAGGGACAACCTCTGCGCTCTGGCCAGGAGGCGGATGGTAACCAGCGCTCCCCGTTCTCTGGCCAGAGAAGCACCCAATAGCCCAGGGCACTCACGTGGCCCTGTGCCGGAGGACACGCTGTGGCCACGCACGGCTCGAGGGCGGGCAGCTTCTCGTCTGTGGAGCAGGGCCCGGCTGTGGCCAGCGCGTCCGGGCCACCTGCCCCGTGCACACACGTCCCGTTGTGCGAAGCCAGGTGGGCCTCACAGGCTGATGAGCACGCGTCCGACTCCTGGCGCCTGAGGAGGATGTGGGACTCACATCAGGCCCTGTCCCTGCCGTTGGGCCACAGGTACAGCCCAGCCCCTGGGGCAGGAGGCAGCGAGCCTGCGCCCCAGGATCCGAGAGCTCAGAGAGGCGCCCCACCACGGAGCAAAACCCGGAGGCCTCTCCCTGCAGCGCGGGACGAGCGGCTGCCGGCATCCACGGTGACACGGCCCTCACCCTCCTGCCTTCCAGAGAGGACAGCGGGCCTCCGTCCACGTTATAATATCACTGCCGTGACAGAATCGGGTCACCCAGATCGGGGACGGCCGCTGCGTCTCGTGTGCGTGCGAACCCTGACAGGTGGCGTCGGGCCCGCGGCGCCGTGTTGAGGATTCGGAGGCAGGCGCGGGCCTCGGTGGGACAGGGGGGTGGATCCTACGACTGCCACGGATGGGAGAGGGAAAAAGGAGCCCAAGCCACGCGTGGGCCACCAGTGACCTAGGCCAGCCCCCTCGCCGCCGGACAAGCAACAAAACCGGGGCCCCGAGAGGGAAGGGACTTGCCCCGGTCACCCACCCAGTATATGGCACATCAGAATGAGCCAGCTTGGACGCTGAAGGGATGGGGGGAAGGGGTGCCGGTTGCAGACAATGATAGCAGTGACAAAGTGACCCTTATTGCTTTCCATCTGTGGCTTCGTCACTTGGTCCTCACAGCCCCTCCATGAGCAGCGACCCGGGGGTTCAGAGAGGGAAATGGCCAGCCCGGGGTCTCTTGGATGGCAATTCTGAAGCCGGCCACTCCGGGCCGCCCCCGCCTCTCACTCAGGAGGGTGGGGCCCAGCCAGAGTCCTGGGGAGGACGGGGCACTCTGGAAGGGTAGGGCTCGGTGCAGGGACGAGCCCTGCCAGGCAGACGGTGCCCCCGCCTCCCCCGCCTCCCCCGCCTCCCCGCGCTCACCTGCCGGGGCCAGGCTGGGGGGTTGCGGGTTTCCAGCACTGCCGGCTGCAGGGCCAGGGCTCGGCACCGGGCAGGGGGCAGCGTCCTCAGGAGGCTGCCCTGGGCCTCCACGAAACGGACCGCCCTCTCCCACGTGCGCCCAAGTCTCCAGTGGCCCAGCTGAGCGGGGAGGAACAGAGCCGCTGGGGCTCCGGCTCCCGGAGGACCGGCCCAGGAGAGGCGGTGGGAGACAAGGCGGACCTGTCCTGCCACCTGAGCCTCGGGACAGCTGTACAAAAGTGCTAGCGGGTGTGCACCAGCCCTGCACCCAACAGGGACAGCCTGGTCCCTCGCGTTACGCTCCTGCCAACGGTGCATGCAGCTGCTTTCCACCGTCACCTCTCTGAACCTCACCTCCTCCCTCCCAGGGAGGCGACCACCTCCACCCTGCGGCGAGCTCAGAGCGGGTGCACGCTGCCCTTAGACGAGGTGCAGCGGGAATGGGTCACACTAGGCTGACCCTGGCACCGCCTTGGCCCAAATCTCGGTGTCCTCGCCTGCAGGACAGTGTCCGGGACGGCAGAGAACACGCCTGGAAGTGGCCTCGCCGAGCCCAAGCTACGTGGACCCCGCAGCCAGCAAGAACCCAGGGGACGCTGCCGGGCGCAGACAGCACTCACTCTGGGGGGCAGGGCCCAGGGGCGCAGGACTCTGGCCACGCTGCTGGCCGCTGGCTCCCTTCGCACCGGGCAGCCTCTGCCCACTCGTTCCTGGCCTGGTCCAGACAGCTGTAGGTCACCCAGCGCAGCCCTGGGGTTGGGGGGGGGGGAGGGGGAGGCTGAGCTACCTCGCCGCAGGGGGCGGAGGGTGCTCCGGGCCAGCCCCACCCCGGGCCTCACCTGCCCCACAGCTCACGGAGCAGGACCCCCGCACGGCGGCCCATGCCCAGGCCTGTGGCTGCTTCGGCTGGAAGTAGGTGAAGGTGATGTCTGGGCGCGCAAGGTCACCATACTCCTCCCCGTAGCGCCTGTAAACCTGCGTGAGACAGACAGGGGCCGGGCTGGCCCCCCCCCCGCGAGAGGTTCTAACACCTGTCCCCACGATGCCTCATTTGGCCACTCAGCATCGGCACCGTGTTGTTTGTTAAAACCCGCCTGGCGGGTCCTGCCTCAGCGGTTCTCTCTCGAGCGGCCCAGGAATCTGTATTTTTTTACCCACAGAGTAAAAGGTGCAGACAGCTGCCAGGCGGACACATCCGGAGCAGTGTTCCCGGGGCGGGGGGGGGGGGGGTTGGAGCTGGGGGCCGAACCGGGCTGTACGAGGAGGCAGGGAAGGAGTGAACGGCTTACCAGGAGGCTCCCTCCAGCCTGGCTTGCACTCTGGGGGAGCCCCCGGCCGTCTCCCCCCGCGGTGGGGGCAGAGGTGGGGCTGCCAGACCAAAGCCAAGGGCCACCAAGCCTCGGACCCCTCCCTGAGGGTTCTCAGGGCTATTTCAACACATGCTAACTTGCATCCACCCCTCCAGGCGCCTTCCTCGGCAAAGCACACGTGCGGACACGTGCAGAGGAGCTCGTGCCTGGAGGATGAGCCCGAAGCCCGTGCTCCCGTGTGCCTCTGTCCCCAGCAGAAAGACCCCGCATCCACCCGGTGCCAGCGACTGCTGCCCATGCTGCCGGGCGCGTGTGTCCCCTAACCCCGGGAGGCGGGACGGCAGCCTCCTGCCCATTCTACAGGAGAACACTGAGGCACAGGGCGGTGGCATACACAGGCGGCAAGGGCAGGGGGAGAACCTAGCAGCCTCTGCGGAGGACAGCGTGGCTTGGGAGAACATTCAGCTGGCAGGCCTGGCCCTGTGCCCGTCCCTCTGTCCCACGGCTCCCGGGGGGTCTCACTTTCCCTCGATTAGGGTGGGGCGTGCCCACCCTCTGGCACCTTCAAGATCCAAGCCAGCAAGCCCTTTAGCAGCGGCCACCTTTCAGGACGTGCCCCCCTGCCACACGCTTAATGCGCCTTATTTTTTTTTTTAATTTTTTTTTTTTTTCAACGTTTATTTATTTTTGGGACAGAGAGAGAGCATGAACGGGGGAGGGGCAGAGAGAGAGGGAGACACAGAATCGGAAGCAGGCTCCAGGCTCTGAGCCATCAGCCCAGAGCCTGACGCGGGGCTCGAACTCACGGACCGCGAGATCGTGACCTGGCTGAAGTCGGACGCTTAACCGACTGCGCCACCCAGGCGCCCCTAATGCGCCTTATTTTTGACAAACGGATCTTGACAAAACTTCGTAACGTAGGCATGCCTAGCCCCATTTCACGGGTGGGGAAATTTAGGCTTAGGAAAGTTCATGCCCTTGCCCAAGCTCTTGGAGAGCCGGGATTCAAACTCCAGTCCGTCGGAGTCCCAGGGCCTGGCCCCTTCACCTCTGGGTCACCCTGGGCTGACGCGGCTCCAGGAGGGATGCCCCCACAGTGGGTCTCTAATCAGGGCATCACCGACGGTCTCGCTCCCCATGCCCTCCTCGGGCCAGGTCCGACACAGGCCTGATCCCCGGTGCACCTGATCGCCCTGCATAGAGCCCCCTCTGCACCCTCCCTCCCCAACCCCCAGTCCCCAGGGGGTGAAGCCCCCACTCTTCCCGTGGCCAGCAAGATCCCTGCAGATCTGTCCTGCCTCCTTGCCTGGGGCGGGGGTGTGTGTCCCCTTCCCTCATCCCTCCTAGTTACCCATCCTGGGCACACACTGTTCCCTCAAGACGCGTTCGTCACTCCCTGCTTGGCCCGGCCAGCTCATCTCTGACCTCAGCAGCACAGCCCTCTCCTGGGGAAGCCCCCGACCCCTGCATGCCCACTCTCAGAACGCCAGGGACCCCGTGGGCTGACTGCTGAGCGATACCAGGAGGAGGCCCCACTGACCCCCCCAGGCCCTCCTGGTCACCTGGATCTCCACGTCTTCCTGAATGGGTCCCCGGATGCGGATCTCCTCCAGGTGAGGCAGCCGGTCCTCGGTGAGGGTCACTCTGTACTCGACACGGCTGTCCTCCAGGAGGGAGGGGTAGGTGGTGCTGGGAGAGATGCTAGAGTTCCCGGCCACGATGTAGCGCCCTCCGATCCGCACCGCTGTGGGGGGATCCAGCCTGTCAGCAGGGGGAGCGCCACCCCACCCCACCCCAGCCCCACGGCAGGTGGCCGCCGGAAGAGGTTCCGGTTTAAGGAATGGGGTGGTGGCAACCACGGGACGTGATCTCTGCTGCCACATCTGTAGCCTCCCCCCCAGGGTCCCAGCCCTCCCTGGGGAGCCCATCTGCCTGGCGCCTCGGTGGGTCAGGCGGTCTCTGCAGCCAGCAAGGCACAGCCTCCCAGGTGTGCACAGGCATCTGACCACAGAGAGCGTCCCCAGGGGGCACCTGGGGGGGGTTCCGTTAGTTGAGTGTCCAGCTCTTGACTTCGGCTCGGGTCATGATCTCACGGTTCGTGAGTCTGAGCCCTGTGTCAGGCTCTGTGCTGACAGCGTCCCCGTGTCGGTGGCTCTGCGCCTCTGCCCAGAACCTGGTGAGCACTGTGGACCTGCCGTCTCACCAGGCGCGCTCACATGGAGCTCTCCAGGCAGCTTCAGGGGCCCAAGGACCCCCAAGCGCCCCCACTCCGGATTCCAAGGATGGGTGTAGGCGCCCCCGAAATCAAGAACCACCGTGGCATTGGGTAGTAACGCAACCGGTCCAAAGACAGACGTGGCCTTTGCCCTGGGCTTCCAGGCAGGAACTTGCGTCACACCTGATAGCTGTATCTTTGTTTAAGGTGGGGGCTGGCCAAGCCGGCAAGACCAAATACGCGATTTAGACAGCAGCTCTGAGTCAACTGCCTCAGCGAGCCGAGATGGAGACCATCCACGTGAGGAATCGGTCTGCCGGTCAGGCCTCACGTCTACATGATGAAGCCCTAATTCAAACTGGACGCTGAACCCCGGTGAGCTCCCTGGGTTGGCACTACTCGGTGCATGTTGTCACGCTTCGGTGCTGGACACGGAACCCTCCCACGTTCTGCCCTAGGCGTCTCTTGCTCTGGCTTTATTGTCTAAGCCATAACTGCGGGTATAAAAGCTCTCCAACTTCTGGGGATCCTCCTAGTGACGTATCCACCCTGGCGGTGCTCAGGGAACCCCCTGAACTTGTAGCTGGCATCCGAAGTGAGGGCATCTTGGGGTCTGTGCCTCGCCGTTCGCAGTCTGGCTAACTCTGGGTGAGTGCCCTCTGCCCAGCTCACCCAAGTGTGTGAAGAGAGGTTTCTGGTTGGCGACGTATATGCTGGTCAGGTTGCGGGTAACCGTCAGGAACGTGACATACTCTAGAAGGAAACAGGGGAGGGTGGGTGGGAGGGTGGGTGGTCCCAAGTCACTTACATCGCAGTCAAAGGGAGCAAATTTCAGGTGTACAGGAAAAAGAGCCTCAGCCCCGAAAGCTACCAATACAATGGGGCTGCCTCCGGCAGTAGAGGGCCCCCTGTCACCCCTCGGGCTGTAGAGAGCCCCGTGTCACCAGGGGCCAATCAAAGCCAGGCTGGGCAGCCACCCTCCAGGGTGCTGCCCCGGCCAGGAGGAGGGACTGAATCCAAGGTTCTGGGCTCAGCGTGTGACCCGCCACAGGGAGGTGGGACTCAACTCCTCAGCTGGCCTTCTAAGCGCCCACTTTGCAAATGACTTGACCTCCTTTATAAACAGATCACAGCCAAGGGATTCCCAAGTATAACATCCCTTCTGATGGGATTCCTTGGGTAGGAAGGGCCAGGCCGGCCTCCCACAGACTGCCCAGTATCCTGGTTTTATCTGCATCACAGCTACTGTGAGCAGTCATTCCCAAAACTCCATTGCCCCCCGCGGCGGCCTCATCAGACTCCGAGCTGGGTGGGGAGGCTGGCGAGGCGGAGGGCAGAGGCCGAGGCCCATGAGGAGGGTCCGGGGCTCACTGCCAAGGCTCTGAGCTGCAGGTGTCTCTTGGAGGCTGGCAGGGGCCCGGCCATCCACCCCGAGGGAAGCCCCTACCTCTGGCTCTTCCGGCCGTGAAAGAGCCGTTGCGGGGGCTGCACGTGCTGTTGTCCCCTCCACACACCTGGCACGCGTCTCGCACCTGCTGGGAGTCCATCCTGCCGTCACAGCCGAATGTCTGTGCAAAGAGCAGTGGCAGGTGACGCCTGTCCCACCGACCCCACTGCTCTGAGGCCCTGGGATTCACACGACAAACTCGAGGCGTTTTGCGGCATCTGACCTCCATGCAGGAAGCAGGCATAAATGACTCCCCCAAGGTCACAGCGGAGCTCTTGACCCCCTGCTGACTCCAAGGTCAGTTCAGTGCCCTAGCATCACCCCATGCGGATTCCGCGGCACCTTCACAAGGACCGTGCCCGCAGACCGGGCCCTCTCCGAGCCCCTTAGCATCTGGCTTCCGACGTGACTGGCCGCAGGGCCACAGCGGGTGGGAGGGTACCTCCGCTGCCCGCACACGCGTACCCTGCAGCTGCCCGACACGCACAGGCTCAGGGTCCCGTCCTCCCGCCGACCACTTGGCACACACCGGGTCCCATCCAGGAAACTGTCCCCACGCCTCACAATGAAGGTCTCGCCGATGGCTCGGCACATGTGTCTGCACAGAGCGTCCCCTGGGAAGGTGGAGAGACAGAGAACCCTGACGGGAGAGTGACCGGGAGCTGGGAAGGCGGTGACCCTGCAGAGCACAGCCCAGGTGGGCCTGCCCTTGTCAGGGCCACCTCACTTCATCCTCCGGGTTTGGGGCCAGGGCCCCGCCTCCTGAGGCAGTGATCACGATCACGACGTAACGCTTGTTACCGCATCGAGCCAAGGAGCCCCCTTGGTGCTTCCCGGTGTCGTCTCACTGAATCCTTCCAACAACCGAGCAGGGAGACCCTACTTTTATTTCCATCTTACAGATGGGAACACCGAGACTCAGGCCCCTTAGCAAGGGGGCCGAGCCAGGACGCGATACAGAGCCTGAGTCCGAGCCCTGCTCTCAACAGCATCAGGGTGATGGGGGCCAGCCCACCTTGACTGTACTGCTCAGCGGAGCCCCAGCGGTAGAAGGAGGCGTTGCCTGGGGACAGGTGTAGCGGTTTCCTGTCCGTCCGGGAGCACTGCTCAGACATGAAGTCCAGCTGGGTCTTCTCACAGGCCTGGCCGGGAGGAGGCAGAGAACAGGCACAGGAGGGGCCCTGGGATGGGGGGCCTGGGGGCGGGGGATCTAGGACAGGAGCCTTTGCCACTGGGGACGGCAAGGCACCCCGCGGCACGAGGGCCACGATGTGGGTTTGCTCCTGGCTGTGCTGCGGTTCCCCATTCCATAAAGCAGGGGAGCCAAGAGCCTTTCTCTGCTGAGGAGAGAATCCCGGAGAATCTGCAAGGACACAGGGCAGGGCCTACCACCCAGCAACAAAGAAATAAAGAGCACTGCTCGCCTGCTCCCCTCCCTGAGCCCGTGCTCCAGGTGAGGACTCTGCCCTCCAGGTCTGGGGAGGCCCGTGACCGCCTGGAGAAAGTGGGAGGGAAGGCCTCGCCACGTGCAGACCTTGACACCACGTCAAAGGAGCCATCCGAGCGCCTCGCACCCAGGGTACTGGCCATGATCAAAGAACACCGGCAATAGGGGCGCCCGGGTGGCTCAGTCAGTTAAGCGTCTGATTCTGGATTTCGGTTCAGGTCGTGATCTTGTGGTTTGTGAGTTTGAGCCCTCAACCCTGACAGTGTGGAGCCTGCTTGGGAGTCTCTCTCTCTCCCTCTCTCTCTGCCCCTCCCTGGCTCGCTGTCTGCTCTCTCTCTAAAAGTAGAAAAAGAAAGAAAGAAAGAAAGGCGAAAGAAAGAAAGAAAGAAAGAAAGAAAGAAAGAAAGAAAGAAAGAAAGACGAAAGAAAGAAAGGCGAAAGAAAGAAAAGAAAGAAAGGCGAAAGAAAGAAAAGAAAGAAAGAAAGAAAGGCGAAGGAAAGAAGGAAGAAAGAAAGAAAAGAAAGGAAGGAAGGAACAAAGAAACAAAGAAAGAAAGAAGAAAGGAAGAAAGAAAAAATCTTAAAAAAAAAACTCATGGGCAATAAAGATGGGGAGTGGAGAGGATATGGAGAAAGCGGAACCTTTGCCCACAGCTGGTGGGAGTGCAAAATAGCTGGGCTGCTGTGCAGGATGGTTTTGGAGGCTCCTCAAAGACTTGAACGTAGAAACACCATACAATCCAGCGATTCCGCTTTTGTTTTTAACGTTTATTCGTTTTTAAGAGCAAGAGAGACAGAGCACGAGCAGAAGAGGGGCAGAGAGAGAGAGACACAGGGGGACGCAGAATCCAAAGCAGGCTCCGGGCTCCGAGCCGTCAGCGCAGAGCCCGACGCGGGGCTCGAACCCACGGACCGCGAGATCGTGACCTGAGCCGAAGTCGGACGCTTCACCGACCGAGCCACCCGGGCGCCCCTACCCAGTGATCCCACTTTCAGGTGCATACTCAAAAGAAATAAAAATTGGTGGGGTGCCTGGGTGGCTTCTGGCTTCCGCTCAGCTCACGATCTCACGGTTCGTGAGTCCAGGCCCCGCACTGGGCTCTGCGCTGACACCGAAGATCCTCTGTCTCCCTCTCTCTCTGCCCCTCACACCCGCACGCGCGCTCTCACTCTCAAAAATAAATATTGAAAGACAGGAATAAGAATTGGTCCTCGAGTCCACATACACAGCAGCACTATTCACAATAACCAAAAGGCGGAAATGGCCTAAATGTCCGTCAACAGATGGACGGATGACACGTGGCCCATCCACATGATGGGCTGCCGTTCAGCCACAGAAAGCACTGCACTTCTCACACCTGCTACACCGTGGATGACCCTTGAGGACACGGTGCTGAGTGACAGAAGCCAGTCACAAAAAGGCCACGCGTTGCGTGGTCCCATTTGTATGACATGTCCAGAACAGACGCATCCGCGGAGACAAAAGGTGACCGGTGGCTGCCAGGGCGGGAGGATGGGGGAGGGGAGCAACGACTTAACTGGTCTGGGGTCCTACTCCGGGCTGACAGAAGCGGTTTGGAACTTGATGGAGGCGGTGGTTGCACAACATTGTGAATGTGCTAAATGCCACTGGATCCCACCCTTAAAATGGTTGATTTTATGGGACGTGAATTTCACCTGCTCTTAGAACGGAGGAATGGTTTCAGGGGGTGCTGGGGGGGGCAGTGGCAGGTGGGGAGGGAGGGGGACACTGCAGGGACGTCCTGGAGTATGCACTGAGGTCCCAGTAGAGGTAGAACAGCACCCCCCTCTTTCAAAAGCGCCCTGGCGTGAGCCACGAATTACAGCCGCCCTGATCCTTCCACGCCCCCGGCCCCGCGCTGCCGACCTGACCCTCTGGCTGCACCCCGGGGAGGCAGGCCTACCTGGGTGTTGCACATCTCCGCCTGGAGGTCATCGCCCACACACGCACGCCCTCCAAAGGCCGGCCTGAAAATACCCACAAGACACAGGGGGTGACAGGGGAGCCACTCCCCCCTAGCCAGCCAGCCCTGACCTGGAGAACAGCGCCTCCTGCATGCAGTACCTGGGGTTGCTGCACTGTCGCCTCCTGGTGACCACCCCTCCCCCGCAGGAGCGGGAGCAGGGACTGGGGGGACCCCAGCTAGACCAGTGCCCGTGCACCACTCCCACGGGGGTCAGCTCCGCCAGGGAGCGGCAGTGACCTTTGGAGCACCACTGCGAGAGAAGGGCACACCATCGCACACCCAGGACGGCTGGCATCCCCAGGGCCCCGCGCCCGCAGGGTGGCCACACAGGCATGTACACGTGCTCGTGCCCCGCCCTCCCATCCTGCTCAGGAAACGAAGCTGAATACGAAAGAGGGCAAACCCCCGCGTGTAGGACAGAGGGGTCTGGCCCCCGCAGAGTGGAGGAGAAGGGCAGAGGCACAGAGGTCTGCAGGGTAGCGGGAAGCCGAGCGCCTGGTAGAGCCCGCCAGCCAACACATGCTCCGTCACTCCCGCTCCGACCTTCTGCTCGCCACACTCTGTCCCATCCAGGAGGGGAGTCAAGAGGCGGCTACAGACGCTTTGGTCCAGGGGGTCCTCGTGGCAGGAGAGAGCCTGGCACACGTCCTAAACGGGGACACAGGGGGCTCGCTGGAGGGGCTAGTGTCCAGCCTTAACTGTCCCCCCGCAGACCACGGGGGCACACACACCGCTCTGTGGGCACCGGTGGCCGGGGAGAATGGGCACAGCACACCTGTCCGTGAGCCCACGAAAATGTTTTCACTTTTTCTAAAATCAGCAGACAAAAAATGATTCTTTAGGTCAAAGCAGGTGTCCTCGTATGTAACGTTAACACGTCTTGTTATAACAACGCGAAGAAGAAAAACTTTATATGTTTTATAAAAACACTGATAACAATTCTCAGTATTCCCTATCGAGAAAGAGGCCCTGCTAGGGCAAAGGTGCCTGGGGCCCATGGAAGTCCAGGGAGGAAGACCGTCTTTGGGGAGCCGGCCCCCCTTCATCTCCCCTTCCCCCGCTAGCTCACACTCCTGCTATAGGATTCAGTGTGGAGGGGACTTCCTCCGGGGAGCCCTCCAGGTTCCCATTGGATCGGAAGCCCTTGGTGACTGCCTATTTAAGTCCCGCGTCCATGGGCTCAGGGGCTCCACGTAATCTGTGGGACACAGTCAAAAGGAAAACATGAGCACCCTCGCTCAAAATTTACGCATTTTAGGAGGCGTCTGGTGGCCTGGCACGGAGGGCGCTCACAGGGCACAGCGGAGCAGGAGCTGGGCGCGGGTAGAGGGTGCAGGGGCTGGGTGGCGGAGAAGCGGGACGGCCGGCGGGACTCACCAGGTGCCCCCTGGAGAAGGTGCAGGCCACCGCTGCAGGGCCGAAGGCGACGCGGCACTGCTCGTCCGCGCCGTAGTGGAGGCCGGGCTGCGCCCGGGGAGGGCTCCCCGCGGCCCCGGCCTGCGGCCCCGGCGGGTCCCACAGGCAGCGCGCCCGTCCTGCGCTGCGACAAGTCCCGGCTCAGACCCCGGGTGCACACCGGGGTGGAGGGGTGGGCGCTGGCGGGCGGGCAGGGGGTTCTCAGCGCGCACCCCCAGCAAGAGCTGGGACCGGGCTCGGGCCCCGGCGGAGGGGAGGTGGGGCCGGGGCAGATGCCCGCGCGAGGGAGTGGGGAGGAAGGGGATGAGGCAGGGGAGCGGCGAGGAGGGAGGGGTGGCTGGAGGGAGGGGCGGGGATGGGGCCGAATTGAGGAGTGGGCGCGGAAACCGGTGGACGCGAGAGGGTGCGTGGGAGTGGGGGAGAAACAGGATCCGCGCAGGGAAGGGTGGCTGGAGGGAGGGGCCAAGGAGGACGGAGGAGGGCCCCGGAGGGGGGGAGGGGACAGAGCGCGATGGGGATTGAACAGAGAGGGCTGGGGCACAAGTAGGGGTGGCCCCAAGTGGAGATAGGGCGGGGAGGGCTGCGCGGGTGAGGGACGCGGCTACCTGAGCAGGTGCAGCAGTTGCTGGCGGCTGCAGGCGGACCACGAGAGGTCACCCCTGGCGGTCGCCGCGTCCTGGGACGCCATCACGTGGCCGCTGGGCCCACAGCCGCTCCCGGGCGCGCCGTCGTGTTCCAAGCCCAAGCTGTCCCGGGGAGGCAACGCTCAGAGCCCTCGTGCCCCCTCCACCCGCCTGGAGTCCAAGCCTGGCCAGCCCTTCGGTCGGGTTGGAAGCGTTTGCAGACCCCACGGCCCCCTGGCCCCCCCACCAGCGAGCCCTGCCTCCGTTTCCCCCAGAGGGAGTGCTCAGCCAGCCAGCCAGGTGGTTCCTGCCTCTTTGGGCTAATAAATATCAAAAGGCTTTAGTGGCCCTTGGGTGGCTCAGTGGGTTGAGCCGCTGACTCTTGATTTCCACTCAGGTCATGATCCCACGGTTGGTGAGATGGAACCCCCCCCCCCCACTCTTGGGGCTCTGCACTGACAGGGCAGAGTCTGCTTGGGACCCCCTCTTTCTCTCTGCCCCTCCCCTGCTCATGTGCATGCTCTCTCTCAAAAATAAATAATAAATAAAACATTTTTTAAAAGGCTTTAGGGCGCCTGGGGGGCTCCGTCGGTTGAGCAACTGACTTTGGCTCAGGTCACGATCTCCAGGTTTGTGGGTTCGAGTCCGTGTGGGGCTCTGTGCTGACAGCTTAGAGCCTGGAGCTGCTTTGGATTCTGTGTCTTCCTCTCTCTCTGCCCCTCGCCTGCTTGTTCTCTGTCTCTCTCTCTCAAAAATAAATAAAAATTTAAAAAACAGGAAAAAAAACAACATACAGTATAATCCTGATTTTGCAAATAAAAACTATGTGTGTGTGGGTGCCTGGGTGACTCAGTTGAACATCTGAATTTTTTTTTTATGTTTATTTAGAGAGAGAAAGAGAAAGAGAGCGTGAGCAGAAGAGGGGCCGAGAGAGGGGGAGACAGAGGATCCAAAGCAGGGTCTGTGCTGACAGCAGGGAGCCCAGTGACAGGCTTGAATTCAGGAACCATGAAATCAGGACCTGAGCTAAAGTCAGATGCTTAACTGACTGAGTCACCCAGGGACCGGAGAGTCCAAGTCTTGATTTCAGCTCAGGTCATGATCCCAGGGGGAACGAGCCCACATCGGGCTCTGCACTAGCATGGAGGCTGCTTAAGATTCTCTCTCTCCCCTTCTGCCCCTCCCCTGCTCGCTTAAGCATGCTCAAGATTCTCTCTCTTCGTAAAATAAAAGTAAATATGTGTGTGTGTAAGACCTGACTACAATTACGTACAAAAGGTGAACAGATGTTACCTCTAAGGGCTGGGATTTGGGATAATTTTTACAGCCTGCTTTTCCTTTACCCGAATTTCCTAGAAAACGTTTTCTAATTGCGAAGTCTGTCTTGCTTTTGGGGGGAGGAGGGGGTAAAAACAATTTTTTTAATCACCTGGTAATCAAGAAATAGCAGATTTCCCAGCCCTTGCCCTCCTCCCCCCCCAAGTCCACTGAGGTCAAGGGTACAGGTTCCTTCCAGCAGACTCCTACAGGGCTGCCCTCCTACCCCACGGCAGCCTCAACGTTCCCTCCTGGGAGCCCCAGTCGGCTCCTAGACCTCAGCTTGGGGACAGTATGCCTACCTGTGCCCAATCTCATGGGCGATGGTGACCCCCAGGTCAAAGCCGGTATCCTCAGTGATGAGGCAGCTCCAGGAGGACGAGCAGACACCCCCCAGCTGGGTGACCCCCCGAACCTGCCGGTTACCATCAGGCAACTCCAGGTCAAACCTTGGGAAGGAAAAAGGCACCAGGCTGCTGCTGAGGGCGGGCCGCCTTTGCAGAGCAGGGGTGGGGAGGGGAGGACAGCTCCCAGGCAGGCTGGCGTGCCACGGGGGCGCTCGGCTACCTGGTGATGTAGAGGACCAGGTCGGCATGCCCAGGATCTGTGTCGTCCTCGGGGTTGACCGTCCTGCTCCACTCACAGACACTCAGCAGTGAGGCCGTGATGTTGGCTGTGATATTCGGAGCATCCTGGGGGTGGGGGGGTCACAGAGCCCGTGTTTATGGGACCTGCGCCACCACAACCCTGTCGCCGTCCATGCTACAGACGGGGAGAGCGACACGAAGAGATAGAGAGAATGGAAATGGGGTTTCCAGGGACTCTGGGCTCCCAGCTTGGTGCCTACCTCAGGCTGGGTCAGGGTGACCATCTTCACCAGATGCACTCGGAACTGAGTCCCCAGGGATGGGTCCCTCAGCAGCTCTGACCCCTGTGGAAAGGCAGGAGGGAGAGGTGACTGGTGGGTGGGCGGGGCCTGGCTGGGGCGGGGCCTGGAGAGACTGCTCCATTAGCAGTGGGGGGAAATGCTGGTCTCGGGGCTGGCGGCCAGCCACAGAGATGGGCAGACGTGTGCTGGTCCTCCTTGCTCACGGCTCAAGGAAGCCAACCACAAAGAAAAGAAAACCTGAAACCATGGGATGCAAATAATTATGAGTTTAGAACATTCCATTCCAACACCGTTTCCTGCTCACCAGACTCACCCCGTCCTTTCCCTTCTCTGTCCATCCGCCTGGAACACCCTTCTCTCCACCTCGGCTTGTTCCACCCGCGCCTCTCCAGGAGGCGGCACGAGGGCCTCCCCTCCCTCTGCAAACCCTTTTCCGGGCTCCCGACAGAGCGCTGCCCCCACCACCCCCCCGGCCAGGCTCCTGGCTCTCTCTCTCTCTCTCTCAGCACATCTGCCAAGATGCCCATCATGGTTGACCGTCTGTGGTTATTTGCAGCAGCCTGTCCCTGAATTAGACATGCCCCCCCACCCCCAGAGAGAGAACCCTGCCATCACTGGCCTCGGCTGACCTGAGTCTGAATCCGAGCTCTGCTGCGAACTACCCGTGTGCGCGTGATCCTGCTAACCAACCTTGGAAGCTCAGGTTCCTCATCTGTGACATGGAGGTAAAGCCTTCCGTGGCTATTGGCGGACTCAGAATGATGCCACGGGCACAGGATGGGTGCCCAGCCACGACAGTGGCTGTCACCACGGCCAGCCACCATCGGGGCAGGAGCCAGTCCGGTACCTACCACTGTCCCAGGTCCTCGTAAGACACATCAAGTGACCAGAGAGAGTACGGCTTGATGACCGAATTTCAGCAGAGTAGACGGGGGGAGGACCCCCCCCCCCCGCCAAGCTTTCAGGTGACTGAAAGGAAGTGTTTTTCACCTCTGGGGCTGCAGGCAAAGACCTGTGGACTCGGGCTATGTCTGCAAGGGGACAGGACCGCACGGGTGTGTCCCTGAGGCCCAGAGAACTGACAGCGGACAGGGTGGTCTGATGGCCTGGCGCTCTGAGCCCGGGGGGGCTTTTCCTTTTGCCCCAAACAGGTGGGCACGCCTAAGGCTGGGCACAAAGTGGCGCCAAGCTCTGCACATTCTTGGAGCGGGCTCTGCCTCCCTGCACGACCAACTTGCAGACGGCGGCCGTCTCCTCGTCCTGCCCGCCACCCGGCACTGGTGTCCATCCCCCGACGTGGCAGACACTCGCCGGCGGCCCAGAGCAGTCACCGCGTGTCATACGTGTATTCTCAAACTGCTGCACACGGGGTTTCATGCAGTCCGTTAGGTTACACGCGAGCGTCAGGTTGTTGAAACGCCCCTTTCTTTGCTTACCCTGCCCCCCGAGACGACAATCAGTGGGAGCCACTCTTCCCACGCCACCTTTAGCCCTAGAAGCCAAGGGAAGGGGGGGCCAGTAGAAACGGGGGTGCCCCTAAGAAAGGGAACAGAGAGGCCAGTGTGGGGCACCCCGGCTGGTGCCCGGGCAGTGCTGGCCGAGGTTCCCATGGAGCAAATGGACTTCAGGCCAGAGGCCAGACCTGAGGGGCCCTTGGAGAGAAGGGACCCAAGTAGCAAGAGGCCGTGGGGTGCACTAGGGAGCCAAGAGGGGCTCCAGGACCTCACCCGCCTCCACTGCAGGTGAGGGAGGGGAGGAGGAGGAAGGAAAGGACAGACCACACCCCTCCCCGCCCCAAAGCCCTGGGCCCCAAGCATGACCCCAGCCTTGCTTAGGTTTACACCCGAGTTCAGCCCAAGTTCAAACTACCAGATGAGCCAGCCCACTCACATTCGGCCCCAAGTCCCCGGTGTGGGGCACCGTGTCCAGAGGCTCCCGAGCCCCACCGCTTGTGTCAGCGCCATCCAAGGGGTCCGCTCCCCAAGGAACACTCACCATGTTGAGGTGGTGAGCACGTAGCGCTCAGTGTCCTCCTGGTGAGCCTGGTAGACGTCGGTGGCCCACGGCCACCAGCAGCTCCAGGTGCAGGACCCTGCCGGCAGCCCATCTCCGGAGGCGAAGGCGAGGGGAAGGAGGACGGCCTGGTGAGGGAGGGGGCAGGGCTCAGAGCGAAGGTTCCGGAAAGCAGACGACCCATAGCTTTGGCCGCCCACGGCCAGGTCTTTCTTGGACTTGGAGACACGGTTGTGAGCTCTGTCCCTGCCGCTTATCACCATGGGTTTACGGAGTCAGGGGGCCCGGTCCCCAGCTTTCTCATGGGAAAGGTGGGGAGCAGGGAATGCCTGCTCCCAGGCGGGTGGGCGCCGAGTGAGAGGGCCTGTCCTGGACCCAGTCTCAGCCCCTACCTCGGGCCCTCCGGGAGCCGGCCTCTAGGCTCCTCCGAAATCAATGGTCTCAGAGAGCAGAGGGGCCCGAGCTGTCGAAAGTCACTTTATATTGGGACTGTCAGAAACAGTGGCAGCTGGCCCAAGAGGCTTCTGGGTCCTGGATTTCAGCCCACCCCCACGGCCAGGTCCCATCAGCGACTAGCCATTCCGGAGCATTGAAAGGACCAGGTGGCAGGGCAGGGCCCAAGGAGGGAGCTGTCGTGTGGCTTTTACGTCCTTGGTGTCTCCCCAGAGTCCCACACTGGCTCTGCCCCCTTGATGTGCCCCCGCTCTGGGCACATGCTGGAGAACGGGGTCATCCCGAGATGAGCCCAAGACAGGACCCTGCTTGCACCTGGATGCAGCTGGGGGCCCGACGAGCAGGCCGGGCAGCCGCAGAGCCAGCCATGCCAGCCCGAGTGGCCACCTTCTGTCTTTGGGCCTCAGTGTTCCCATCCGTGGTATCGGATGTCCTGCCAGTCCCGGAGCTGGGAGACCCCAACAGCACATGTCTGTGAACGTGCTTTGTGATCGATGAGGGGCTACTCATAGGCTGGAGGCCTAGCTGTCCCCCTCTAGGACAGCTGGGGGCACGGCCGATGGCCACGTGTCCCCCTGGCCTGCCCACTCCCCAGCATCCTGAAGAAGATGGCTCAGCCGGGCTTGTGGCATTCTGCACAGCCACCTGGGCACTGGGGAGAGCTGGCCCTCCCCCAGAGCTGTCCCCCTCTCCCAGGAGCCGTACCTCGGATGACTTGGGGGGCCTCGGGGCGGGCCTGTGGACCAGGTGGGGCTGCGCACGAACCCGGGGAGGCGCATCTCCAATGCCGCCTCCTCCCGGCCGGACGCGGAACCTGTCCGCGCCCACCAGTATGTCGCCCTCCCTAGGGAGAGACAGCAGCAGGCAACGTAGCCCACCGGCCCCACCGAGGGACAGGGCCTCTCTGGGACGTCGCGCTCACCAAGTGGCCTGGCAGTAGGTGACCCCTGGCCACCGCGCCCAGGGTCAGCATGGGCGTCCATCCCCGCGAAGCATGTATTGTATTCCGCCTCTCAAGCCTTGATGGAGGCGTTCAGCACGGGCTCGCTGGTGAAGGAGGCGGTGAGGAGTCTTCCGCTCCGGCGGGAAGGAGAAGCGAAGAGCTGTCCCAGGGCGAGCAGGGAGCAGCTCTCGTGGCCCTGCAGGGAGGCCCCCGGGGCCCATCCTCACAGATGCAGGTGAGCGGGGCCACGTCGAACTGCAGCCCTGCGGGACAGAGGAGACCACCTTGCTCCTCCCCTC
Source organism: Lynx canadensis (assembly GCF_007474595.2). NCBI lineage: Eukaryota > Metazoa > Chordata > Mammalia > Carnivora > Felidae > Lynx > Lynx canadensis. The sequence goes on from NC_044315.2 coordinate 92,005,653, forward strand.
CCCCCGGGGCTCAGCCCTCCGCGTCTTCCTGCCCTGGGGAGGGCCCCCCCAACCGATCCGTTCCCTTTGGTGGGTGAGTGGGGCGCAGGGCTGGCCTGGAGCCCGAGAGGCCTGGGCTCAGATCCAGCTCCTCCCGGCACGCAGGGTGGTGGGCTGAAAGTTTCCTCTCCAATTTGGGCCTCACCCCGGGGCAGACCAGCACTCAGCATGCGAGCCTCGCCCCAGAATAGGGTTTCCTGAGGGGTGCCTGAACCCCAGCAGGCAAAGCAGGTACAGCCACAGCCCTCTCTGGCCTTTACGGAAGAGCAGGTGCCCCAGGCCAGCCTCACCACCTTCTCCACCGATCTGCCTCACGAAGCAGCCCCCAGGCCCCAGGAGGTCCCACCCCAATCCCCAGGCAGCCCCAAGCAGTGCTCAGTGTGCATGTGACCCAGGCCACAGGGAATTCAGTCACAGATGGGACATCCCCTACTGCTCTCCACCCTGACCGCTAGCCCACCCTGCCTCTGGTCCCCAACAGCCTTTACGTCGATGGCCTGACTTGGAAAGGGGGCTGGCACCCCAGCGAAGTCCGCAGGCACGGCCAAGAGCGACACGAGAGGCTCCGGCCGGGGCTTGAGCCAGCGCCTATCTCGCTTCTCACGGAAAGGATAAATAATTCCATTCCGTCCGCGGCCAAAAGCCACAAGAGCTCCTGCAGCTTGGCCAGCCCTAGGGAGGCCCAGGGGCAAAAGGGACCAGCTAATTAGGAACCATTCCCTGGAGATACTGAGCAGAAGCCTGGGGTCAGAACCCCAGCTCGGTCCAGGACGCCCAGACCAGCTTTTACGGACTTGGCGGAAGTATGGAGTTAATAAGCAGGAACGATGGCAGCTTCTAGGACCTCCTCCCAAGCGGAGCTGAGATGCTCCCCCCCCCCCACCCCACCCCGGCTCGGTCGGGGGAGCTCCCTCTGCTGAGAAGACGCCAGGACAGATACCTTCTAAGGTAGCATCGGGGCCAAAATAAGAAGTCACTTCCTCTGGCTCCAAAGCTTGGAGAAATTGCTACAGGACAGAAAGCACAAGGGAGAAGAAAGGCGGGGAGAGGGGGTGGGAGAGGGGCAAGGCAAGGAGGAGGGGGAAACCAAGGCAGGGGTGGGGTGGGAGGAGATCAGTACTGAGAAGCCCTTTCCTTCCTCGGTGAGCACGCTCTAT